>NC_064921.1:393293576-393606701 GCF_023897955.1 Schistocerca gregaria
TAGAACTGAACGCTCCCATCGGAACTGTTCTCAAGCTGGTATTTATTATTAAATCACACTAGAAGTATACGCTGGTTGTAGAATAACACGTAAATTCTTGAAATGAACAATATTCTATTGTTCTATTAACTGATTTCCTTCCATTTTCACATATGTTTTACAATGTGAATCAAAATCTCGCAGTGGCGTCGATTCTTACATCACAATAATGGCTCTCTTCGTGTAAAATTACTCTCTCTCTCTCTCTCTCTCTCTCTCTCTCTCTCTCTCTCTCCGTCTCTCTCTCGTTCTGTCACAGTAAGTTACGCATGATACATCATATACATCATATAGTGTTAATTTCGCCCACAGCCTCGGCATGGGAGGTTTCTATGACCAACTGTTCTGCAATTAACGGCTCAGCATTTGTTACACACAGGCATCTTGGAAGGATCTGCGGTTCTTGGCGACAGTTAACTATCAACAGTTCACTGAATCCGTTCTTAAACGAGACGACAGAAGCTTAGATGACTAAGTTATTCTTCAGTGGTATGCTCAGTTTTGCAAAGTCATCAGAGCTGTTCGATGCTATTAGTTAAAAATAGCCATGTACATTGCTCAATAGGAAGGAAATTTAAAGATTTAATTTCAGCAATTTCTGTGCTTGTCGCCTGGAAAGCTTCGAAATCGCAAGATACCTGTAACACAAATACCTGTGGATGGTTTTGACAACGATATTTTGAGGCACTGCATGTTTGAAATGTGTGTAATAAGGTAATACCAGACATCACAAAAAACTTGTTACAGTTATGCCTGAGGAAACTGGATTCAAGGGTAGCGCTTTGTCAGTGCAAAGAATTAGAAGACATTTGTTTGAAAAACGTTAAGAAGAGCGTTTTTAATTGAAAGACATGACATAGGAGCAGCACGAACCATGTCCCTGATAAAGAGGCTTGATACAAGAGGAGGAGTTAGTTCTACAGTGTGTTGTATTGATGAAACGTGGGTGAGTCAGAATCATTCCGTGAATATCTGCTGGAAAATGAGTGATGGTACTGTCAGTTTTAAAATTCCCGTAGGAACAGGTTATCAGATACTACTTCTGATTTGGTTCCTGAGAATAAACTTGTATTTAGGTGTAAGAAAACAGCAGTGACTGATCATCTGGTTGGTGCAATGAAAAGTTGTCATAGCATTTTGTTACTCAGTTGTTGTTAGTTAGTTAGTTACTTACACGTTCCATGTATGATTCTGCACAATAAATCCTAATGATGTGGAATGAATCATTTTGCATTCACATTATAAATTAAATTGTACATACTGTTACATTCTGAACACCTGTAAGTTTTTTTATTTTTATTACAAAAGAAAAAAGATATACAGGGTTGAGTTAGTAATACTTACCTACCATCTATTATGCAACAGGAGTTGTCAATTAGAAACTTTCTCAGTTTGTTTTCAAATTTTTCTTTGGTATCTGTCAGACATTTTATACCGCTGGGTAAGAGATTAAAAATTATTGTTGCAGGATTGTGCACACATTTTTGCACTAAACAAAATGTTAATGTGAAGTAATGAATGTCATTTTTCCTTCTGGTATTTTAATTATGTATCTCATTTTTCTTTTAGATTATTTATAAGAAACTTTATGAGGGAATAAATATACTTTAAAGCAGTAGTCAGAACGCTAAACACCTTAAACAGATGTCTACAAGACGATTGTGGGTGACTACCACATATCATTGTTATAGGACGTTTTTGTGCAAGGATGAGTTTCTTTCTTAAAGATGAGTTACCCTAGTACATTATTCCATATGACATTATTGAATGAAAATATACAAAATGTATTAACTTATTGATTTCTCTCTACCCAAGATTTGCAATGATTCTAAGAGAAAATGTGGCTGAACTAAGTTGTTTTGCAAGACCCAAAATGTGCTGCTTCCAATTTAAATTCTCTTCAATAAAGAAAGAATTTTGAAGTTTCCACCATATTCATTATTTTCGTACCATGAGTTACACATCATTGCGTAGTACCCCTAGGTTTACAGAGCTGAATATGCTGTATCTTTTTGTTTTTTTAAATTGAGGTTAAGACCATCAGCAGAAAACCAGTCAATGATACTTTTAAGATGTTTTTTTACTATTTTTCTTAGTCTGTACACACATTTGGATTTATTATAGTACTACTGCCACCAGCAAAAAGAACTAATTATGCTTGTTTACATATATGAAGAACACTAGTCAGCCTAAGACTGAGCCTTGGGAAACTGCCTACATGACTTCTCCCTAGTCACAATTATGTCCCAAGACTATATTACTTGAATTACTAAATACAACTTTCTACATTCTGTTGGTTGGATAGGACATTATCCATTGGTTGGCTGTACCATCATTCCCAAAAATGTCAATTTATGTAGGAGGATTTATCTGGCTATTTGCACAGAAAAATAACAAAAATAACTGAAGTGGTACACATCAATAGTCCAATGAGACCTGAATCAGCAACAACTGTTGCCTTTTTCAACTAAAAATGTGTGCAAAATGACATTCACCAGAATGTCAAGAGAGAATAAGATACTATGCACTGTTGAATTCAAATGGACTCTATCTACAGCCAACCTTACCATACACTAGTCAAAACCAGGAACACCATCAAAATGTGAAGATATTATGAGTAACAGACTAATACATCGATGTCATGGAGTAATAAATCAGATTCTAGATTCACAAGAAAAAATTGAATGTATGACTTTTTAACCAGAAGCAAAACAGAGGAAATAGGACAAATATGCAGTTGAGCACTTTCATATGTTTTCACATCTAGATGTACATTAGGTAATGTGTAACTTTTCCCACTTTGTTTGATACCGAGATAATGGGCAAAATATAAATATGTGGCACTGACAGTTCACTCTACTTTCTCTTGTTTTGTTGGTGATGTTAATTGGTATTTGCGAAGCAGATGACTATGGCTACTCCTGTGATGTTACCAGGAGACTTATGACTTGGAGGGTCAAGAGCTGTAACTCATTTGTGAGAGTTAGTAGTGCTGTTAAAGTGGTAGCAAAATGAAGTGATAAGGTACAGCTTTTGCAGCAAAGCTGGAACTGATTTAGAAAGCAGCTTCCGTTTTAAAAAATGAACACCTCACAACTAAGTGGTTGAGATATTGCTGCAGCACTCTCAACTGATGTAGATAGCTCACAATATGAAAGATGAGAATAGGGGTAGCTTATGTATGAAACAGCCACCTTGGGATGAAAAAAATATACTTTAAAAACTCAATGCGATATCTTAAGGTGAAATTTTTCCGCATATTTTACTGAGATGACAAGAAAACATGAAGAGAATTTAGCAGAATAAATCAGTTTTACACCTTCAAACCACTCTTATGGCAAGTTGACAACAAGTGTCTACAATGTTGCATAATCTTGACTTTGTCAGGGGCAAGATCGGTTCAATACATCCAATCTGCTCCACAGATTTCAGATATTCCTTATTTTCGAATCGTTTTATAAAGAGCACCTTGAAGGTAAAACGATTTGATGCTACGTAACAGTGAAAAGTTTTGTGCATTTCTGCATTAAGTTGAAACTGCCAGATGACATCAAAATCATCGAGGCAGGCAACTGTGAGAGAAATGTGAAATCCATTCAGTACACCATCGTCTTAATATCAGTCAGAAACTGAATGGCACATAACATAGCAAAGTATTTTAACGATCAAACAAAGATATAATTCAAATATATAATTTAAAATACATATACATACATATATAAAATACATACATATTATTTAAAATACCACCAGCACCAAAAGTGTACACATCTGTCTCTTAATAACGCACTGATTTATTTCTATTTGCAATTATGACACTTCGCCATGGAAGATAACATTTATTATCTATGTCTCGAAAATAAAAAAATTTAATCTATGACTAAAACTTAACGTCATCAGTAAAAGCCAAAGAGTTGTATTCCATTCTTCAGTTGGCCCGACATGTGCTGTGACGTTACAGTGAAACAAGTACAATGGTGGTGGCTAAAGAAAACGCAATTTCATGGTAGTTGTGCACATAATGTCAAGAAGTTCAGCATGTGCTCGTGAGATAACACATTAAAAATTCAGAAAAGCCGACTCTCAGGTGCAATAATATTGTAGTTCACTAATATATTACTCAACAGTTGAATATGTAGTGTGGACTCGGTCACTGTCACATACAGCTCTGTATTTGTGACCATTGGCACAGCTGCTGGTTATAGTGTTATAACTGTAAATGAACGACTATGTTTGCGAATTTTGTTCTGCTGGCGATCCAGTGAGTTATGCCAATGGATAAATTATGTTTCATTGTGCTTTTGTTTACACAGCTACATAAAATGATATGGAAATTCCAGGTAGCCAACTGCATGTTTCACTTGTAATATTCAATATTGGGTTGAAGCTTAAGTTTATAGCGTTTTCCGTCATTTTAATAAACATAACAGACATACATAACAGAGACTTTAGCCACCAATAATATATTTTCCTACACTATTTACAACAGTCTGTCAACGCTAATTTAATAAATACCACAGATACGATTAACATAGACATTAGCCATCAGTAATACTTTCTCCTTCTTTATTGACAACAGGTTGTCAACGCTGAGATACCTGTTCGATAACGTGACTGTAGAAATCACTTGGTTTGGAGGCGTAGAGCTCGTCGGGCGATGTCCAGAGCACATTTTCTTCTGGGAAGGAAGTTCTTTGAAGATTGTTCGATGGAGAGTGGAAAACTTGAAAACATAAGGGTGTAAGATCCTGTGAATATCTAGCAGAATGCTGGCAGGCGTTATCATAAAGAAGTAGCATCACTTCACACTAGTCTAGCTGTCTGTTGTTCTTGGAAGCATTTGCAAAGATGTCTCACTAGTTGACAATAAATGTCGGAAGTGATGGTTACACCTCTGAGAAACAATTTGTACTGCAACAAACCTTCGCTGTTCCACCATATGCATAATATTATTTTTTGTGAATGTGTGCGGGCCTTTGCATGGTGAATTGCTGTTTTGTTTGGGTTCAACCATTCCCTTCTTTTCCTTAGGTTAGAATAAACAACACTATTTCTCGTCACCAGGATAGGACTGGACGGTGTTGTTCATGCAAAAATTGATGACATATGGCCTTCTGGTGATTTTTGTGAATTTGGTTTAGCATGGAATGGGTTCCTGTTGTCATGTCCTAGTTCATGAACCATGGGCAACGTATGAGTGGCCAAGGTAGTGGTCCTGACAGTCGGGATACCAGTTACTTTGGAATAAGGCAGGGCATCTCGGACATATTCTGAGTCGTGGTCACCTTTGTGCTCATACGGCAAAGACTACCAAACCCACCGGTTAGTCCCTCAACCGTTAAGGATAAAACTCAATGGGACCCAGGGCAAGTAAGGCTAGCAACCTGCTTCCCAGGTACTTTAAACATGATGCTGCCAACAATCACAGCAAAAGGCCTTGGACCTTTGGAGGTGATGGAGTACCACCTCTAATTAATAAACCAGGGACTTCTAAGATACGACTCGGAAATGGTAACGAGATGGGGAGCTATTAATATCAATGGGGGCTACTCTGGGAAGAAGGTATAGCTGGCAGGGGCTGCAAGTAAGATGGGGTTTGACGTTTTAGCCGTAGTGACATTCGGGTAAGGGGTGAAAAAGAAGAGGAAGTGGGAGAATACAAAGTCTACCTGTCAGCAGTCAAAGTAGGAACAGTACAATGGGGTGTAGGGCTTTACATCATGAAAGAAATGGAACCCAGCTTAGTTGCAACAAGGTATGAAAACGAACTGATGTGGATAAATTTGACAGTGTCTAGCAAGAAAATTAGGATTGTGTCAGTATATTCGCATTGTGAAGGAACAGACCAAGATAAGATGGATAGTTTTTATGACGCACACAGTAATGTAGTTGTTAGATTAAAGAACAAGGACACTGTTCTGTGCCAGTATGGGCTTAGTAATCACAAACTCCTTTTTTAAACATAAGAATATTCACCGGTATACTTGGGAAGGCAGGGGAACCAGATCTGTCATTGACTATATAATAACAAATCCGGAATTCAGGAAGACTGTGAAGGACACACGTGTATTCAGAGGATTCTTTGATGACACTGATCACTATTTAATCTGCAGTGAAAGTGGTATTGTGAGGCCGAAATTGCAGGAGGTCAGGTCCATATGTAGGAGGATAAGAGTGGAGAAACTTCAGTCACTGGAAAAGGAATGGACAAGGTACAGATGCACAGTACTAGAAGTGGCTAAAGAATGTGTTGGAACAGTAGTGTGTAAAGGTAGGATGAAGCAAACAGCTTGGTGGAATGACACAGTCAAGGTAGCCTGTAAAAGGAAAAAAAGGCGTATCAAAAATGGCTACATACTAGAACTTAGGCAGACAGAGAAAGTTATGTTGAAGAAAGAAACAAAGCCAAACAGATAATTGCAACATCCAAGAAGGAATCTTGGGAAGACTTTCGAAACAGGTTGGAGACTTTGGGTCAAGCTGCTGGAAAACCATTCTGGAGTGTAATTAGCAGTCTTCGAAAGGGAGATAAAAAGGAAATGACAAGTATTTTGGACAGGTCAGGAAAACTGCTGGTGAATCCTGTTGATACCTTGGGCAGCTGGAGGGAATATTTTGAAGAGTAGCTCAAGGTAGGTGAAAATACGACCAGTAATGTTTCAGATTTCGATTACAATGGGATAGGAATGATGATGGAAATAGGGTCACATTTGAGGAATTGGAGAATATGGTCAATAGATGGCAGTTCAATAAAGCGGCTACGGTAGATGTAATAAAGTAGGAACTCATCAAATACAGTGGAATGTCAGGTCTTAAATGGCTACACAGGATAACTGAAATGGCTTGGGAGTCGGGTCAGGTTCCATCAGACTGGACAAAAGCAGTAATCACACCCATCTTCAAACATGGAAAAAGAAAAGATTGTAACAACTACAGAGGTATCTCTTTAATCAGCATTGTGCGTAAAATCTTCTCAGGCATTGTTGAAAGGAAAGTGCGGTTGAGGACAAATTGGATGAAAATCAGTGTGGGTTTAGGACTCTTAGACGTTGTCAGGACTAGATATTTAGCTCATGGCAAATAATGGAGAAGTGTTACTAGTGGAACAGGGAATTGGTCTATGCTTTATAGATCTAGAAAAGGCATATGACCAGGTTCCTAGGAGGAAGTTATTGTCTGTTCTACGAGATTATGGAAAAGGAGGAAAACTTTTGCAAGCAATTAAAGGTCTTTACATAGATAGTTGAAAACAATAGACTGTCTCGGTGAGATTAAGATATGTGAACACAAAATAAGCAGTCTCGCATATGCGGATGACTTAGTTGTGATGGCAGATTCGATTGAAAGTTTGCAAAGTGATATTTCACAGCTAGATCAGAAATGTAAGGACTATGGTATGAAGATTAGCATCTCCAAAACGAAAGTAATGTCAGTGGGAAAGAGATAGAAACGGATTGAGTGCCAAATAGGGGGAACAAAGTTAGAACAGGTGGACGGTTTCAAGGACTTAGGATGTATATTCTCACAGGATGGCAGCATAGTGAAAGAACTGGAAGCGAGGTGTAGCAAAGCTAATGCAGTGAGCGCTCAGCTACGATCTACTCTCTTCTGCAAGAAGGAAGTCAGTACCAAGACTAAGTTATCTGTGCACCGTTCAATCTTTCGACCAACTTTGTTGTATGGGAGCGAAAGCTGGATGGGTTCAGGTTACCTTATCAACAAGGTTGAGGTTATGGATATGAAAGTAGCTAGAATGATTGCAGGTACTAGTAGATGAGAACAATGGCAGGAGAGTGTCCACAATGAGGAAATCAAAGAAAATCTGGGAATGAACTCTATAGCTGTAGCAGTCAGGGTGAACAGGCTTAGATGGTGGGGTCATGTTACACGCATGGGAGAAGCAAGGTTACCCAAGAGACTCATGGGTTCAGCAGTAGAAGGTAGGAGGAGTCGGGGTAGACCAAGGAGAAGGTACCTGGATTCGGTTAAGAATGATTTTGAAGTAATAGGCTTAACATCAGAAGAGGTAATAATGTTAGCACTGAATAGGGGATCATGGAGGAATTTTATAATAGGGACTATGCTCCAGACTGAGCGCTGAAAGGCATAATCAGTCTTAAATGTTGTTGTTGTTGTTGTTGATGATGATGATTTAGAGCATGTGATACCCGCACTCCCTATTTTTGAACGTTCCCCATTGCATGCAAAGGTCGCACGATCTTGGAATCATCACAGTTAATCACATTTGCTGGTTCTCAAGCACACTCATATGGGTCACACATTGTGGATTAATGCGTTTAAGCGATCTTCATCAAAACCTGGAGGTTTTCTTGAGCATGGAAAGTAACTAACGTCAAAAGTATCCTCCTTAATACGAGAAAACCATTTTCTTGCCGTCCTCTGGCCAGTTGCATTATCATCAGACATGATGCAAATGTTTCATGTTACTTCTGCTGCTGTCACCTCTCTATTGAACTCAAATAGATGAGTATGTCAGAAATGTTCCTACTTCTTCACTTTGCACTACATTCTCTAGCGTCCACACCTCCATTCAATATCTCCAAATGACAACATATTAAACCCAAATAGCGACAGTGAACTACAAATAAAAAATAACAGTCGATAAATAAACCCAAAACAACCGAAGCACCAATATGCAAAACAAAAGTGCCATGAACTAACACAATGCACCAACCTAATACAATTCGTTAAGCCTGCTGGCAACCATTAATCGATATTTAATGGGAACAGGCTAGTTAGTACACATTATATGTATAGATCTCTAGGTAAACATAAGAAAGCGCACAATTGTACATTGTCAGCGTTTACAGTTTAGTTTCAGTGTAACATAAATTTCAGTTTTTTCTCTTCTAAATCCTCAGATGAAGTTATTACTGATTCACATCGAATAAATAGTTAATACCTTCTTTTCTTACCTTCAACCCCACCACCATACTTCTGCATTCTCATGGTAGTCGTTAAATTCTAATCGTATATGACCCAAGACTACTGTACATACATATGCAGTCAATTTTCAGGAGCAAAGTGTTTGATGTTGTGTCGTGAGGTGTGGGGCAAAGTTGATTTCCAATTACCTTTTATTCCATTGAAATAAATTTTCGTTGCCTACTATCAAAGTAAGTGTTTTATTCGTTTGCATTTTGGAAAATTGTGACCATGATGGAAAAATTAAATACCTTAGTACTTCACATGCTGTATGTCGTGTGAGCGAATACTAGCATCACTAGCTTTTTCTGTCCCTGCGTTGAAATCATACACATAATATCGGCGTTAACAGCCTCATTCCACCCCAGAAGGCTTTAAACATTAAATGTGACTGAAAGTCTGAATATAGGCAGCTGGATGACCAACATTAGAAATTATCTGAACATAACACTGCACAAACAGCAAATGCACTCGCACTTTCCATCTGATAGCCCCTATAAGACGAGTATGAAAAGCATTTTGCTACCTAGGCACCCCTAGTACATTTAAGGATTGGCAACATCATTGCAAATATTTGGCAATCCTATGATAGTGAGTTACTTTCATGTAAGGTCACGAATTTCTCTACTAATTCACTTGGTGTTCCATTACAATTTTGATGACTTAGGCTACATAATGTTCATGTAAGCAAGATAATGGTTTGAAAATTGAATTTTGGACTCCAGTAATGCCGTACTTCACGTAAGTAACAAATGCACGTATGTTAATGCTGCATTATGAGGCTTGTAATACAAGGTCAGTGTTGAGTTGTCAGTTCTAAGCTGCGCAGACCTGTGCACTCTAGGTTCTTCTTTTCTGTTTTATGTTATGAATCTGCAAATTACAAGAAAAAATTCTGTAACAAAATCTGAAGAAAAGCTTTACATATTAAGTCTTCTCTCGAGCTCTAGTAAGTAAGCTGTTTGAAGTTTCTCAAAATGAGAAGGGGGTAGAAGCGACCTGTGTGTACTTTGAAGAAATCTATATAGAAATGATCGCTTTCAAAACTACTTTTTATTGACTGGTTTCGACAGGTAAGACTGTTATCTTCAGATCTTCAAAAAATTGTCTGGTTGTACATCATGTTCCATTATGCAATCATTACTGATGCGATGTTAACATTTTGGTGGAGAGTATAATGCACATTCTACACAGGTTTGTAAAAACTGTAATCAAAGACAGGTTTGTCACAAGTAAAAATATACACAGCTAAAATGCACTGTGAGGAACTTAGCATGTCTAGATATGTAGCACTCTTTTGATGCTCGACAGTTGTTAAAATGCATAATATATAGTACAACGGCACATTTATTCCGATGTTTACATTTACATGACAACTGAAGCAGACTGTGGTACCTTCTCACTCGAAATACATAGTGCAGATGACAGCCTTACCTGTCGAAACCAGTCAATAAAAACTTATTTTCAATTCAATTCACTCTCTTTATTCATCCATTAACAATATACATTGGATGGATGTAGTCAATTACCATATAGTTTCTTATATTTAATTTGTTTCAAAAACTTGGATAATAAATACAAATATTTTATATCAGTATATATAAATAATATTACTTTTCCATATTCAAATATTCTTCAATGTTATAAAAACTATGTGTTAGTAAAAATTGTTTAAGATCTACCTTGAATTTATGAAATTCTTTAATTTTCCTTATTTTAAAAGGCAATGCACAAAACAGTATTTTGAGCTGGTAGTTTACACATTTTTGGTAGAGTGTTCCTTTGTGGGTCTCTGTGAAAATCATCCCTGTTCCTTGTTTCATGGTTATGAACCTGATTATTTAATGTTGAAAATTCCTGGTGAGTTTTCAGAAAGCATACACATTCATAGATGTATGAGCTAGAAAGAGTCATTATTTTAAATTCTTTAAATATTTCCCTGCTTGGCACTCTGCAGGGAATGCCTTTCATTATTCTAATAGCCATTTTTTAAAGTTTGAAAGCTTGTTTTGCCATATCTATATTTCCCCAGAAGATCACACTGTATCCAAACAAACTGTTCATGTAAGGATAATAGGCACACAGCAGTGATGCAGTGTTGAAACAATCCCAAAGCATTCTTAGCATATAGCAGCATTTACATAATTTTTTACTCAAGACTTCTAGTTCCTTTTCCCATCTCAAGTGCTCATCTACCCATATTCCTAGGAATTTTGTGTATGGAGCTTGTGCAATAACATAGTTGCCTAATTCAGCTTTTACTTTTCTTCTAGTTTTACTTTTAATATTACTGAAATTCATCAATACTGTTTTATCCTTATTTATGATTAAAGCATTATCGCTAAACTATTTTCCTATCTCATTTATTTTCCTAGGGACACTCTGCTGTAAATTATCCTCAGTGTATACTCTTAAAAAAATGTTAGTGTCATCAGTGAACATCACCATTTCTGCAACTGTCAGATGGTTTGGCAAATCGTTTGTGTACACCAAGAACAGCAGAGGGCCTAACGCAGAACATTGGGTCACTCCATAGCTTGTTTTTTTAAATCTGAAAGATTCTTTTTGCCTTCATGACATATTTGTACTTTCTGTCGTCTAACAGAGAAATAAGACTCGAAACATTTGAAGGCAAGTCCCCAGACACTATAAAATTCTAGTTTCATAAGCAATAAGTTAAAGCAGATTAGATCAAACGCTTTAGGTAAATATAAGAATATCCTATAGTTTAATTAGTTCTTGTAAAAGGCATTTAGAACCATTTTCATAAATTGGAAGACTGCTGTAACTGTGGATCTGTTCCTTCTAAACCCATTTTGACCATTAGTCAGTATTTTATTTTTATTCAGGAAGTCAGCTAGCCTTTCATATATTACCCTTCCAATTACTTTAGAGAAGCCTGACAATAATGACACTGACCTATAATTATTAATGTCAACTGTACTATCCTCTTCGTGAATTGGCTTTATTATGGAGAGTTTTAGTTTTGATGGGAACACCACTGTCCTGAAAGACGCATTAATAATGTCAGCTATGTGGTTACCTATAATGGTAGAACTATGTTTGTTGACCTTGTCTGGAATTCCATCGATACCACAAGACATTTTATTTTTTAGATTATTAATAGAATTTGTAACTTCACATTCTGTTACTGGATACAGAAACATTCTATTTTCACAAGTTGTTACTTTTATGTTTTTGTTGTTGGAATTCCACAGGCCTTAAATTAGGTTTGGTGCTATGTTCACATAACGTTCATCGAATATATTGCCTACCTGTTGAGCATCTTATATCACTTTACCTTCACTTTTAGTTTTGAATTTATGGGTCTTGGTTTTAAATTCTCCTATGCTATTGTTTATAAACTTGCAAATCGATTTTGATTTCTTACTTCTCTTATTAATGTATAAATCATAGCTTAGACTTTTTGCCACCTGTGAAACTTTCCTATAGACTCTTCTTTATTTCCTATAGTATGGTTTTAATATTTATTTTAGCATGTTTGCTTAGGTTTTTAAGTATGGTTGATGATTTTTTTGATCCCTTGTGTTACCAATGTGTTTGTCTTCTCACTGACTTTAATTCTTTTTAATGGGAATGCTATATTGTAGCAATATTTATAATCAATGAGAAAACTGTTATACTTTTTGTCTACATCATCAGTTTGTTCTATGCCCCACTGCACCCTTTTAAGCATACTATTAAATACCCTTATGTTGTTTGCATTAGTAAGTCTTCTTTGTACATATTTTTGTGTAACTGAGGATTTCTTATTGTTCCCATTCCTTATTATCAGTTTTAAAGCTTTATGGTCAGAAAAGCCTGTATCTGTTACTTGAAGTTTGTACTCATAGCTTTGTTTGTTGGTAAATATCTGATCAAGTCTTGTTTTAGACCCATCCCCACATCTGATAATTTCCTGCACTCTAGGCTGCATGTTGTATGTGTTAAACAGATTTAATAATTGTAAGTTGTTCTAATTACTTTTGTTAAAATTAATGTTAAAGTCACCAAGAACTATTATGCATTTTGGCCTGCCTCTCAATTCATTTGAAAGATCATCTATATAATACACTCCTGGAAATGGAAAAAAGAACACATTGACACCGGTGTGTCAGACCCACCATACTTGCTCTGGACACTGCGAGAGGGCTGTACAAGCAATGATCACACGCATGGCACAGCAGACACACCAGGAACCGCGATGTTGGCCGTCGAATGGCGCTAGCTGCGCAGCATTTGTGCACCACCGCCGTCAGTGTCAGCCAGTTTTCCAAGGCATACGGAGCTCCATAGCAGTCTTTAACACTGGTAGCATGCCGCGACAGTGTGGACGTGAACCGTATGTGCAGTTGACGGCCTTTGAGCGAGGGCGTATAGTGGCCATGCGGGAGGCCGGGTGGACGTACCGCCGAATTGCTCAACATGTGGGGCGTGAGGTCTCCACAGTACATCGATGTTGTCGCCAGTGGTCGGCGGAAGGTGCACATGCCCGTCGACCTGGGACCGGACCGCAGCGACGCACGGATGCACACCAAGACCATAAGATCCTACGCAGTGCCGTAGGGGACCGCACCGCCACTTCCCAGCAAATTAGGGACACTGTTGCTCCTGGGGTATCGGCGAGGACCATTCGCAACCGTCTCCATGAAGCTGGGCTACGGTCCCGCACACGGTTAGGCCGTCTTCCGCTCACGCCCCAACATCGTGCAGCCAGCCTCCAGTAGTGTCGCGACAGGCGTGAATGGAGGGACGAATGGAGACGTGTCGTCTTCAGCGATGAGAGTCGCTTCTGCCTTGGTGCCAATGATGGTCGTATGATTGTTTGGCGCCGTGCAGGCGAGCGCCACAATCAGGACTGCATACGACCGAGGCACACAGGGCCAACACCCGGCATCATGGTATGGGGAGCGATCTCCTACACTGGCCGTACACCTCTGGTGATCGTCGAGGGGACACTGAATAGTGCACGGTACATCCAAACCGTCATCGAACCCATCGTTCTACCATTCCTAGACCGGTAAGGGAACTTACTGTTCCAACAGGACAATGCACGTCCGCATGTATCCCGTGCCACCCAACGTGCTCTAGAAGGTGTAAATCAACTACCCTGGCCAGCAAGATCTCCGGATCTGTCCCCCATTGAGCATGTTTGGGACTGGATGAAGCGTCGTCTCACGTGGTCTGCACGTCCAGCACGAACGCTGGTCCAACTGAGGCGCCAGGTGGAAATGGCATGGCAAGCCGTTCCACAGGACTACATCCAGCATCTCTACGATCGTCTCCATGGGAGAATAGCAGCCTGCATTGCTGCGAAAGGTGGATATACACTGTACTAGTGCCGACATTGTGCATGCTCTGTTGCCTATGTCTATGTGCCTGTGGTTCTGTCAGTGTGATCATGTGATGTATCTGACCCCAGGAATGTGTCAATAAAGTTTCCCCTTCCTGGGACAATGAATTCACGGTGTTCTTATTTCAATTTCCAGGAGTGTATATGAATTGGGTAAAGTCACCTGATGGGGAACTATAGATGCAAGCAATGATAGTCTGACAGTCTGTAAGTTTACAAAAACGATATTCAGAATCTTTTTCTGAACACTTCACCTTGCTAAGTTTTACCTCCTCAGATTTAATATTACTTCTAATATAGATGCAAACACCTCCACATTGAAATGTAACAGCCCATTAAAACCCACTTGAAACGAATATTTTCCAGTCTAATTCAGGATCGCACATGTAAACAAAATATGTATCTTGTCATGAAAAAATTATAACTGAAAAAATAACAGTTTTATCTCATAAATGAAAGGAACAATTCCCGTGAAGGGAGTCCCTACTAATTAATAAAAAATGTAAATGTATTATTGTAAATACATATTAGAGAAGTTATTCTTGAATAAAATAACATACATGTACTAATATCGTAGTGTATTAGCTGTTCTGGAGTAAACATACGTTTATACATGTATTTTCAGTTTTTATATATCAATTTTAATTATTAATTAATCAAAAAAAGATTCTGAACAATGCCGAGGATTGTTCAGGATTGTTACGAAAGTATAAATAGTTACAGCCATGTTGGCAAAGGGGGTCAGTACTTTGTATGTATTTGGACAGAAAACATGTAGCTTGTTGAGCATAATTCATTTCATTATTGTAAGTATGATACAACTTATTTCAGATTTCTCAAGATGCTTTTATTTACTTTGAGACTGTAATACATATTCAGATTGAACACTATACTGGATTAAATATTGATTTCACTTTATAGTAAAAACGTCCAGTTGCTGTTTTCCAGGACTTTTACATTGACAGATTGCCAGCTACGATGAGTAAATTAACGCATAGAATCGTTTTAAGTGGTGTATGGAGCTGGGATGCAGTGTAATTCAGTAAACTAATCTTGTATTTTGTTTCAGAGGTAATTCACGTGTTGAAATATTATTCCATTTTTTCGAAAACTGAATAACGAAGAAAGTGAGTAACACTACAAAGGACTTTATGATACTGATGTGAAAACGCGACTTGGAGAACTAACTGTAAGTACAAAACTTATGGAGGATAATAGGGAAGTTAACAACAATAGGGAAGTTGATCATAATGGGGAGGCTAATGGAAACATGCAAGATAGCGTAGATATTACTGGTAGTAATGTTGTTAATCTGGAAAATGAAACCAGAGAGGATAGTGATCACAGTAGTGTATGCTAACCCTATCTTGCATTTGAACATAACGTATCGACCTTGGATAGGTTAATTCACCTTATGGAAGAACAAAAGCAGTCAACTGATGAGCATAGAATCACTCTTGTTCAAAAGCTTGATTCGATAGATAAAAAATTAGACTAACAAGGAACCCAAATTTACGAGACAAAAGAGAGTTTTAAAAAATGCTGGGAAAAAGTAGACGAAAATACCAGAAATGTATCGACTATAGAAGGGGAAATTGTCACCTTGAAACAGGAACACTAAAAATTCGAAGAGAGACTAGATTCTGTGGAAAATTTCGAAAAAGTGGCTACTGTTGGAGTGTTACAATTGAAAAAGCTCAGTAAAGATTTCTTAAAGAAATTCACAGAAACAGACGAAAGTATACAAAATTTCACTAAAGATGCAAATGAGAATTTTGCAGAATTAAAAGATAATGTAGGCACTTGTTTAGGCGAACTTCAAATCTAAATTCCAAGAAATTGAGGATTCCGTTTCTGTGAGTTACAGTCCATTGTGGTACAATGTCAACATAAAAACATTTTTGGGGGAGGTCAATATACATCCATTTGATTTCATGTACCAGATAAAAGGCAATTTCAATGGCAAAATTAGCAGTAATTTGAATATTAAATTTTTTTAAAGTTTTTGGATGGAAGGGTTTGTCATGGGCGAACCAATCAATCAAAGCCGAAATGTCGTTTAATGAGGTAGAACGAGCTTTCATGAACAAATTCTGGTCAGAAACTAAACAAGCCAAAATTAAGTCAGAATTTTTGAATGGACCAAATTTCAAACCGGGTAGTGGATGCATGAAAATCTTTTGTGAACAACTATTATGTACTTTGGTGCATCTTGATAAACCACTGGATGGATGATCCAAACAGATGCATTAAAACATAGATTGTCCAACAGGGTACGGTGGAGTCTTTTCTACAGACCTGATGATACAATTGAACAATTTCTTAGATATATAGATAAATTAAACTTGGCATAGGAGAGAAATGACAGTTGTAAAGACAGACCTGATGATAGCAGGAATAACAATAACAGCAGATTCAGAAATGACAACACAAGAAATGGGGAGAGGAATGATAGGCAAGGACCAGAGAACAGGAATTTCGAACCAAGAAATAGGCAGTGGGGGCAAAATCATGGAAAAAATAGTAACAATTTTTAAAATGGAAGAAATGGTCTGGTAAACTAAGACCTGTCTCTTTCGGAGCTTGGCAAAATGGGGCAAATACATGTGGGGATTACAATCAGGCCCATTGTAGTAATTTCAGAAGGGGAAGGGGCAGAACAAATAGGACATACCATAATTTTGAACCCAGAATGCAACCAGAAGTGAATAGAATAAAGTTTAAGAGGAATTTAGGAAAATTTTTTGTCTGGAAATAAAGATGAACAAAAAAGTAGAAAATCTGTGTTTATATTAGAAAAAAACACTTTGACAAATTTCTTTGACAATAGTAATGCAGTAGTTGTTGATATTAATGAGAACAGATCTGATTAGTGTGGTTTGGTGAGAGTGTTGAGTGACTGTGAAATGAGTGAAAAAGCTGATACTGGTGCTGTATGTGTGGAAGCTGATGTTCATGTGCTTGGCAATGGAAATGAGAATGACTGAGTAATTCCAGATGAAACTGCAGTATATAATAGACAGCAAAATGAGGATATGGTAGAATAGAGTACTCACAGTGTTGAGGTTGTTGAAGAAGTGTGTGAAGAGAGAAATGAGTTTGGTGTTGAAAATAATATTAGGTGTGAGGTTTCTGATGAGAATGTTTCAGATGATGATGACAATCATGTTGATAATGATATGTTACTTACAGAATTAGATGGGATGGTATATGTAGACGTTCAAGTTGAAGATTTTATGCTGAATGATTCTGAAAATTCTGGTGTGTGTTCGAGTAATGAGTTAGAAACCAGTAGGGCAGTGTCTGATAGATTAATGTTACCAGTTGATGTTAGTGATGTTGTGTCTGAATGTGTTTGTGAAAATGGAAAAGAAGATCTAATTAGTGATAGAGTACTAAGTGTATTTCAATGACTATAGAAGGAAATGTCAGTATGGTATTCAAAAATGGAAGCTCTTAAGTGAAATTTGTCAAAGTGTGTACTCAGATGATAAAATTGCCATGAAAAATATGGCATATTCTCCTGGTGGTAATATGATTAATCAATGAGTAGAATCTGTAATAAAAGGTAGTGATTGCGATAATGGGGTAAATTATCGGGACATAGAAGAGGATTTGCTATTTGAAAATGAGGTCAATGAAATGGGTTAAGAACTTGGAAGTCCATATATTGTAGTACAGATTAATCATTGGATAGGTAACTGTCTTCTGGATACAGGCAGCCCAATTACAGGGATATCAAGAAAGCTAAGAGAAGGGATCAAAAATAATAAAAATTTCACAGTACTTCCAGTAACAGTAGTAATATATAAGTGGCTCAAGAAAAAGCAGTAAGTTGATTACCAGACAAGTCTTACTTGAATTTAAGATTAATGATATACAGTTTATACAAGGATGCTTAGCAATTGATGATCTGAATGGAAACTTGATACTACGTATCATTTAGTGCTTGACTCTAGACACCTGAATAAATATTTTGAGAGAGAAACTGACCACCCTGAAAGTATAGATGAACTACTAAATAAGTTTGAAAATGTAAAATATATGACTAACGTTGACTTCACTTCTGGGTTTCATCAGATTGAATTAGAAAGTGATTCTAAAAAATACACTGCATTTTTGTTTAATGGGAAATGTTTTCAATATTGTGTTGTAGCATTCGGTTTAAATGTATCTGTGGCAGAATTTATTAGGGGATTGAACTTTGTTTTGGGTAAAGAACTCTTGTTGTTGTTGTTGTTGACTTCAGTCCTGAGACTGGTTTGATGCAGCTCTCTTAGTTTTATTTTTTTATTTATTGTATTTTTTGCATGGAGACACCAACTGGTGTCTTTTACAAACGTTATAGCATTTTTTTCAAGCTTAGTACAGTCATATATACATATGTGATTACATATACATGATACAAATGTACCATTGTACCTAATAAGGCACAGTATTGGGTGTTACATCGTACCTATTACAAATATTCAGATTTTACACACACATACACACACACACACACACACACACACACACACACACACACACACACACACACACACACACATATCCATCCGCACATACATATTTCTTCCAGCTCACACATTTTGTTGCCTAGTCCTTGTACATTCTAATACTATGGAGCGAGTAGGGGAGATGCCAGCCTGAGATTCATTGGAAGAATCCTCGGGAAATGTAGACCATCAGCAATGGAATTAGCTTACAAACCACTCGTTTAACCAATATTTGAATATTGCCTGGCAGTGTGAGAACCATACCACATAGAACTGACAGAGTAAATAGAGTAAGATCCAAAGAAGAGCAGCACATTTCATGGCAGGTTCAGTTAGTAAGCATGCAAGCGTTAGAGAGATAGTCAGCCAACCTCAGTGTCAAATGCTGCAAGAGAGATATTCTATATCATGTGGTATGATCTACTGCTAAAGCCCTGTGAGCATCATTCATAGAGTCAACTGATATCCTCCTCCTTATAGCTCATGAAAAGATCATAAAGATAAAATTAGTGAGATTCGAGCCCAGCAACTGTTCTTCTTGAAAACCATATGTGATCAGAGCAGGAAAGGGGGGAAATAACACTGGTACAAAAAGTACCCTCTTCCACATATCATAAGGGAGTATAGATGTAAATGTACAAAATGCAAGAATGTACAGCAGGTGTCTGAGAAATGTTGTCATACTTAATTCAACATTATTTGATTTTGTTCGCCCTTGACTTCCAGCATGCACTGGATAAGTTAGTTAAGAAGTTTGAACCTTTTGTAGCCATAATTAACCAACATCAAGCAGAATAGTAATAATCATTCATTGTTAGATAGGAAACTAAACTTTGAGAAGATAATTAACATGTTAACGTTACATTTTAGTAATCATGACAAAACTTTAAGTGATATATTGCTGGAAGAGAATTAGAAAATGAAATACTAAAACTAACAATCAGAAAATGAAATTATTTAAGAATAATTTTGAGTGAAGATTTATATGAAAACAATGTAGATATCAATAAAAAAACAAGTCAATAACAGATCGTCAAGAAGTGCATAGCTAAACTCACAGTACAGACAACAATGAAAAAGGAACAAATTGCTGATAAATTATGAATAAAGTTACTGGCATAATATATGTCACTGAAGAGAATTAAACCCATGAGTCGGAATATTGGCAGATGACTGTTTTCAACTGACACCCTGTGACTATACATCAGGTGACTCTATCAACGGCAGCTGTGGAACAGTTTACCATCACAAAGCTTTACTAAACTGCAGTGAAATGCATCATTCAGTGTGATGAACTTAGTTTGGGGAGCTGTATTGAAGCCAATAATGTATTAAATTTGTGTTTAGTTATATTGTGTGCTCAGTGAAGACAAAGTTAATTCTATTTTTTAGTAGAAACTGTCTAACAGAGTGTTGGTGACTGTTGTTAATTGGGAAAAATTCTTTACAAACCTAACATTGCCAGCCAGAGTGGCTGTGCGGTTCTAGGCGCTACAGTGTGGAGCCGAGCGACCACTCCAGTCACAGGTTCGAATCCTGCCTCGGGCATGGATGTGTGTGACGTCCTTAGGTTAGTTAGGTATAATTACTTCTAAGTTTTGGCGACTGATGACCTCAGAAGTTAAGTCGCATAGTTCTCAGAGTCATTTGAACCATTTGAAACTTAATATTGTTTGTGTACCAATAATAACTAGAAAGGAAGAGGAATTGCTAAAAGCTATCTATGAGCTAAATAATAGAATTGGGCAGTTAATAAAATACACTACTGACTTAAAGGTGCAAGGTAATGTATTAAAATCTGAACTAAATAATGAACTAAATACCACTAGTGCTGACTTAAAGATTGAGTTAAATGCAACATTAGATGTTAAATTGGTTAAATTTGACAAATGTGATACTGAGACAATGCAAAACTAGGTACGACTAACAGTAAAATAGATCAATATGTTACAGACTCCTATCAGGAATATGTTGAAATAAATAATAAAATAGAAAATTACAATGTAATTTCTAAAATTTAAAACAGGAATTACATTCTGAGTTAGTTAAGCTGTGTGATTTACTATTGAATGAGCCAACAAACAATTTAGAGATGTGAATTTGCTGAGGTACACCTATAAATTTCAGACACTTCACTAAGACTAGGAATATACTACAAGTCCTATGTATCACTGTTGTAGAGATGTTGAGGACAAGATTAGATTAATTACAGCAAACATGGAACCATGTAATCAATCATTATTCCCATGTTCTAAACATGAATGAAATGGGAAAGAAACCCTAATAAATGGTACAATGGGATGTACCCTCTGCCGTCCACATCACAGTGCTTTGCAGATATATACTTAGATGTGGAAGACTAAATTGTTTATAGGGAAAAAAGATTCAGATGAACTGCAACTTCAGGCTCCACTCTTGCAATATAGGAGGAACACATCAGTAACTGAACTGAACAAAAGATTCAGCAGAGTAAGTTGAGTTATCTGTAAACATACCTGATCTGCAGATAAAGGAGAGATTATTCAAATTTAGTCCGCAGCTACAGCTGAATTGATGGGACATACTTAAATGATTTTTGTGGAAAATTTAGAAGAATATTATGTTAATTTTCAGAGATATGTGTTTTATGGGTGTAAGATTAAGTAACTCAATCTTTACATTAGTATTAAGAGAGGAGGTTACCGATTAGAAGAGAAAGGAAATATTCAGTGGTATTTTCAAGTTGAAACTGTATGTTTCAAATAATGAGCAATATTAATATTTTTGGAGAATAAAAAGCATATGCAAAGGAAG
Source organism: Schistocerca gregaria (assembly GCF_023897955.1). Classification (NCBI taxonomy): domain Eukaryota; kingdom Metazoa; phylum Arthropoda; class Insecta; order Orthoptera; family Acrididae; genus Schistocerca; species Schistocerca gregaria. The sequence continues at coordinate 393,315,204 of NC_064921.1, forward strand.
ATTTGAAGTGAAAATCGAAAGTCTCAGCCCCATATTAAGAAGAAGGATGTAGGTGAGTCAATACACCTAGCCAGATATGAGTATTGGGATTTGCTTTTCAACAACACTAGCATGCTGTGTTTATAGTTCTGTGACAAGGCTTTAGGGGATTTGAACTCTTTGTGAATTTTGTAGAGTAATGCTTACAAGGACCTAAGTTGATTTCTGTATTTGAAGAGCCTTTCTTCAAAGTCAATAAATGCTCAGTTGTTCAAAATTTATATTTTTGTAGCTACAAATCAAGCTTGTTGCCATGCATGACTTGCTGAAAAGGTTTTGTCAAAAGCCGATATTTACTTATTGCCATAGCCCAGATCACAGAAGAAACAGATTTACTGCCATATGGGAAAACAGGCAACCTCACAAATAATTTTTCCGTTGAACAACAGATGTCATAGGCGAAGCTACGATGTTTGTTGGTCTATGTTGTTGTGGTCTTCAGTCCAAAGACTGGTTCGATGCAGTCCTTCATGCTACTCTATCCTGCGCATGGTTCTTCATCTCCAAGTAACTACTGCAACCTACATCCTTCTGAATCTGCTTAGTGTATTCATCTCTTGTTCTCCCTCTATGGTTTTTACCCTCCATGCTGCCCTCCAGTACTAAATTGGTGACCCCTTGTTGGCACAGATCGTGTTCTACCAACTAATCCCTTCTTGTAGTCAAGTTGTGCCACAAATTCCTCTCCTCCCCAGTTCTATTCAGTACCTCCCCATTAGTTACCTGATCTATCCACCTAGTATTCAGCATTCTTGTGTAACACCACATTTCGAAAGCTTCTATTCTCTTCTTGTCTGAACTAGTTTTCGTCCACGTTTCACTTCCATATATGGCTACAGTCGATGCAAATACTTTCTGAAATATCTTACTGATACTTAAATCTACACTCAGTGTTAACAAATTTCTTTTCTTCAGAAACGCTTTCCTTGCCATTGCCGGCCTACATTTTATATCCTCTCTACTTCGACCATCATCAGTTATTTTGCTCCCAAAATAGGAAAAGTCATCTACTACGTTAAATGTCTCATTTCATAATCTTAATTCCCTCAGCATCACCTGATTTAATTCGACTACATTCCATTATCCTCGTTTAGCTTTTGTTGATGTTCATCTTATATCCTCCTTTCAACACACTGTCCATTCCGTTCAGCTGATCTTCCAGGTCCTTTCTGTCTCTGACAGAATTACAATGTCATGGGCAAGCCGCAAAGTTTTTATTTCTTCTTCGTGGATTGTTTTGTTTCCTATACTGCTTGCTCAATATACAGATTGAATAACATCAGGGATAGCTACAAACCCGTCTCACTCCCTTCCCAACCACTACTTCCCTTTCATGCCCCTCGACTCTAATAATTGCCATCTGGTTCCTGTACATATTGTAAATAGCCTTTCGCTCCCTGTATTTGACTGCTGCCAGCCTCAGAATTTGAAAGAGTATTCCAGTCAATATTGTCAGAAGCCTTCTCTAAGTCTACAAATGCTAGAAACGTATGTTTGCGTTTCCTTAACCTATCATCTAACGTAAGTCGTAGGGTCAGTATTGCCTTCACATGTTCCAAAATTTCTACAGAATCTATCTTCTATGTATCACGGAATCGGCAACCGATTAGTTGGTTACGCATTCACGCGCGGCTGGCTCGTACACGTCATTCCGACGTCACTTCCAAATGCTTTCAGAGGAAGACTGAAGCCCATTCTACACGGGGCCTGTGAGCTTGCAAGATTACCCATGACGCACCATTTCCGCCAGTACCTACCGTATGGACGGGGCATCTTGCACCAAGTCGACAAGTACGATCGCTAGAAAGCGGAATAGGACGGATCCTATTCTCATGCGTATTTAAGTGCTTCACGCATTCGCAACCGACCAAGTTGGAAGCACAGATGACAAACGGGAAAAAGTTCTGTGTGAATGGGATACCTTGCATCTGTTCAGCGAAACGTAGTACAGGAAATTGTTCGTCTCATAAAAGTTAACAAGTAAAACATATGCAGTTTTCGGTAAGTACACTACCAGCCATTAAAATTGCTACACCACGAAGATGACGTGCTACAGATGCGAAATTTAACCGACAGGAAGAAGATGCTGTGATATGCAAATGATCAGCTTTTCAGAGCATTCATACAAGGTTGGCGCCGGTGGCGACACCTACAACGTGCTGACATGAGGAAAGTTTCCAACCGATTTCTCATACACAAACAGCAGTTGACCGGCATCGCCTGGTGGAACGTTGTTGTGATGCCTCGTGTAAGGAGGAGAAATGCGTACCACCACGTTTTCGACTTTGATAAAGGTCGGATTGTAGCCTATTGCGATTGCTGTTTATCGTATCGCGACGTTGCTACTCGCGTTAGTCGAGATCCAATGACTGTTAGCAGAATATGGAATCGGTGGGTTCAGGAGGGTAATACGGTACGCCGTGCTGGATCCCAACGGCCTCGTATCACTAGCAGTCGAGATGACAGGCATCTTATCCGCACGGCTGTAACGGATTGTGCAGCCACGTTATCGATCCCTGAGTCAACAGATAGGGACGTTTGCAACAACCATCTGTACAAACAGTTCGACGACGTTTGCAGCAGCATGGACTATCAGCTTGGAGACCATAGCTGCGGTTACCCTTAACTCTGCATCACAGACAGGAACCCCTACAATGGCGTACTCAACGACGACCCTGGATGCACGAATGGCAAAACGTCATTTTATCGGATGAATCCAGGTTCTGTCGGTCGCATCCATGTTTGGCGACATCTTGGTGAATGTACATTGGAAGCGTGTATTCGTCATCACCTTACTGGCGTATCACCCGGCGTGATGGTATGGGGTGCCATTGGTTACACGTCTCGGTCACCTCTTATTCGCGTTGACGGCACTTTGAAAAGTGGACGTTGCATTTCAGATGTGTTATGACCCGTGGCTTCTGCTCTGCATTCGATCCCTGCGAAACCCTACATTGCAGCAGGATAATGCACGACCGCATGTTGCAGGTCCTTTAGGGCCTTTCTGGATACAGAAAATGTTCGACTGCTACCCTGGCCAGCACATCCTCCAGATCTCTCACCAAGCGAAAACGTCTGGTCAATGGTGGCAGAGCAACTGGCTCATCACAAATCGCTAGTCACTACTCTTGATGAACTGTGATATCGTGTTGAAGCTGCATGGGCAGCTGTACCTGTACACACCATCCAAGCTCTGTTTGATTCAATGCCCAGGCGTATCAAGGCCGTTATTACGGCCAGATGTGGTTGTTCTGGGTACTGATTTCTCAGGATCTATGCACCCAAATTGCGTGAAAATGTAATCACATGTCAGTTCAAGTGTAATATATTTGTCCAATGAATACCCGTTTATCATCTGCATTTCTTCGTGGTGTAGCAATTTTAATGGCCAGTAGTGTATTATTTGAAGCTTTATCTCAGTTACACAATTTGTCAAATGTTGCTGCTATTCTTGGCCACTCCTCTTCAGTTACTGGAGCCTGTAAGAAAGTAGAAGTGAAGTAAAGTTCTCACTTTTTTTTACATTCAGAAATACAAGAAACAAGTACCTTCAAATACTTATCCCTCAAAGAGTTACGGATTTCACAGCATACATCTATTATCAGTTTAGACAGACTCGAAACTGAAATACCATGTGCAAACAACAAACTCTTGTAAGATTCGCCAGAAATCGCAGTGTAACTGTTAAACTGGAAAGGACTAAAATGTGCTAATTTTCGGCTAATATAGTATGAAACAATATACATACAAAATTAAAATCTTGCTTTCTGTTGAACGAATTGCTTCCCTCATAACGGTGTATCTCAGGCGAATATTGGGCTCAATGAAAGCTGACAGCTTGTCAAAACAAGCTGCATCCATTCCCACAAAATTTTAAACTGAAGTGGGTCCTCCAGTCTCAAATCCTTCAGCAATAGTTCTTTTCCTGGCCCCTTCTTTGAAGCCATGGTCGAACTCAGCATCTTCTTTTTTTGTCGCGTCTTTCTTCCGATTTTTTTCTTTATGATGAAAACCCTAGCTACGGTAATAACACCAAGGCAATATCTTCTTCCATCCTTATGAGCCTTGTCTTTTGAAAGTATTAAAACGTCTTTTATAACGAGAGCGCTTACACATGTGAGCGACTTATAGTTTCATATAAACTACGTGGAAACAGTTTAATTCAGTAGTGACCATCTAAAGTACAAATAAATGTAGTACCCTTAGAAAAAGACATAAAATACCCGAAAGTCTCGAAAGTGGACTAAAGCCATCGATTCACGTGCTGAAAGTTTCCAACAAACAGCAAACACGTGACGCAGACGCAGTGACATGTGTCGTATAAACGGTACTTTGTGGTTGGACGTTCTACCGCATGGAGCGCTGCAGTGGTCAACGACATCCTTGTGAGAGTTCCACATCTAGTGAAAAACGGGCTTGAGTGACTTCAGCAAGACCCCCTTCTGTAACATGATCGTTCGAGCTCTCTGCTTCAGTGGTACTATCACACAATGGTACCAAATCTTAGCACACTAAGCATTCCTGGAAAATTTTTGTACACTGTTCTATATAAATTAGTTGTATAACATTGCTCAGGATTTATAATAATTATTGTAATAATTTTACAGTTCCTATTCAGAGGTCTTCGATGACATTAGCCTCATTTGGGGATTGAAATGAATTAACCTGGACTTGAACTCGGCTCTCCCCCTTATTGAAGCACACTTCCCATTCGACCTAAATTCCAAGCGTTTTACACACTAAGAGCATAGCGTCACCTACAGTTTAACCCCTCACTCGTCGTTTTAGATTTCTGCAAGAGATCGGGCTTTGTATGCATCAGTCTTGAAAGGATGGATCTGTGATGTCTGATAGAACTGAACATTTACTTCCACATAAAAAACGTATGTAAAAGATAGCTTACAAGCGTGGAGGGCTTTACAGTTACTGTGAAGTGCAGCATGGTATGCTCTGTATCTCTTAATGTCAAAGAGTAACTGTAATAACAGATACTAGTCACATGGAATGTTTATACACAACTTACACTCGCATTGCGGAGACAGAATGAGATGATACATGACTCCCTCCCTAGTGTTAACTATATCGCGGATTAAACTTCAAGTGTCGTCCTGCACATGTTACCACTGCTTTCTTGAAACCTGGCATTGTGCCGCAGGAGTCGGTAGTTCCAGTGGGAACTGAAATTATAGTCTTCGGCCTCGTTTTTTTCCTCTGAGGCGCCTGGCGCCTGTAGTGTCTAATGGTGCCTGTGGGGTACTTTTTCTGGTGCTACATTCTTGTCTTCTAGTTTGTCTCTTGCAGTCCTTGTTGTGTCTAATGCGCGGAAAAATGCGGGCTTGTGTTGGCTCAGTGCGACGGTGGTAGGTATACCATTTATTCTAATCTGAATGTGTAGCCCCATCTGCTAATCACCGATTGTCGTTCATCGTTTGGTGGCTGCAATGGCTTGCATACTGAATCACTGCGTAAGAAAAGTCTGCGCAATTCTCAAGATCTGCGAACACAAACGAGTGTCTCCCAGCCGGACTACCGGGGCACCAGTGGTCTGAACTGGCGTATGTGCTCTCATAATGTAGCAGCAAAGTCTGAGGCATAGAGTGTATCTTCTGCCATGCTGTGCAAGAACTCTCCCAGCAGACGTAACGTTTGCTCGTACCCTATCTCTACTGCCGCAGCCTTTAGATCGCTTTTGAATGACGTCCGCAGTCTGAGGAGTACAATAGGTAGTGCCTCCATCCAATTCTGCAACGCGTGACTTCGCAGAGCTGCTTTCAGTTGGCGATGCAGGCGTTGAACTATTATTATTTGATGCAGGATGATAGGCTGTTGTGTGTACATCTCACGCCTAATAATGTAGCTAAGACTCGGAAGACCTAGGTATCGAATTTTCGTCCTTGGTCTCTGTTAATGCGCAGTGGTACGCCGAATCTGGGGATCTAACCTCGAAAATAATGTCTGCGCCACGGTTTCGGCTGTGATATCCTTCATGGGGATTGCTTCAGGTCACCTTGTAAATCGGTCCACAACCGTAAGACAATAACTACAGTCTTCTCAGACAGTGAGCGAGCCTACGATATCGACACGCACATGTTCGAAACGTTGGATCGGCCCAGAAATGCGCCTAGCGGTGCGCTGACATAATGCGTGATCTTATTCCTCTAACTCGCAATGCACTGCTTGACAAATGTTTTGCAATCTGCATGTATTTCACGTCAGATGAAACTTTGTTTGACCAGTCTAATAGTCACTTGTACTCCTGGATGTGACAGATTGTATACTGATGCAGTTTGCTTGTGCTCGAAAGTGTTGCGGTACAAATGGACATGCTTTCAATTCAGATGGGTCACAACACAATTCAACATTCGCTTCACGTATCACAGCATGTTGAAACTTCAGTCGTCCTGTTGGTTTGAACAAGTCTTGTAACTTATCTTCGCGTTGTTGAGCTTGTGTGAGGGCATCAAAATGTTCAAATGTGTGTGAAATCTCAGGGGGCTTAACTGCTAAGGTCATCAGTCCCTAAGCTTACACACTACTTAATCTAAATTATCCTAAGGACAAACACACACTCCCATGCCCGAGGGAGGACTCGAACCTCCGCCGGGACCAGCTGCACAATCCATAACTGCAGCGCCTTAGACTGCTCGGCTAATCCTGCGCCGCATCAAAATCAATGGTAGCTTCTACAGCTTCAACGTGTGTGCAAGTTGTGTGCTGTCGCATTCACAGCCTCTAAACGTGATAGCGCATTTGCTGGTGTATTTCCTTGTATGTAAATAATGCAGGTGGTGAATTGCCTAATGTAATCTACATGGCATAGTTGCCTCGGCGATGCTTTCTCTGATTTTACAGCAAACGCGTACGTTAGCGACTTACTATCTGTATAAATAGTGAACTTTCGGCACTCTAGTAAATGTCTTGAGTTTTTTTGACTGCCGCGTAAGCTGCATACAGTTCGCAGTTATAAGTTGACCAGCATTGCTGTGAAGGTGACAAGTTGTTACTGAAGAATGCTATGGGCTGCCGATAATGCTCGACCTGTAGCTGCAGTACAGCGCCAACGGCATTAGACAAGACATCAACCATTAGTGCAAGTGTGCTAATTGTGCAGTCTCTGCAATTACTATTTTCGCGGCTTGAAAAGCGTCATCTGACTCGCTTGTCCTATGCAACCTGTCGTTTGGCTTTGGAGTGTCCCTAAGAAATTCTTTTAGGGGAGCTATTACTGATGCATAATTGTATACAGATCTTTGGTGAAGATTTATGACCCTTAAAAACCAGCGTAACTAGCATAGCTCTCTGATTGTAATGGGGCAAGGGTACTTTTTGTGGTTATGGGTTCCATTTTATATTGCGATGGTCGAATACCATCCCGTCTACAGTGTAACCCAGAAAATGCAATTCCCTCGCTCCTAAAGTACGCTTTGAAGGATTAATTACCAAGCTTTGTGTGAGTAAACGATTACGTATCTGAGCCAGATGTATAACAAGTGTAGGTGAAACCAAGTTGTTGATTGATTTTAACAGGGAAGCTAAAACAGCTTAGGTCTGACCCGCCACTGCCCGCACCGAAACTAGGTTTATTGTGTGGTATCACTCCCTGTATATATAGTAAAGCCATCCAGTGCCCTTAAATAGTGCAAGGAGTCTCTCTACCACTTTTTTGTTATACAAAATTTCTTCAGATCCTACATTTAGGTTCCTCTTCCGTTAAACCCATTGTGTGTAGGCGTTTTTCTGAAACTCTCATGGCCGGTCATCAGTCCAGTCATGACTTTGAACTCTTTCCTGTTCAACCCCAGGGTTACAGAGCTGTATAAATAGCTGTAAAAACATGGCTTGGGCGTCATTACCTTACCATGTTTTTGTTTATGGACTTGGTCCAATATCCTATGTGCTGTTTTCTATGCCAGTTCCATAGTTCTAATTTGATCATAGCCTTGGTGATTGTCGGACAGGTTACAGTCCAATAAAAGGAGTTGTTGCCCCCATCCCAGCCAATCTATCGGCTTATTCATTGCCACCGATCCATGAGTGGCCAGGGACCCACACTAGGTTTACCCTATTGCATTCCCTTATCTCCACTAGAGCTCTGTGGCAGTTGGCAACAATCTTAGATCTTGTTGCAGGAGCTGCCAATGATTTCAGGGCTGCCTGGCTGCCTGAATAGATGTATATGCTATGGCCATTACAGCACCTAGTCATATTCTCCTCCACACATGCCCTGATTGCAGTAATTTCGGCTTGGAATACAGAGACCAGTTTTCCTAGCGAGATGATGCTCTCCAGTCTTGGCTGAACCCTGTACACCCCGGCCCCAGCGCCTTGGCCTGTTTTCAACCCATCAGTGAACCAAATAATGTCTCCCGTATGGTGTCGAACGGTTTTTTCCTAGTGCTCCCTACTTCCAATTATTATGTTGTGAGGCTTGAAGAAGCAGCTGGGAGTTATTCCATAGTCAGCAGGCATTTTCCCAGCCATTCCTATATTTACCTCACTCACTATGTTAGTGTGCGATTCTGGATATCCAAATAAGACCCAGTTTTTGCCAGTTTTAAGTCTGTGTGCCCCAGCTGCTGCCTCCATCTTGACCCACAGGTGAAGTGGTGAAGTGAAGGCATATCCAGCATGGCTTCCATTCCAGCAGTTGGTGTGCTGCTAATTCAGCCTGTTATGGCTAAGCAGGCCAATCGCTGCACTTTAGCAAGCTCCTTAGCATCAACCTCCCGTTCAATCTTCTTCCACCAGACTACGGCCCCATAGGAAATCCTAGGTCTAACCATTGTGGTGTATATTCAGTGCATACCCCTGGGGCTTAGGCCCCAGTTTTTTCCACAAGCCCTCCCAGTACTCACTAGAGTACTTTTTGCGTTGGAGCAGATGCTCTTAATGTGAGGGGTCCAAGTTAGCTCCTCATCCAAGGTTACCCCTAGATATTTCAGTATCCCCTTTACAGGTAGAGTTTCATCGAAAAGCTTTAGATTCCAACTTGAGTGTTGAATATGTCTCTTCGTAAATGGCACCACAACAGTCTTCTTAGGATTAACTCTCAGATCCTGTTTAATGAACCATTTTTGCACAATGTCCAATCCTCCTTGTGCCATATTCCTGACTGTGTCAGTGAATTTGCCAAGTATTACTATGACAAGGTCATCTGCATATCCTTGGCAGAAGCATTGTCTAGAACTTAGTTCCTCAATGAGTTCGTTCATCACTAGATTCCACAATAGAGGAAACAAAATTCGTCCTTTTGGGCAGCCTCTGGTGGTCTTAATTACCATCTTTTCGTTCATCATGGTAGCCTCTACCTTCCTTCCACTAAGCGTTGCCCTGGTCCACCTACATATAGTGGTCCCCAGGTCATGCACCTCTGCTGCCCTTACCGTGGAATAGAAGGTCGAGTTAATAAAGGCCTCCTCGATATCCAGGAATATGCAGAGGGATATTTCTTGGGAGTGAAGTGCTTTTTCCACCTTAACAACGAGTTGGTGGAGAGATGTCTCACATGATTTACCTGGTAGGTATACGTGTTGGTTCGAGTGTAGAGGGGCCCTACTTAGCCTCCTCTCCCAAACATATACATTCACCAGTTTTTCCAATGTTTTGAGAATGAAGGAGGACAGACTGATTGGTCTCATATCCTTGGCCTTGGTATGATCAGTTCTCCCTGGCTTTGAAATGAAGACAACCTTCACTGCCCTCCAAGCATTGGGAATGATTCCTACGGCTAGGCTAACCCTGAATAGCTTGCATAGGACTCTTATGAGCATTTCTTCTGCCTGTTGAAGGAGAGCTGGAAAAATTCCATCTGGCCCCGGTGACTTGAACGGTTGGAATGTTCCCACCTCCCGCTGCATTTTGTTGAAGTTCACACATGCCTTGGCTGATTCCCAGTCCTCTCTTTGAGTGCCTAAGAACCGTTGTTTCTCTGGGGTCACATACTGGTCTGTGTTGTCCGGCAGAGCATATTGAGGAAGGTAAGTTCTGAAGACCAATTCCAGCGTCTCATATGCTGTCTTTGTATATTCACCATCCTCCTTCCTCAACATTCCTCCTGGATTCGTTGGTACTCCAGTGAGAATCTTTTGAAGTCTGGCTTGTGCAGCTGTGCCTGCCACTTCCTCACAGAACGCCTTCCAGGATGCCTCCTTTGCTTGTGTGATTGCAAGACTGTAATTAGCAAGGGCCTCACGATACTTAGCCGATTGTCCTTTACGTCTCGCAATATTAACAGTCTCCATACCTGTTTTCTTTGCATTTCTAGTTTGTTATTCCACCAAGGAACACTCCTATTTGTGTACTTCCTGCTGATTCTGCAGTTGCCCTGATATGAGGTCACTATGGCAGAGGTAACAGCCTCTGCTACTTCCTCAAGTTCTACTGGATTCCTTATCGAGGTTTTAATTTCTGATAAGCATAACTCAAGGTCATTGCTATATTTTTCCCAGTCTGTTTTCCTGGGATTCCTATAGGTCATGGTCTGTCTGGTTCCCATTTCAACCTTGAATTTGATGTACATGTGGTCCGATGAGGATGGCTCCAATACCACATGTCATTGTTTGGCATAGCTATCCATTGTCATAGAACCAAAGGTAATGTCAATTACTTCTTCCCTTCTGCTATTTCTGAAAGTAGGTTCATTGCCCCTTTTCAGGACTTCAAAGTTGTTAGGTAAAAGGAATTCAAGAAGGTTCACCTCTACTCTTGGTGTTCTTGCTGCCCCACACTAGGTTGTGGGCATTGGCATCGCATCCCACCAGCAGTTGATCACCTTGCCGATGGCAGGTCTCTACCAGTCTGCTCACCTCCAAAGGAGGAGGAGAGCTGTCTTTGTAAGGAAGATATGCTGAGGCCAGAATAATTTCCCTTGTGATACCTTCCTCACATTGCTGCATTTTAATGGTCACTAAGTCCCTAGAGCAGAAATCCATCAGTGGTATTCCTTACCTAGATGCATGTTCTGGAGTTTCTTAGATTCCTAGCATAGATCAGCTTACCTCCAGTGCCACCGAGGCCTGATATACCCCCTTTGTAAAATTAGGGTTCTTGTGTCAGTGCGAAGACCACTTCCTGTCTCCCCAGGCAGTGCATCAGTGCTGCAGATGCCCCTTTCTGTGCTGCAGATTAATCTGCAGTACCTCCAGGATCTGTCTTGCTGCCATCTTTGAGGTTTTTGAGAACCCTGATGGTGACCTGCAAGAACCCTAAAAACAGTTTCAGGTCCTGCTCCCACATCGCCTTCAGGGACTTCTCACTGACCTCCGCCACCAGGGTTTGTCCTTCCAGAGCAACCTTCTGGTTAATCACTCTCCAGTCTTCTGTCAAGACTTTTGTGCTCTGGGCCCCTATTTTCCCGAACAGAGTCTTGGGAGAGATTACCACGATCTAGATAGACCCTCCTGAAGTTGGGTCCTGGGCTAGCGTCCCCCCCCCCCCCCCCAATCTTTTCATCTGTACCAATTCCTACTGCTGCAAGGTGATGGCCACCAGTGGATAACCTTCCTGGATAACTGCCATCCCAAAACCCGACACTGCAGTACTATAGGTCTGTTCCCTATTTCTTGCCTCGGTTTCTTTTTGGACTCACTTATCCAGGGAGGAGGGAGTCTTTGATTCCTCCCTTATCCGATTACTACCTGTCTTTGACGTTGTGGAGGTCTGCCCCTTCAACCTGAGACAATTTCTTCCTGGGGGTCTTAGGTTCTAGTCCCTTTAATGCCCTCCACTTGTCTTTAGGAAGCCATTCTTTCCCTTCTTTCTGTTTCCTCTGTTCCCTGAGTAGCTTCCTCCTCTGGGCCCCAGACAAGCCTTTGATCTTAATCTGGTCTAGCTTCTCAGTTACAGTTCCCACTTCTGGCTCAGGTCTAGACCCTGACTGAATAGTGGGAATGCCTTCCATCGGTTCTGTCCCCAATGTTTGGGTATCTGAGGTCTCAATTTGCCCCTCAGTTTGTTTTTCATTATTTTCTATAACCACGTCCATATTGGTCCCACGAGATTTGGGGATCTATAAGGTCCACACAACGAATACCCCACTCAGTGTAAGACTAATTACTCAGAGAGGTCACCCAGTATCCATGAGGCTCCGTTTGCGACACATCTTCCCATGTGCCACGCACCTCTCGGCATGGATCGCATCACACCTTGGGCAGGGTCAGGGAACAGGGTAGGACTAGAAGTGGATAGGGAAGATGGGACGTTGGGGGGCACTCTTAGTCTGATCCATCAGCTAAGGCCTTTCCGGCAGTAGCTCCTCTACCTTCGGCATAGCCCTCAGCTCCCCACAGATATGCAAGCGTCTCCACCTGCACAGACAGTGCTTCATCAAGGTGGTGTCCTCCGGAGAGGAAACCAAGTTAATTGTTGGGTGCTTCTACTGGCAACCCGATTCTCCTGACAGTTCAAGAGTCTTCAAAGAATGTCTATAGTCAATAGCACAAAAATATCCAGATCATTCAACACTGGCTGGAGGCGCCTTTAACCTGCCAAGTATAGAGTGTAATGTCTATGGATTCATTTGGGGGGAGGGGGGGGGTTACAGACAGACAGTCACGCGAAATACTTTTTCTTTTGAACACGTTTCCTGAAAATTCTCTTGAGCAGCTAGCTCGGCAGCCTATATGCAATGGAAATGTCGTATTCCTTGTAGCTACAAATAGGCTGGACCTTATCAACAACGTCAGTATAGAAACGGTGAGTAGCGATCATGATGTCATTATAGCAACTATGATTACGAAAGTTAATAAATCAGTCAAGAAGGCTAGGAGAGCGTTTCTGCTAGGTAGAGCAGATAAGCAATTTTTAACATCTCACTTATACAATGAATTTGCATCACTTAGTCCTAGTAAAGTGGTTGAGAGGAATTATGGGCCAAGTTTCAGTAGATTGTAAATCGTGGTCTGGAGAGTTACGTGCCTGGATGATGGATGGAAAAGACCCACCATGGCTTAATAACGAAATTAGGCGATGCTGAGGAAGTTGAGGCTGTTGCACTCTATGTTAACTACCACCGTCACACCTTAGCAAAATATCTGCCAGAGAAACCCAGAAAATTCTGGTTATATGTACAATCGCTAAGCGAGTCTAAAGTTTCCATTCAGTCCTTTGTGGAGCAGTCTGGTGTGGAAGTTGAAGATAGCAAAACGAAAGCTGAAGTGAAGGATGTGAAAGCAAATCACCAGGTTCAGATGGAATCCCAGTTCGATTTTACAAAGAGTACTCTTCGGCATTTGCCCCTTACTTAGCTTGGATTCATGGTGACTCTCTCACCCAGCGCCAAGTCCCAAGCGACTGGAAAAAAGCGCAGGTGACTTCAGTGTATAAGAAAGGTAAAAGAACGTATCCGCAAAAATTACAGATCGGTATCCCTAACTTCTGTTTGCCGCAGAATCCTTGAACATGTTCTCAGTTCGAACATAATAAACTTTCTCGAGACTGAGAAGCCTATGTGTACGAATCAGCTTGGTTTTAAAAAGCTGCTTGCCTTTTCTCACATGATATACCGAGAAACTGTGGATGAAGGGCAACATTCAGATTCCATATTTCTAGCTATCTGGAAAGCATTTGACACGGTACCCCACTGAAGGCTGTTAATGAAGGTATGAACATATGAAATAAGTTCACAGATATGTGAGTGGCTCAAAGACTTCTTAAATAATAGAATCCAGTTTGTTCTCCTTCATGTCGAATGTTCATCAGAGACAAGGGTATCGTCAGGACTGCCCCAGGGAAGTGTGATATGACGAGTGATGTTCTTTATGTACATAAATCATTTTGCTGACTGGGTGGGTTGCATTTGCGGTTGTTTGTTGATTATGCCGTGGCGTACGGTAAGGTGTCAAGTTGAGTGACTGTAGGGAGATACAAGACGATTTAGACAAAATTTCCAGTTGGTATGATGAATTGCAGCTATCCCTAAATGTGGAAAAATGTAAGGTAATGCATATGAGTAGGGAGATCAAACCTGTGATATTCGGATACAGTATTGGTAGTGTCCTGCTCTATTCTCGATTACTGCTCGAGTGTTTGGAATCCATACCTGGTCAGACTGAAGGAAGATCTCGAAGCAATTCAGATGTGGACTGCTAGATTGTTACCGGTAGGTGCTTTGGGAACTCAAATGGGAGTCCCTGGAGGGAAGGTGACATTCTTTTCCAGAAACACTATTGAGGAAATTTAGAGGACCGGCATTTAAAGCTGACTGCCGAACGACTCTACTGCCGCCAACATATAATGCGCTTAAGGGTTGTTTCACATCCACCCGACAGCCGGCAGCCGACAGCGGCTACCCGGTTGTGGGGGTGAAGAGCTTACGGGACGTTTGACGCGTACCCGACAGACGACGTGGCCGGCTGGACGACAGCCGACAGCCGACAGCCGGGCCGATGCCGTGGGTGCCGGCGGCCCCCACGGTGTCGGCCCGCTGCCGGCTGTCGTGGGGAACACACGGCGCGTGTAGTGGGGCAGGCAGCAGAGGGCTTCACATCTACTGTCGCCTGCCCATCAGCTGCGTTTTGCGTTGTTCTGGTGGTTCAGCCTGTTGAAGATTTCTAATGTGCCATGGCGGAAATCGATGTCGAAATTCTGATAACATTAGTGCAGGATCGACCAGTTTTAAGGGACAAGACTAAGTAGTTATAAGGACAGAATACAAACCAGGAATGCGTGGATCGAAGTCTGCAAAGAATTGAACGAAGGTTTTGAGCGGACGTGTGACAAGGGTAGAGACAACTATGGTAAGTAAATATTTTTATTTTTTTCTTAAACCCACAACATTTTTTTATACTCAGTGGTACATTAAATTTTAGATAATTGCCATTTCACAGATCCTTCATTCAGAACATTTTTTACAATCAATGGCACATTAAATTTTAGATAATTGCCATTTCACAGACCCTTCATTCACAACATTTTTTTGCAATCAATGGCACATTAATTTTAGATAATTACCATCTCACAGATCCTTCAGGTGTCATAAAATTGTCCATCATGATTTTTCGCACATCATTGGCAGAATTTCCCCCACATGTACGTTCACTGCTTGTTATACTTTGAAGTCCAGTTATGGACAGAGTATTCTCAGAGTTGTAGCCTTCGTTTTTAAGAACAAAATTGTGCAAAGCAACACATGCCTTAACAATGTCAAGAGCAAAATCGGGTTTTAAATTTATAGCTCTGTGGAAAATCCTCCATTTATTAGTCAGTATCCCAAATGAACACTCTACGTACCTCCGGGCTCTTGACAGCCGACAATTGAAGACTCTTTTAGCAACTGTTAATTGGTGTCCAGAGAACGGTTGTAGAAGATGTTGATGCAGTTGAAACGCTTCATCATCAACATAAAAATAGGGTACCTTTGGAGTTACTGTACTAGGGATGCATCTGTCTTCAGGAATTACCAGCTTCTTTTCCATCAGTGACCTCCACAAAGAACATTCTTCAAATATAGTAGAGTCACCCTTTTTGCCATAACTGCCGACATGTGCGTAGATAAAATTATAGTCTGAGTCTGTCACAGCCATCAGCACTATTGATGAACATCCTTTGTAATTGAAATACATTGAGTTAGATAGCTAGACGATACGAACATGCTTTCCATCTACAGCCCCCATGCAGTGAGGAAAATTTGCTCTTTGCTCAAATTTTGCAGCAATGTTTTCGAAGTCTTCTTTGGTGAGTAGTGGCATATATTCACAACGTAGACGCAAAATAGCTTGACACACTCATCTGACTATTTGACTGATAGTGGAAATGCCAACTCTGTAACTATAATGAAGATCTGTGAACGTACAGCCAATGGTCAGATATCTGAAAAGAAAGTTTCAGTATTGTAAAATGTCTGTGTAGCTTTCTGTAAAAGTAAATTGAATATAGCATGTTCTGTAACGTAAGCAATAAAATGAACTATCCTACAATAGGCCCAATCCGTGCACAGTGATCTAATATCAGAAACTATTCCTGCATGAACATCACGGATTTTCAGAATAAGATTTTCACTCTGCAGTGGAGTGTGCGCAGATATGAAACTTCCTGGCAGATTAAAACTGTGTGCCCGACCGAGACTCGAACTCGGGATCTTTGCCTTTTGCGGGCAAGTGCTCTACCTCCTTTTTTTTTTTTTTTTGCATCTGCTCGGGGCGGACGTCGTAAGACATCCGTTTAAGTTCGCTGTTGATCGATTAACTCATTTTTTTTTATTACAGAGGGAGCTAACCCTCTGACCGAACACGCTGAGCTACCGTGCCGGCTAAAACTGTGTGCCGGACCGAGACGCGAACTCGGGAGTGCTCTACCATCTGAGCTAACGAAACACGACTCACGCTCGGTACTCACAGTAGCCCGGTACTGGCAGAAGTAAAGCTGTGAGTACCGGGCTTCAGTAGCTCAGATGGTAGAGCACTTGCCCGGGAAAGGCAAAGGTCCCGAGTTCGAGTCTCGGTCGGGCACACAGTTTTAATCTGCCAGGAAGTTTCATCTCGAATTTTGATTAAATTTTGTATGAACATTAACACATATCATCAATGACCAAAGGCAGTGATTTCCCTAAATCGCTCCAGGCAAATGCCAGGATGGTTTTTCTGAAAGGGCACCGCCGACTTTCTTCCCCGTCCTTCCCTAATCTGATGAGACCGATGACCTCGCTGTCTGGTCTTCTTCCCTAAACAACCCAACCCAACCAATGGCAATGTTTAACGTTAACCAATTAAATACTTCTAGAAATATTTGCCCCTATCGTGCACCTTTCAACAGCCCACCCCTAGTTTTTGACAATGTTGAGATATGTCTCTGGCAATATATTTCTGAAAGAAACAAATCTCCGACATATTGTAAAACGTTTTGGCCTTCTTAAATGAAATAACAAAAAAAATTGCACGACCAATTTTCATAAAGGCGATTTGAAAAGAAGACTGACGAAAAAATAGTCACTTGAAAGCAGCGTGAGGTCAGGCTTTTCATATGTCGATTGCACTATAAACCTAAAACTTCGTGTGTAATAACTAATCAACATACGGTCTTACAATGCAAAATTTCATTCTCCTACTGCTTTCCAATACTTTTTATATTACAGGCAACACTGATTTTCTAAAAAAATGTTAGTTTCTAGACCACTAGACACTTTCATTTTTCTGGCTTTCATGATGGTTTTATATCAGACATGTTGAAAACCATTAAACTTCTTTTTGTAAGGATAGTAGTGTGATGTACCTCTTCAGTTAGCATTTTTGTTTCAGACAAATTAGTTGTGAAGAAGTGGGCGAATATTCGCGATTCTTTCCAAAGAAGCGGGAGGATGTAAAAGTCATCTCTAAAATCTGGGAGTGAGAGGCAACCATCCAGAACGTACATATACACTCAACAGCTTCAATTTTTGAAGAAAACAACAGAAGCACGTCCGACTGCCGACAGTTTCTCGCTGACTGAAAATGCGACCACGGAAAGACCAGTTTTTGATGACACTTTTTCCTTCACTGACGATACTCAGGATCCAGAAACTGATTGTAATGAGACATTCAGAGAGGAAGTACGTAATTCCGACATACCGAATCACGCAGTAACAAGAAGAGGAAACATGACCCTGTAGAGGTAGAGCTGATCAATGCACTGCACAGAAAATCCAGTCGCCATATGTCTTTTTTCCGTGGGATAGTTCCAACACAGGAAACATTTGACGACGATAAGGTAGTAGAGTTTCAATTAAGAGTTGTTTCTTAGATTAGATTAATTATTCATTCCATATACCCATAAAAAAGGGAATCCTCCTGGGTGTGGAGCATGTCAGATAAACCATCATCATCATCATCATTTAAAACTGATTATCCCTTTCAGCGTTCAGTCTGGAGCATAGCCCCATTATGAAATTCCTCCACAATCCCCTATTCAGTGCTAACATTGGTGCCTCTTCTGATGTTAAACCTATTACTTCAAAATATTTCTTAACCGAATCCAGCTACCTTCTCCTTGGTCTGCCCCGACTCCTCCCACCCTCTACTGCTGAACCCATGAGTCTCTTGGGTAACCTTGCTTCTCCCATGCGTGTAACATCACCCCACCACCTAAGCCTGTTCGCCCTGACTGCTACATCTACAGAGTTCATTCCCAGATTTTCTTTGATTTCCTCATTGTGGACACCCTCCTCCATTGTTCTCATCTACTAGTACCTGCAATCATCCTAGCTACTTTCATATCCATAAGCTCAACCTTGCTGATAAGGTAACCTGAATCCACCCAGCTTTCGCTCCCATACAACAAAGTTGGTCGAAAGATTGAACGGTGCTCATATAACTTAGTCTAAGTACTGACTTCCTTCTTGCAGAAGAGAGTAGATCGTAGCTGAGCGCTCACTGCATTAGCTTTGCTACACCTCGCTTCCAGTTCTTTCACTATGTTGCCATCCTGTGATAATATACATCCTAAGTCCTTGAAACCGTCCACCTGTTCTAACTTTGTTCCCCCTATTTGGTACTCAGTCCGTTTCTATCTCTTTCCCACTGACATTACTTTCGTTTTGGAGATGCTAATCTTCATACCATGTTGTTGTTGTTGTGGTCTTCAGTCCTGAGACTGGTTTGATGCAGCTCTCCATGCTACTCTATCCTGTGCAAGCTTCTTCATCTCCCAGTACCTACTACAACCTACATCCTTCTGAATCTGCTTGGTGTACTCATCTCTCGGTCTCCCTCTACGATTTTTACCCTCCACACTGCCCTCCAATGCTAAATTTGTGATCCCTTGATGCCTCAAAACATGTCCTACCAACCGATCCCTTCTTCTAGTCAAGTTGTGCCACAAACTTCTCTTCTCCCCAATCCTATTCAATACCTCCTCATTAGTTACGTGATCTATCCACCTTATCTTCAGTATTCTTCTGTAGCACCACATTTCGAAAGCTTCTATTCTCTTCTTGTCCAAACTAGTTATCGTCCATGTTTCACTTCCATACATGGCTACACTCCAAACAAATATTTTCAGAAATGACTTCCTGACACTTAAATCTATATTCGATGTTAACAAATTTCTCTTCTTCAGAAACGCTTTCCTTGCCATTGCCAGTCTACATTTTATATCCTCTCTACTTCGACCATCATCAGTTATTTTACTTCCTAAATAGCAAAACTCCGTTACTACTTTAAGTGTCTCATTTCCTAATCTAATTCCCTCAGCATCACCCGATTTAATTTGACTACATTCCATTATCCTCGTTTTGCTTTTGTTGATGTTCATCTTATATCCTCCTTTCAAGACACTGTCCATTCCGTTCAACTGCTCTTCCAAGTCCTTTGCCGTCTCTGACAGAATTACAATGTCATCGGCGAACCTCAAAGTTTTTACTTCGTCTCCATGAATTTTAATACCTACTCCAAATTTTTCTTTTGTTTCCTTTACTGCTTGCTCAATATACAGATTGAATAACATCGGGGAGAGGCTACAACCCTGTCTCACTCCTTTCCCAACCACTGCTTCCCTTTCATGCCCCTCGACTCTTATGACTGCCATCTGGTTTCTGTACAAATTGTAAATAGCCTTTCGCTCCCTGTATTTTACCCCTGCCACCTTTAGAATTTGAAAAAGAGTATTCCAGTCAACATTGTCAAAAGCTTTCTCTAAGTCTACAAATGCTAGAAACGTAGGTTTGCCTTTTCTTAATCTTTCTTCTAAGATAAGTCGTAAGGTCAGTATTGCCTCACGTGTTCCAACATTTCGACGGAATCCAAACTGATCCTCCCCGAGGTCCGCATCTACCAGTTTTTCCATTCGTCTGTAAAGAATTCGCGTTAGTATTTTGCAGCTGTGACTTATTAAACTGATAGTTCGGTAATTTTCACATCTGTCAGCACCTGCTTTCTTTGGGATTGGAATTATTATATTCTTCTTGAAGTCTGAGGGTATTTGGCCTGTCTCATACATCTTGCTCACCAGCTGGTAGAGTTTTGTCATGACTGGCTCTCCCAAGGCCGTCAGTAGTTCTAATGGAATGTTGTCTACTCCGGGGGCCTTGTTCCGACTCAGGTCTTTCAGTGCTCTGACAAACTCTTCACGCAATATCGTATCACCCATTTCGTCTTCATCTACATCCTCTTCCATTTCCATAATATTGTCCTCAAGTACACCACCCTTGTATAAACCTTCTATATACTCCTTCCACCTTTCTGCCTTCCCTTCTTTGCTTAGAACTGGGTTGCCATCTGAGCTCTTGATATTCATACACGTGGTTCTCTTCTCTCCAAAGGTCTCTTTAATTTTCCTGTAGGCAGTATCTATCTTACCCCTAGTGAGATAAGCCTCTACATCCTTACATTTATCCTCTAGCCATCCCTGTTTAGCCATTTTGCGCTTCCTCTCGATCTCATTTTTGAGACGTTTGTATTCCTTTTTGCCTGCTTCATTTACTGCATTTTTATATTTTCTCCTTTCATCAATTAAATTCAATATTTCATCTGTTACCCAAGGATTTCTAGCAGCCCTCGTCTTTTTACCTACTTTATCCTCTGCTGCCTTCACTACTTCATCCCTCAGAGCTACCCATTCTTCTTCTACTGTATTTCTTTCCCCTATTCCTGTCAATTGTTCCCTTATGCTCTCCCTGAAACTCTGTATAACCTCTGGTTCTTTCAGTTTATCCAGGTGCCATCTCCTTAAATTTCCACATTTTTGCAGTTTCTTCAGTTTTAATCTACAGGTCATAACCAATAGATTGTGGTCAGAGTCCACATCTGCCCCTGGAAATGTCTTACAACTTAAAACCTGGTTCCTAAATCTCTGTCTTACCATTATATAATCTATCTGATACCTTTTAGTATCTCCAGGGTTCTTCCACATATACAACCTTCTTTCATGATTCTTAAACCAAGTGTTACCTATGACTAAGTTGTGCTCTGTACAAAATTCTACTAGGCGGCTTCCTCTTTCATTTCTTAGCCCCAATCCATATTCACCTACTATGTTTCCTTCTCTCCCTTTTCCTACACTCGAATTCCAGTCACCCATTACTATTAAATTTTCGTCTCCCTTCACTATCTGAATAATTTCTTTTATTTCATCGTACATTTCTTCAATTTCTTCGTCATCTGCAGAGCTAGTTGGCATATAAACTTGTACTACTGTAGTAGGTGTGGGCTTAGTATCTATCTTGGCCACAATAATGCGTTCACTATGCTGTTTGTAGTAGCTTACCCGCATTCCTATTTTCCTATTCATTATTAAACCTACTCCTGCATTACCCCTATTTGATTTTGTGTTTATAACCCTGTAATCACCTGACCAGAAGTCTTGTTCCTCCTGCCACCGAACTTCACTAATTCCCACTATATCTAACTTTAACCTATCCATTTCCCTTTTTAAATTTTCTAACCTACCTGCCCGATTAAGGGATCTGACATTCCACGCTCCGATCCGTAGAACGCCAGTTTTCTTTCTCCTGATAACGACATCCTCCTGAGTAGTCCCCGCCCGGAGATCCGAATGGGGGACTATTTTACCTCCGGAATATTTTACCCAAGAGGATGCCATCATCATTTAATCATACAGTAAAGCTGCATGTCCTCGGGAAAAATTACGGCTGTAGTTTCCCCTTGCTTTCAGCCGTTCGCAGTACCAGCACAGCAACGCCGTTTTGGTTAATGTTGCAATGCCAGATCAGTCAATCATCCAGACTGTAGCCCCTGCAACTACTGAAAAGGCTGCTGCCCCTCTTCAGGAACCACACGTTTGTCTGGCCTCTCAACAGATACCCCTCCGTTGTGGTTGCACCTACGGTACGGCCATCTGTATCGCTGAGGCACGCAAGCCTCCCCACCAACGGCAAGGTCCATGGTTCATGGGGGGGCTTCATACCATAGTCCTTACATTTCTGATCTAACTGTGAAATATCACTTTGCAAACTTTCAATCGAATCTGCCATCACAACTAAGTCATCCGCATATGCAAGACTGCTTATTTTGTGTTCACATATCTTAATCTCACCCAGCCAGTCTATTGTTTTCAACATATGATCCATAAATAATATGAACAACAGTGGAGACAGGTTGCAGTCTTCTCTTACCCCTGAAACTACTCTGAACCATAAACTCAATTTCCCGTCAACTCTAACTGCTGCCTGACTATCCATGTAAAGACCTTTAATTGCTTGCAAAAGTTTGCCTCCTATTCCATAATCTCGTAGAACAGACAATAACTTCCTCCTAGGAACCCGGTCATATGCCTTTTCTAGATCTATAAAGCATAGATACAATTGCCTGTTCCACTCATAACACTTCTCCACTATTTGCCGTAAGCTAAAGATCTGGTCCTGACGACCTCTAAGAGGCCTAAACCCACACTGATTTTCATCCTATTGGTCCTCAACTAATACTCGCACTTTCCTTTCAACAATACCTGAGAAGATTTTACCCACAACGCTGATTAAAGATATACCTCTGTAGTTGTTACAATGTCTTCTGTTTCCGTGTTTAAAGATTGGTGTGATTACTGCTTTTGTCCAGTCTGATGGAACCTGTCCCGACTACCAGGCCACTTCAGTTATCCTGTGTAGCCATTTAAGACCTGACATTCCACTGTATTTGATGAGTTCCGACTTAATTTCATCCAACCCAGCTGCTTTATTGCACTGCAATCTATTGACCATTTTCTCCACTTCCTCAAATGTGATCCTATTTCCATCATCATTCCTATCCCATTCTACCTCGAAATATGAAACATTGCTAATCGTATTTTCACCTACATTGAGCAACTCTTCAAAATATTCCCTCCATCTGCCCAAGGCATCCACAGGATTTACCAGCAGTTTTCCTAACCTGTCCAAAATACTTGTCATTTCCTTCTTACCTCCCTTTCAAAGACTGCTAATTACACTCCAGAATGGTTTTCCAGCAGCTTGACCCATAGTCTCCAACCTGTTTCCAAAGTCTTCCCAAGATTCCTTCTTGGATGCTGCAATTATCTGTTTGGCTTTGTTTCTTTCTTCAACATAACTTTCTCTGTCTACCTGAGTTCTAGTATGTAGCCATTTTTGATACGCCTTCTTTTTCCTTTTACAGGCTGCCTTGACTGTATCATTCCACCAAGCTGTTTGCTTCATCCTACTTTTACACACTACTGTTCCAAGACATTTTTTAGCCACTTCTAGTACTGTGTCCCTGTACCTTGTCCATTCCTTTTCCAATGACTGTAATTGACTACATTCAATTAACTGGTACCTTTCTGAGATCGCTGTTATGTGCTTGTGCCTGATTTCCTTATCCTGAAGTTTCTCCACTCTTATCCTCCTACATATGGACCTGACCACCTGCACTTTCGGCCTCACAATCCCAATTTCACTGCAGATTAAATAGTGATCAGTGTCATCAAAGAATCCTCTGAATACACGTGTGTCCCTTACAGCCTTCCTGAATTACTGACCTGTTATTATATAGTCAATGACATATCTGGTTCCCCTGCCTTCCCAAGTATACCGGTGAATGTTCTTATGTTTAAAAAAGGAGTTTGTGATTACTAAGCCCAAACTGGCACAGAAATCCAAGAGTTGTTTCCCATTCCTGTTGGCCTCCATATCCTCTCCAAATTTACCCATAACCTTTTCATACCCACCTGTTCGATTTCCAATCCTGGCGTTAAAATCACTCATGAGCAGAACACTGCCCTTGTCCTTTACTCTAACAACTACATCACTGAGTGCCTCATAAAAACAATCCATCTTATCTTGATCTGTCCCTTCACAATGCAAATATACTGACACAATCCTAATTTTCTTGCTAGACACTGTCAAATCTATCCACATCAGTTCGTTTACATACCTTATTGCAACTACGCTGGGTTCCATTTCTTTCCTGATGTAAATCCCTACACCACATTGTGCTGTTCCTGCTTTGACTCCTGACAGGTAGACCTTGTATTCTCCCACTTCCTCTTCTTTCTCACCCCTTACCCGAATGTCACTAACAGCTAAAACGTCCAGCCCCTCTGCCAGCTCTACCTTCTTCCCAGAGTAGCCCCCATTGATATTAGTAGCTCATCATCTCATTACCATTTGTTTGCCAAGTCGTATCTTAGGAGTCCCTGGTTTGTGAGTTAGAGGTGAGACTCCGTCACCTCCAAATGTCCAAGGCATTTTGCTCTGATTGTTGCCAGCACCATATTTAAAGTACCAGGGAAGCAGGTTGCTAGCCTTACTCTCCCCGAGCCCCATTGGGTATTAACCCTACTGGTTGAGGGACTAACCGGTGGGTTTGGTAGTCTTTGCCGTATGAGCACAAAGGTTACCACGACTCAGAATATGTCCGAGATGCCCTGCCTTATTCCAATGTAACTAGTATCCCAACTGTCGGGACCACTTACTTGGCCACTCATAAGTTGCTCGTGGTTCATGAACTAGGACATGACTACAGCAACCCACACCATGAACCGGATAAACACATTACAAAAATGTAATTAGAAAAACTTGAGTTTCATTAATTTTAATGCTCCTCAGTCAATAGACAGTAAAATTATGTACATGAATTAAATTTAAACTTCTAATATTTACAGGTTAAATACTTACATCTGCTTTCATTAAATCCATGACTAAGACATTTGCCAGTTTCTTGGCTATTACAACCAAGTATTGTCAAAAATTTAAGTAAATTATTCATTTCAGTGATCCTCAGTTGAGAACAGTCATATTATGTACAAGATTTAAAATTAAACTTCCACTATTTACAGACTTAAGGCGTACTTCTGAAATTAAACAGCGTAAAAATCGTGGGATAAAAATAATACTACCGCTCATCCTAGTACATCACGTGAATACACACGTTTACCTTTTTATGAGGTACAACCAATTACAAATGCAGAAATCAACAGGCAACGACCCACAACCAACACACAGTGTTACCAACAAGCAGTGGAGCAATTTTCAGGGACATGTTCCAGATCGGCTACGCCATCACAAACCTCTGAGTCGTTCAATTGTTAAGCTATGTTTCAATTTTTTAATGTGATTACAAAATGTACATCCTTCAGAATAATAAACTTTTTAAAAATTTAACTATTGTTTATCCCACTGACCTGATTGTAATTGCCAACATTTGTTTAGGCTGGATACATTCTCGGAAGAACGTGTTGCGGCGCTGAATGGAACTCTTCATTCGATCATGTAGATCGTCAAAATTTCGTAAACTCATCCGAAAATAATTAAAAAACTTATCTTCATCTTCCCTATCCTCAAAAAGAACAAAGAATGCAACCACTTCGTCTCTTCTCACTGAGAGGGGATGAACCCAATGCAACCTTCAACTTCTTCTCTTCAAACGTCTGTACAAGACAAGCCACGCTAATAACTGGTCGGGCTCCATTTGTCGTCTGAAAGCAACTGCTGGCGGAAGGACGGCGCCGGTCGGCATGCCGTGCTGCTGTCGGGTGAGTGTGAAGAGACGCGGCTCTTGTGTCGGTCCGGCAAGAATGCCGGCTTGTCGGTTGCCGGGTAGATGTGAAGTAAGCCTAAAGGCCATGAAGATAGGATATGAGAAATTAGGGCTAATGTGGAGGTATACAGACAGTCGTTTTTCCCTCGCTCTATTTGCATTTGAATGAGAAAGAAAATGACAGGTAGCAGTATTGGGTACCCTCCGCCACGCACTGTACGGTGCGGAGTATCTATATAGATGTAGATTAAATGTTCTTCATCCATCGCAGATATCACCAAAATGCCATCTACGTAAACATAACAGAAGCCTAAATCCCTAGTGATCTCATCCATGAAACGCTAAACGTCTGTGCCGCATTGCACAGACCAAAAGGCATCCTAAAGAACTCAAATAGACCGAAAGGTGTCGTCACCGCTGTATTGGGGATATCTTCCACGGCAACGGGGACTGGTAATATGCTGGGACTAGATCAATAGTTGAAAGTATAGAGTTCCGATGAATGGTGGCAAAGAAGTCTCATAGATGTGGCACCAGATACCAATCTGGGATGGTCCTTGCATTGAACTGCCGGTAATCACCACAAGGACGCCATCTGTTCTTCTTCTAGGATACCACATAGCTTGGGGCTGCCCAGCTGCTACTCGAAACTCTGAAAATGCCCATTGACAGCGTGCTGTGGAATTCCTACTTCACCACTCGCAACTTCTCTGGCATCAAAAGTCTAGGCCTAGCGTCAGATGGGGGGCCTGGCGTGGTCAAAATGTTATGCACCACTGTGTGTTTAACTGGCGGGAGAGTAGGCGACTGCTGCATGATTTCGAGAAATTCTTTTAGTAATCACGTGTACAGCATATCTCCTGCAACCGTAAGTACCGTCATTGGAGTGAAGTCTTCCTTAGACTATGCATGTTTTTAGAGGAATTGATGCTTGCGTCCGAGGTCAGGTATCAGACCATAAAAGGATAAGAAATTGACTCCTATGATAGGCTGTGGTGTATCTGTTACTGTGAAGCGCCACTCAAGTGTATGGCGTAGTCCAAGGTAGAACAACAATGTGACCTGACCGTATGTTTTAATCTTAGAGTTGTTAGCTGCAAACAGACAAGAATCGTCGCAGCTTCAGCGTGGTAGCCGAGTTAACAGGTACACCGACACTTCTGCCCCTGTGTCCATTAGGTATTACGCTTTCATGTTGCGGTCTGTGATAAAAATTCGACACACATTACCGGCATTAGTAGGTGTCGCTGTTACGGTTCCCGCTTCATGTTTCCACTTGCATGGTGCTATACACTTTTGCACGTCATTGCCGAATTTATCGCGGTGGTTGTTGTTGTTGTTGTTGTTGTGATCTTCAGTCCTGAGACTGGTTTGATGCAGCTCTCCATGCTACTCTATCCTGTGCAAGCTTCTTCACCTCCCAGTACCTACTGCAGCCTACATCCTTCTGAATCTGTTGTGTATTCATCTCTTGGTCTCCCTCTACGATTTTTACCCTCCACGCTGCCCTCCAGTACTAAATTGGTGATCCCTTGATGCCTCAGAACATGTCCTACCAACCCATCCCTTCTTCTAGTCAAGTTGTGCCACAAACTCCTCTTCTCCCCAATTCTATTCAGTACCTCCTCAGTTATGTCATCTACCCATCTAATCTTCAGCATTCTTCTGTAGCACCACATTTCGAACATTTCGAAAGCTTCTATTTTCTTCTTGTCCAAATTATTTACCGTCCATGTTTCACTTCCATACATGGCTACACTCCATACAAATACTTTCAGAAACGACTTCCTGACACTTAAATCTATACTCGATGTTAACAAATTTCTCTTCTTCAGAAACGCTTTCCTTGCCATTGCTAGTCTACATTTTATATTCTCTCTACTTCGACCACCATCAGTTATTTTGCTCCCCAAATAGCAAAACTCATTTACTACTTTAAGTGTCTCATTTCCTAATCTAATTTACTCAGCATCACCCGACTTAATTCGACTACATTCCATTATCCTCGTTTTGCTTTTGTTGATGTTCATCTTATAACCTCCTTTCAAGACACTGTCCATTCCGTTCAACTGCTTTTCCAAATCCTTTGCTGTATCTGACAGAATTACAATGTCATGGGCAAACCGTAAAGTTTTTATTTCTTCTCCATGGATTTTAATACCTACTCCGAACTTTTCTTTCGTTTCCTTTACTGCTTGCTCAATATACAGATTGAATAGCATCGGGGAGAGGCTACAACCCTGTCTCACTCCCTTCCCAACCACTGCTCCCCTTTCATGTCCCTCGACTCTTATAACTGCCATCTGGTTTCTGTACAAATTGTAAATAGCGTTTTGATCCCTATATTTTAAACCTGCCAACTTCAGAATTTGAAAGAGAGTATTCCAGTCAACATTGTCAAAAGCTTTCTCTAAGTCTACAAATGCTAGGAATGTAGGTTTGCCTTTCCTTACTCTATTTTCTAAGGTAAGTCATAGGTCTAGTATTGCCTCACGTGTTCCAACATTTCTACGGAATCCAAACTGATCTTCCCCGAGGTCGGCTTCTACCAATTTTTCCGTGGTACCAGCACAACTTTTGTGCAGATGCGGACTCCTTGACGACCGGCGGCGCGGCCGCTGACGTGTGTGCATCGTTTGTAATGCAGCTTCTTGTGTGCTAGCTCCGCTAATTGCGACTGTAGTTATGCTAGTGTCACTGCAGACATATTCTCTTGCCACAATGACAGTGTTGCCACATTTGTTGCGGGCTACAACTCGACGATCCTGTTCGCCGTTTACGCTAGTGCGTTTCAATCACACACGCTCACTGTCAGAAGTTTTTGAGTGTCCGAGAGTAATCAGGACAACCAGATATTGCGCAGCACGTCGTCACTCACATGTGAGCAAACGGCGTGAAAGCTGTGACGGGTTTCGATCGCCGAGCTCCTTTAGTCCCTTTGCTTCCGACGGTGACATGCGCGTCACTAGCGCGTTATTAATTGACCCATACCGTTCGACGGTGGGCGGTGCAGCAAGGAATCTTGTACCACAGCGGCTAAGTCTTCTGTTAGTGCTGCGACTGCATAGCTAGGCTTCGTTTCGTCTGCTGATATCTGCGCAAGGGCGCAATGGTTTTCAAGCTGCGCAAACCACAACATCTGGTTGTGTTGCGAGAAGGGCGGCAGTTTAATAGTAGCCCTATTAATTTTACTGCTCGCAGCTGGCTCTGTGTTGACTGGCGGATTGTCCATTTTGTGCGAGAACAAGCGCGGCACGGCTGATGTGGAAGTAATGAATGTTCACTTTGCAATGAGGTGTGAACGCTGAAGCTGACAAAGTTGTATTTTGTGTTCCAGTCGGGATCACCAAATATGTTGTATCTGATAAAGTTGAACATTTATTTCCACATAAAACACGTCTATGCAAGATAGCTTACAAGCGGGCAAGGCTTTACAGTTACTGTAAAGAACGGCATGGAGTAGTTTATATCTGTAAGGTTAAGGAGTAAATGGAACAACAAATACTACAGTCGGATGCATGAACGATGGCGGTTTGCGCATGTCGAGACAGAACGGGGAATGGATTGTTGCCGGTTCCAAGCAACAGTTGGCGGCACGCGCATACGCTTGCTTTTCGCTTGATGTAAGCGTTTATCCGGCAAATTATGTCTCTCACTTGCTTGTGTAGAATTTGTCACTTACCGCCACCATCAGCCATGACAACTCGCAACAAATGAAATAAAAACTCACCAAATAACTATCTGCAATCATGTTAAATAGTCGCATTGCATACAACATTCACAGCACAGCTGTGCCCATATTGGCTGTCGGTGAATGATGATGCATGTGCGCGGAACGATCCTGAACTCGATCGCCATCGCTCGTGACACCAACTATAGTCACATCACACGGATTATTTATACGCCACTGTATACTCGTGTTTGCGGAGACAGAGTGAGATGCTTCTGATCTTATTCAAGTTGTGTGACACATATTAATGGTTTCAAACGTAAGCTGAAATAAATACAAATAGTTCATTGAGACTATTAATATCAACATAATGTCTTCCCGATATTTAGGGCTTGATTAAATCTGCATATTGATGTTTTACATAAATATGAAACAGTGTATCTCTTCATTCATTTTTAATGAAGTAACTATATTTTATATGGAAAACTCATCATACGATGTTTATTTCCTTCAGTTAGGGTAATTTTTAGCAAATTTTATTAGTGTTTCTTTCGAGCAAGGTGAGCAAATAAAGATTTGTAGAAACATTTTTGTAGAAATATGCTACACTCCATCGTTTTCGTTGTATCTACAACGAAACATTAAATTGTTAGTAAGTCTTGATTCTTGGCACGAATAAACCTCTGTTACGTCGTATTGTCAATAAACCGCGCGAGGACACGTGTCTTCACAGAAATGCCTCGTGCAGCGATGCTGTTTCGTAATCAGGTTTATCAGATTGCAGCCAACGTGGTTATCAGGAAGGGGAAACAATATATATTTCATTGAGTCAAAAATTTAAAAAAAAATTGTTGATGGCGATCTCATTTTTCACACTGCACGCAATCTTCACGGGTAGTTATCTTTGATAGTAGCTGCGTTTGGTAAGCAGAAAAGTAGTCGTGACTGTGAGTTAGAGCCGGCAAGATGTGGCGCAGAGTGTAAGTAAAGTGAAAATATAAACAAACTTTAGGAATTTATGACCGTTAAATATGATTCCCGCAAGAAAAATTCGTTAACTGTATATATATATTTGAGAACCCCTGGAAAGTTGGAAGGGTTATTGTACAAGTCTTTCTTATCCTGTTTCGTAGATCACTTTGTTTTTGTTGTGTCCTTATGTCAACGACATCGTTTCTCAACTTTGCGTGTCAGTATTTACATAAAACAAACCATCCAGCGAGTTTGTTTTACCGAATATGTGTTTTGTACATTAATATTTAAGACGTGAAATTTATATATAACACTAATTGTATGGAATGTAATTTGCAAATGAGTGATACGTAGACCTACTCCAATGTATTAGAGACTTCGTGATCCGTGCCCAAACGAGATTATTAAACAATCAGGGCAAGTTCTAACATTTATCAAATTATCAGAGTTGAAGGGTGGTTTTCAGAAAGTCTGTACTGCTTCACTTTCTAGGTGTTTAACGTGTGCTGTTTGTTGTACCTGTTAATCTGCAGAGGAATGTCTGGTTTTACTCTTTTGTTTCACCTTTTATAAATGACATTGTGCACTAATATTATGCGTTCTTCTGTTAAGGAAGTGCTTTGTCACCTGCATTGGGAAGTGAGATGAGACAATCCATCCAGTTATCAGGGTTTGGGTGCTGTAGGATCTTTTTTGCTG
Source organism: Schistocerca gregaria (assembly GCF_023897955.1). Lineage (NCBI taxonomy): Eukaryota > Metazoa > Arthropoda > Insecta > Orthoptera > Acrididae > Schistocerca > Schistocerca gregaria. Next base: position 393,345,978 of record NC_064921.1, read on the forward strand.
TTCTAGCAATGCTTTATGTATGTGTAAAGTCTGATAAACTGAAGCCTTTGGTATCACTATGTCAGGTCACAACAAGGCTGTCACCTTTCTCTCTAATCCATATCTTTACATACGGTACAGGATAAGTTGGCCGCCACAACCTACCTCACTCACATTATATAAATGCTAAAAAAGCCAGTCCCCTCCCCTCCCCCCACGCTGTTTGTGCATGAATGTCGTCACATGCCACACCATATTCACGTCGCTGGGCGAAGCTTCTATCAGGTATTGACAGGTTAAGTTGCCTCAGATAATCTGTTTGAGCCACAGTAACTAGCTGGATGAATCAGGAAATGGATTACATCTAATTAATGGGTGTCTTGTGAATAATGCAAGCTGTCAGTACTCAAGATGGCATATCCTGGATATTTTGGTTTGTATTTTTCAGTTGAAGAAACTGCTGTGGGTTTTGTTTAGAAGTTACCTGTTTCTTGGTACCTATTTCTTACGGCCAGTGATTCTTATCATGTTGTACACTATGTCCATGTAGGTGTCATGAAGATATAAATCCTTTGAGGGAATTTTTTTAGATTGTGTTGTATACCAGACTATACAATATGCTTTTATGTTGAAGTGCTGACAGATTGAACTGTAGCTGAGACTGAAGTCTGAGTTAGGTTCGAAACTGACAATTTGGTCAAGAGAGGGCGAAACCAACTAATCTGTCATGACAATCTTTCTTGGATATAAAGTGCGTATTCCATAGTTGAATCTACTTCTGCATTCAGAATTGCTGTTTTTGCCGCTGTGCTCTGATGGTTTTGAATTTCTAATAACAAGAAAATTCCTGCCCTCTTCTTGCATTCCTGAAAAAGTCCTGACAGTTTGTGTATTTGTGCCAAATTATGCAATAAATTGCAGAGAACTGTTGAAGTTGCAATATTATTTTTTTTATCACTTGATGAATAATTGTGTGCCCAAACTCATTATCAAATCATCCAATAAGCTGTGCAATAATATACATTCCAACATGCACATGACTGTGCATTGTAGGTATAAATCTTGTAAAACAGTGAATTTTATTCACCGTGTATTTGTGTTATTAGTTATGTCATTTTTATTGGCATAGTTTTGTGTTGTTAATGAATTCCTTCATTCGGGTATTACTGCGTGAAATCCAGGATTAACAGAGACTGGGATACCACCCATCTGCTTTGACCACTGATGTCATCACCATGCCAAAAAAACCCTATTTCGAACATATCCAACGTGGTTACCAATACATCTGCCAAACCACACACGAAGTAGTACAGTGACTAAGCCCATTGAACCGTGGAAAATGGGGTTGTGGATGGTGACAAACTAAGAATTCAATCATAAGAGCAAAAACGCTGTTTACGGTGCAACACTCCACTAAAAATAAAACACTGGAAACCATCAAAAAATAAAACTCAACAAAGTCATACAAAATGGAAGGCCATGGTATCCCAAACTCAAGGTAACCTATATAACTCAAACTTAGTCCAGGATACCAATAACCCCTGCCCCCCTCCCCCCACCACCCCAATCTCCCCACACCACAACTACAAAAGGCGGTATCCCAATCTCCACTTAACCTATATAGTTAAACTCAAGACCCGGATAGCAATAACATAAACCGCTACAGCATGCCACCTATTCATATGCTGTTCCCTGTACTGCGTCACTTCCATTGAGACCAACAACCTCGCAGTTTGGTCTCCTCCCCCCAAATCAACCCTCCAACCCTCATTTCCATTCCAAAACCCAGACAAACCAAAGCTCAATGATATCATGCAGCACAACTATCACATTGGTCAAAGCAGACCTGTAGTATCCTACAGCCAAGTATACCCTACACATAGAAGCAACTCATTTTTCCAATGGAGGTTCCAGTAGCCTTGGATCACTGTTCGAGAGAGAATTTGTGTTGTCTTGTGTGTTTCTTCATAAATTTGCAACACATATGAAACCCACCAATAACAGTCATACGAACAGGCAACAAATCCAAGTATGACGGTTAACAGCAGTTCATTCACCATAGCAATCACTGGCTCTTCTCTCCATACTAAAGAAGCAGAATATGTCTTTGTTTTTATTATATGTTTGTTAATAGGTGTTAAACAATGAAGCTTCTGGGTACCTGGAATTGTCCTTGTATTCTTGAAATGTAGCTTCAGCTTGGCAATGTCTTCATCATGATGGGAAGCCAATGTATAGTACAAGACACATAAAGGAACAATTTCTTTGCACCACTGAAACAACTGTTGTGGTGACAAAATATGCTGGCTTTCATGAGGCCACTTGAGGCTAGTAAGTGTGACTAATCTCTTTACAGCCCCTGCAACCCCCTATAGCATAAAAAAAGTGCTTTTGTGCAGGAAAGACTATGAAGGTAATCATGTATGACATGTGGTTTATTTCATTAGCATTTGTGTGTCTGTAGTAAGCAACAAATGATTGAATTGTAACCTGTGAATTATTTTCATGGAATCCCTGTACTTCATTCTGAATATGAAGAAATCACAAACAAAAGATATTCACTTACTTTGAGTTCTTCACTAGCTGCTCCTGCTTGTGTACTCTAATTCCACTTTCTTTGACAAACACATAGTCTTTTGTTCCTGGCATCACACGGCTCACATTATGATCAAGGTAAAAATCACGTACATGCTGAACAGTTTTCTCACACAGTGTCTTACGTGGCTTTGGATTTGGTGTCTCTAGTATAACATTGTTTTGCTGTAAAATGATTTGCTATTCAAATGATGTAATCTGAAGCAAAAAATTCTTTCATTGTTTCCCTTTACTCCAGCTCTTTGGAAGTACTATCAAAATTTGTATTTTGTCGTACATGCAATCTGAACTGTTCAAATAATCTTTCAGCTGGATTTTGATTTCTCCTTTTCCATTTCTTTCCCGTTGTTCTTTTTCCAGTTGTGCCACGTAAGTATGCTTCAATACTGATGCAATCTCTCTTTCAGTTTTTGCTTTTGGTGCTTTATCTCACTCTGAAGCCTCCTTTTCTTCACAGGAGACTCGCCTAATACTGAAGACTAGTATTTAAAGAATAAAGTATCAATCCAATGCTGTTTCATCTTTAATTAAACTTTCTCTTTAAGTACGTAGTACAGCTGGAGCAGCACCTGCAGGTATTGATGAGTTTTGATATATTTGCTTCCTACATTTGCTGAAAACTTTTCCACCTAGCAATACATTAGGGTAATGTTTTACTATCCACTCTTGACACATGCTTCAAATTCTTGTGTGACCTCCTTTAAAGTCGAATTACAATATATTTTCTACTTGAAATCCATTTTTTGAAAACTACTCCTAAATACTACAGCAACTATACACTGCAAGTTGGGTACACTTATGAACCAAGTTAATGATTAGTGATTGAAAAAATAAAATGTCTCTCTGATTAGCTGTTCACAAGAACAAATGTTCACCAGTTGCTTAGAATAAATTTTTGGCCATGATGCCTTTGGTGTGTCATCTTGATATACACCATCTGTATAGTAATGTATTGGAACAATTCAATACATTTTTTAAAAAAAAATTGAAGATGATGATTTGAAGTATATAAGGTTAAAGTCAATTAGCTTCAACATGTAACTTCTTAGATACCTGTCATGTTGCATACCAGTGTAAAGCTCTACTCTTTAGCTTTTTGGTGATTAAGTTTCATTGCTTTATCGGGGTTAGAATCAGAATTATACTCATTTATGTTGAAACAGATGCATGTTAGTTTCACACAGTTTCCAAACTAGCAGACCTAGAAGTTTCTTCACAACTGTCATATAATGTTACAAATTGGTATTTTCCATCTCTTACTTGGATCTCCCCCCCCCCCCCTCCCCCCTGTGAGTCCAGCGATTAGAATATGCCTGAGGTATTCCTGCTTGTCGGAAGAGGCAACTAAAAGAAGTTTCACACATTTTGGCCTTTATGTAATGGTCCCCTTTAGGGTTTGACCTACATTTTTCAAAATTTTCTTGAAGAGCTAGCCAGTTGGGGAAGGTCGCCTTACATGGTGCATCGTGTCCATTGTGCCTTGAACTCTTTAGCCCACTTTATCGCTGCCGCACTGCAGTCCAGCTCATTCTCCATCTCTTGGGTGAGGACACCTTCCTGGTTGCATTTTCCACCATGCACTATACAGTGCTGCTTTTTCCACCGGCGATGAGCATGGTCTTCTTTGCATCTCATATCCAGCACTGTAGCCAGTCTGTTGCGGTGGGTCCCCCATGTACCCTGTTGGTTGTAGCCCCTTGACAACACAGGGATCGCTCTGCTGATGCCTGCGCCGATAACTCTCCGCATATGCCAAGGAGTAGATGGCCATCACCTTAGGGCATTGGAACCCCTCAGGAAGGCCAGGTGGCTTTTGCAGCAGCTGGGTGGTACCTGTAGGGAGAGTCCCTGGTCAGAGTGGATGGCATCAGGGCAGATGACACGCAATGAAGCATACCACATCCTCACTTGCTGGTGATCAAACACTAGTAGTCTCTAAACATTCCAAGTCTCAGTACAATGCAAGAACGTATGACTGTATATCATTCCCCTCCCTGGCCACACCATTGGAGGAACACCAGGCTAAGGATGTCAGCGAACCTTATGCACCCTGGTACCTCATATGTACGAGAACTAATGGGGAATCCTTTGTTTTGATGAAGCCACAGTTTTTTGTAGAGCATTTAGAGGACAAGTTTGGGGAGGTGGAGGGCTTGTCCAAAATGCAATCTGGGCCAGTCTTGATAGAAACAGCATCCACCGCCCAGTCACAGGCTTTACTTGCTTCTAACAAGTTGTGGGATGTTTCTGTTACCATCATGCCGCATAAGAGCTTAAATATGGTCCAAGGTATTATATACTGCAGGGACCTTCTTTTGAAGTCTGATGACAACCCGAACGCCAATTTAGAGTGGCGAGGTGATCATTTTTTCCAGCGCATCCATCGGGGTCCGAGGGATAATCTGGTTGCCACCGGTGCCTTCATCTTGGCCTTTGAGGGTGACACCTTACTCGAGGTGGTCAAGGTAATGATGTACCACTGTGATGTCAAGCCATATATCCCTCCCCCCAATGCGGTGCTTTAAATGCTGGAAGTTCGGGCATATGTCTTTCCGATGTATTTCCAGCAACACGTGTCGAGATTGCGGACGTCCATCACATCCCAATGCTCCATGTGCCCTGCCTCCCATCTGTGTCAACTGCGGAGAGCATCATTCATCTTGCTCACCAGACTGCAGGATTTTACAGAAAGAGAGGGAAAAAATGGAATATAAGATACTGGATCGTCTGACCTGCACTGAGGCTAAGAGAAAACATGAGTGCCTACATCGTGGCGCTAAAGATGAGTGCCTACATCGTGTGGCTATGACCACCTCATACGCCACCACTACGAGAATAGTTGTAGCCCCATCAGTTCCGCGAATTCCAGTCAGCTCTCAGAGCCGGAATGCTACATCTGCCCTGTTGATGGTGGGGAGCACTTCCCCCATTGTTGTTCCTGCACTACGTACCTCGAGAGCATTGCCCCCCCCCCCCCCCCCCAACCATCGGGGACGCCAGTCCCCACTTCTCGCCAGAAAGTGGTCCCTTGGGTCACTCCTTTCCCAGGTTTCTGCTACTGGGAAAAATGACGCCCACCAGAGGCTGAAGAGCCCAAAAGCAGCTGGTCGTAGGGCTTCACACTCATCGTCAGTCCAGGAGACTGAATCAGTGAAGCCTTCCTAGTCAGAGAAACCTAAGGAGCAGCTAGAAAAGTCCAAAAAGAAGACCCCTAAGACCAAGGAAGTTGTGGTGGCACTCATACTACCACTACCTACTAGCTCTGTGTCTGGGGATAAGTTCGAGGTTCTGGCATCCGCTGAGGACCTAGATCTCGCTGGACCCTCAGACACAATGGATATAGACTGCTCAAGCAATAAGTCGATGGCGGCAGGTGACCCTGAGACGTAAACTGTGTAATTGAATGTCCCATGCCTTTCCAATCTCATGACAACGTCATCCTCCAGTGGAATTGCGCCGGTTTTTTCCACTGCCTGGTTGAGCTACTGCAGCTGTTAAGCTTTACACCTGCTATCGACATTGTCCTCCAGGAAACCTGGTTCCTGGCATTGTGGACCCCTGCCCTTCACGGCTATGAGGTATATTACAGGAACCATAGCAACTATAATCAGGTGTCAGGTGGAGTTTGTATTTATGTCCTAAACTCAGTCTGTACTGTAACTGTGCCTCTTCAAACCCCTCTTGAAGCTGCGGCTGTCAGAATAAGGACAACGCAGGAAACGACTGTTGCAATGTATATCTTCCTCCAGATGATGCAGTACCCCTGGATGCATTAGCTGCACTGATTGATCAACTCCCTAAACTATTCCTACTTTTGGGAGATTTTAACACCCATAACCCCTTGTGGGGTGCCACCTTGCTTACTGGCCGAGGCAGAGATGTCGAAACTTTACTGTCTCTGTTCGACCTCTGCCTCTTAAATACTGGGGCTGCCACACATTTCAGTGTGGATCATGGTAGTTACCCAGCTATTGTTTTATCCATTTGCAGCCCAGGACTTCTCCCATCTAGCCACTGGAGAGCACATGAACTCTGTGACATGACCACTTCCCCATCTTCCTGTCACTGCCCTGGCATCAGGCCCATGGACGCTTGCCCAGATGGGCTTTAAACAAGGCAGAATGGGAAACTTTCACCTCTGCGGTCACCGTTGACTCTTGCCCACATGGTAACATTGATGTGATGTTTGAGCAGGTGACTACAACAATCGTTACTGTGCTGGAAAATGTGATCCCTCTCTCTTTAGGGTGCCCCGGCGAAAGGCGGTCCCTTGGTGGTCGCTGGAAGTCGCTGAGGCAATTAAGGAGTATCGCTGAGCTCTACAGCGGCATAAGCGGCACCTTCCCTGGAGCACCTCATAGCCTTTAAGGGGCTCTGTGCGCACGTTTGCCAGCTTATGAAAAGACGGAAGCAGGAGTGTTGGGAGAGATACGTTGCAACCATTGGGTGCCATACGCTACCTTCCCAAGTCTGGACGAAGATCAGACAAGTGTCCCTGGCATTAACATCAATGGCATGTTATCCACCGAAGCAGACGCGATTGCTGAGCACTTCGCTGACCACTATGCTCAAGCCTCTGCGTCGGAGACTATCCCCTAGCCTTTCTCACCCTCAAATGGTGGATGGAAAGGGAAGTCCTCTCATTCGCTACACGCCACAGTGAACCCTATAATGCCCCATTTACAGAATGGGAGCTCCTCATTACCCTTGTGCATTACCCCAACACAGCTCCTGGGCCAGATCGGATCCATGTTCTGATGATTAAACATCTCTCATCTGACTACAAGCAACATCTCTTCATCTTCTTCAACTTGATCTGGCGCGATGGCATCTTTCCATCGCAGTGACGGTAGAGCACCATTGTTCCGGTGCTTAAACCTGGGAAAAACCCGTTTGATGTGGATAGCTATCGGCCCATCAGTCTCACCAATGTTGTTTATAAGCTGCTGTAATATGTGGTTTGTCGGCAGTTGGGTTGGGTCCTGGAGTCACGTGGCCTATTGGCTCCATGTCAGGGCAGCTTCTGCCAGGGTCGCTCTACTACTGATGGTCTTGTGTCCCTCAAGTCTACCATCCGAACACCTGGTTGCCGTGTTTTTTGATTTACGAAAAGCGTATCACACGAGCTGGTGACATCATATCCTTGCCACATTATACGAGTGTGGTCTCCAAGGCCATCTCCCGATTTTTATCCAAAATTTCCTGTCACTTTGTACTTTCCATTTTCAAGTTGGTGCCTCCCATAGTCTCCCCCCCCCCCCCCCCCCCCCCCATATCCAGGAGAATGGGGTCCTGCAGGGCTCCATATTGAGTGTATGTTTATTTTTAGTGACCATTAATGGTCTAGCAGCAGCTGTAGGGCCGTCCGTCTCATCTTCTCTGTATGCAGAAGACTTCTGCATTTCGTACTGCTCCACCAGTACTGGCGTTGCTGTTGCTGAGCGGTGCCTACAGGAAGCCATCCACAAGGCACAGTCATGAGCTCTAGCACACGGTTTCCAGTTTTCGGCTGCAAAGTTGTGTGTTATGTGCTTCTGTCGATGCCATACTGTTCATCCAGAATCAGAACTTTAATGACGATCCACTCATTGTAGTGGAGACATATTGATTCTTAGGACTGGTTTTTGACGCCTGATTGACTTGGCTTCCTCACCTCCATCAGCGTAAGCAAAAGTGCTGGCAGCACCTCAGTGCCCTCCGCTGCCTGAGCAACACCAACTGGGGTGCAGATCGCTCTACACTGCTGCAGCTCTACAGAGCCCTTGTTCAATCCCACCTTGACTATGGGAGTCTGATTTATGGTTCGGCGGTGCCATCAGCATTGAGTTTACTCGACCCAGTGCACCACTGTGGAGTTTGCCTAGTGACAGGAGCTTTTCAGACGAGTCCGGTGACCAGTGTCCTGGTGAGACCAGAGTCCCTCCATTGCAGGCCTTTACCATCTTACTTGAGGTTCTTTCACGAACACCTCTATGGTATACACCTAGGGCGTGGCTTCGCCTGGACCTTTCATATGGCCCTAAGGATTCAGTTAACTGTGCGTCTCTCCGCTGTCACTTCCTCTCGATTATCGATGCGTACCGGGGCTATGAAGTGGTTCACGTTGGCTTTGCCTATGTTCATGGAGGATATAGAACAGCCCTCCTTTCCAGATGGCTGCAGTGTTTTCACTGCAGAGCTGGCGGCCATATCTCGTGCTCTTGAGCACATCCGTTCACACCCAGTGAGTCATTTCTCCTGTGTACTGACTCCTTGAGCAGCATACAAGCTATCAATCAGTGCTACCCTTGTCATCCTTTGGTAGCGACCATCCAGGAGTCCATCTATACCCTGGAATGGTCCAGTCATTCATTGGTATTTGTGTCGACCCGAGGTCACGTTGGAATCCCAGGCAACGAACTTGTCGACAGGCTGGCCAAACAGGTTACGCGGAAACCTCTTATGGAAATCGGCTTCTCTGAAACTGACCAGCATTCAGTATTATGCCACAAGGTTTTGCGGCTTTGGGAGACAGAATGGCATAACCCAAGTATGCAAAACAAGATGCACGCCATTGAGGAAACTATGAATGCGTGGAAGACCTCAATGTGCACCTCTTGCAGGGACTCTGTAGTTCTCTGTCGGCTCCGCATTGGCCATACATGGCTGACACATGATTACCTCCTCTGTCGTGAGGACCCACCTCGGTGTCGCTGTGGCTCACGAATGCCGGTTGTTCATCTCTTGCTGGACTGCCCACTTTTAGCCGCTCTGCGGTGGATTTTTAACTTTCCCAGCACCCTACCTTTGGTGTTCTGTGACGATACATCAACAGCAGCTTTAGTATTATGTTTTATTTGCGAGGTGAGCTTTATCATTTGCTCTAAGTTTTAGTATATGTTTTGATGCATTGCAGAGTGGCTGGCTTTTCCTTTTTATCCTCATGGTCAGCCAGTCGTGGTAACCTGCTTTCTTGTTTTAACCTCTTCTGCCTGTTTCTTTCGTCTTTGTGGTTTTCTTGTCCCCTTCTGTCCATTTAAGTGTTTGTTGCCCTTCAGTCGTTGTGGTTTTTCCTTTCATTCTGTTTTATGTTGTAAGTCTCATTGTCTTATTTTCAACCTTGTGACATTGTTTCCTTCGGAACAAGGGACCGATGACCTTGTAGTTTGCTCCCTTCCCCCTCTTTTTAAACCAACCAACTTATCTGGGTCATTGAATGCACCAAATTTGAAAGACATATAAGTGTGTCTGGATGAGTGCTGGGTTGAATTAATGTGGAATTGCACATTCCTTTTTAATTGAGTAAACTTATTGCTTCTGTTTGTGTTGATATCATTTCTTTGTATTTGTATCAAAATACACTCAAATAAGGAAAAAAAATATACATCCCATGAAGGAATTATATGGATGGGGTGGAAATCTGTAGATGTGATGTAGATGTACAGACAAACAAATCATTACACTTTCAGAAAAAACTGGATGATTTATCGAAGAGAAAGGGCTTCAGAAATTGAGCACAAGTCAGTAATGCATTGGTCCACCTCTGGTCCTTATGTAAGTAGTTATTCAGCTTGACATTGATTGATAGAGTTGTTGGATGTCCTGCTGATGGATATCATGCCAGATTCTGTCCAGTTTATGCCCTAAGTCATCAAAATCCTGAGCTGGTTGGAGGGCACAGTTCATAATGCTACAATCATTCCCAGTTAGGGAGAGAACTCGTGACCTTGCTGATCAAGGTAGTGTTTGGCAAGCATAAAAACAAGCTGTAGAGACTCTTGCCATATGGGGGCAGGCATTATCTTTCTGAAATATAAGCCCAGAGTGGCTTGCCATGAAGGGCAACAAAAGTGGTCGTAGAAAATCATGTACATACCACTGCGCTGTTAAGATGCTGCCCATAATAACCAAAGGCATCCTACTGTGAAAAGAAATGGCACCCCAGCCCATGACGCCTCGTTGTTGGGCCATATGGCAGGCAACAGTCAGGTTCGTATCCCACCACTGTCGGAGGTGTCTCCGGACATGTCTGTAGCCTGGAATCTCATGGCCTGGTGCAGAATGTCTTCAGTGGCGAGTCCCACTTCTAATTGAGCACCACTGACCAGCGAAGACATGTATGTAGACTCCTCAGACGGCAGTGGGAAACCAACTTGACTGTCAACTGCTATACAACCAACAGTGAGGAGTGGTGATCTAAGGTACTATTTCTTTCACAGCGGGACCCCTTTGGTTTTCACCTGCAGCACCCTTAAAGAAACAGTGGTATGTTGATGATATTCTATGCCCCATTTTGTTGCGCTTCATGGCAAGGCATCTTGGGCTTACATTTCTGCAACATAATGCCTGCTTGCACACGGTGAAAGTTTCTACTGCCTATCTTTATGCTCTGAATCCAAAATTGGCCAGCAAGATCGCAAAATCTCTTGCAAATTGAGGAAGTTTGAAGCATTATGGGCAGGGCCCTCAGACCACTTCAGGATTTCGATGACCTAAAGTGCCAATTGGACAAAATTTGGCATGATGCCCTCAGGAGGACATCCAGCAACTCTTTATCAGTCCATACTAAGCTGAATAACTGCTTGTGTAATGGCCATAGGCGGACCAGTGCATTACATAATCTGATTTTTCTGAAATTGTAGTCATCTCTTTGTATGTACATGTACATCACATCTACGGATTTCTGTTCCATTCAGATAATTCCTTTGTGTTGTGTCATTTTTTTTTGTCTTAGAGTGTACTTACAAAACTGTCATAAATGTCACTGTTTTAAATTTATAAAATGAAATTACTTTCTAAACATAAAAGCTGTGGCATTTTTTTATGAATAATTGGGACCAACCATGATATACCTTTAAGATAAATTATATAGCTTTTATAAATTTTTGTTCTTGATACCATGTTTTTTGTCTCTCTTCAGCCTTGTTGCAAGTTGGTGCCCCCCCCCCCCCCCCCCCCCGTGTAATTATTAAATCCTAACATTCATGTGACTTATGTTTTATGTTTTGTTTCAGGTTGCATCTACATCTAGTGTTTCTGATTTTGCTAAGCAGTTCACTAGGTGTGGACAGAGGAAATTTTAAATCATGTCAACAAAGCAGCTTTTGCAAGTATGTAAATATATAATTGTGTGTGAGTGTAAAGTTTCACATATTATTAGATTAATTTCAGGTTAGTTGCTTAAAAAAAATTAAGAGGTTGTATTGTGACATCATGCAATTCAGATTTTGATTGTTGTGTGTTAGAATGACTTCTGGGCCTTAACAGTTAGACATAAAGGGAGTGTTGGATTACACTGTTGCCTGTGTGTGCTGACCATATCACACAGAAACCACTGATACTTGTTGCTACTTACTGACGGTATGGCAACAGATTGCACAGTACCAGCTGAACTATTGGTGGCACAGGAAGGGAAAGCTGGCTTCATATTGGTGTTACCATGGCAACTGAGTCACGCTCCTCTTTTGCCAGATATACATTCTTTTATCATGTGTTTCATGAAGCTTTACTTTAATCATACTGTAAATTAATTGGTGCTGTGATGTTGCAAGTATGCCTCTTTCTCAGTTGCTGTCAATTTGCCGTACAGCATTTTTACTGTTTCTGCATGCCTGAGTTGCTCTGATCAGCATAGAACACTTTTGGTTGAAATGTCAGCTATATAAGACCAAAGAATTCCAGGTTAGATATATGTAGGTTGAGGAAGATTGTGTTGATTGAGGAAGCAGCTCATTAGAAGTTTCCAATGTGGATTCGCTATCTTTCTATTCAAGATAACACCACTCTATTCTTGACATCTCTGCAGGAAGTTTTTTTACATGAGTGAATGTTGTCCATCAAGAGACATTGGTTAATGTAGTGATCAGATGGTATTAAATTGTTTGCCCAGAGGTATGCCTGTCATTTTAAGTAACAATTGGACAAGGGTTTTAAAGTTTTATGGCAAATCTGGACTCCTAAGATGATAGGGAATAGATTTTAATGATTAAGTGGCTGATTTTTTGATGTTTATCAAATTATATTCCTATCCACAAATGATGGCGGTTCACGCAACTCGAGATATGGAGGGGACTGGCGTTGTTGATGATTCCATGCAACAGTTGCAGTACGCTCACGCACGTGCTTTCCACTTGAAGGAAGCTATATCCTGCAAAATCTCTCTCTCACTTGCGTATGTAGAATTTATATTTACCACGACCATCAGCAGTGACAACTCGCAACACATGAAATAGAAATTTCACTAAACAACTCTCTACAATCACGTTTGATGCTTGTATTAGCTACGACATTCAGAGCAGAGCACTCGGAACACTACTGAACGCTCATTTCCTGTTGGAGTATGCTACCACCAGCATTTGTGGCTAATGATAGTGATCAGTCAGTGACATGTATCTGAAGTAGTGTCATTTCATGTAAACATATTTTAAGTTAAGACTGCAGTAATTTTACTTAACTGTGAGGACATGTGTTTGAGCATGTGTGATTTCTCTCTCTCTCTCTCTCTCTCTCTCTCTCTCTCTCTCTCTCTCTCTCTCTCTCTCTCACACACACACACACACACACACACACACACACACACACACACACAAAAATATAATTTTAATTATCAAAATTAAACTTCAAAATTTTTAATACTCAGCTGCTCAGTATAATCTTTAATCCGAGTCAATATTGTTCTGGACAGTGCTAATGTTGGTGTATATGTGGGAAACAGGTCTCCCGCCTCTAGCTCGTTCTGTAGGGATACCATTTGACATGGTCCTTCCAGATGGTGATATGGTTCCTTATTTCCAAAAAAGTGCTAATGTATCTCTGTGTTGCACCACTACTGTAATATACTTGCTTGCTTCACAGGCAGTATTCATATTCAGCAAGGATGCTTATAACCATCGCATTGCATGCTCTAAAACCAATATCATTATTGTCGGCCTCCAAGATGATTAATATATTTTCAGTAGTCATTAAATAACTTAGCAGATTATTAAGTGCAGTACATGGTTGTCTCTTCTCCACTTACAAAGACTTTAGAAGGTCATGGTGAGTGAGGGAAGTAACTTTGAAGATATATCAGTGAAGGTAAGCTTGTATAGCAAATCCTGTATCTCAACACGCCATCCTCTTACCTGATGCAAGATCAGTGTTGAAATATGGTCACTTAGGAGGAAGAGTGCCTGGAAATGATAACGAGCTGCAGTTGGTAAAGGCAACTGCTTAATCACGACGTTACCCTGTTTTCAGCCTCTCAGAGTGGAAGTGTTTTAACAGGACTGTGTATGTTACACAGATAATGATGCATAGCTTCCTGCACAAATGACCAATGTATGGTGCTTATAATTATATTTTCTATTTAGACAAGTGGGGAAAGACCAAATAGAATGAGTTCTGCCCAATTTTAGCTACATTTTGACACTTGGAGTCAATGCCCAAAAATGTGAGTAATGTAATGGACCTGTCTGAAGATATGTGGACCATGTTTTTACTGGCTCTCTTTTTCAATTTTTCTCATAGTTCCATGTGTGTTTCAATATTTCCTGCATATGCAGGTGCCTCTGTGGAGACTGTAATTAAGGTATTGTTTGCTAACGATAAAGCAGTGCTGAAGTAGTCTGTATGTTTCTTTCCTTTTGTGTGTATGTGTGTGTGTGTGTGTGTGTGTGTGTGTGTGTGTGTGTGTATTTTGTTGCATAAATATGCCACGATGCAGTTTTGCCAATGTTAAAATTGCTTAGATTAATCCCATGATTTTGAAGATAATGAGACTGATTTTATGGTAGATGTTGTTGCAGATGATTGTGGAGATGATGTGATCTATATTCAAGAAGAAATTTGAGACAGTTCAGACAGTGATGCTTTAAAAAAAAAAAAAAAAAAAAAAAGAATGCTTGCCATTTTTATTCAGATTTTAGTTGGTAGTGCTTTACAGAGTGATTTTATTTTAAAATATGACTTTGTAGTAGAATCAGTAGAGTAAGGCTGATATGTAGGGTGACGACAGACTGAGTATAGATGGATCATCACTGATCATGTACTAGATACTGCTGTATTTTTGGGGCTATCCAGACAGTTCAAGTGCTTTTTTCTTTCCTTGCTTCTAACATATTGTGTTATGAAAAACATGGAGGGCAAACTAATGTATATGCCAAACAAAGTTATACGATATTTATGAAGCATATATTACTTCCCTTACCCATACACTTTTAAAGTGGGAGTTTCTTTTTTTTCGTTGAAATGAGTAATGTGCTCTCGGGAAGGCAAGATGATGATTGGAAAAGTGTGACACTGGGACTGTGAAAGACAATAAACTTTGAGGGACCCGACAAGAGTGACAAGCCCTTGCTGAACTACGAAACAACAGTGATATTATCGTTCAGACGACAAGGAGAGTGCCTGCATGGTGATAACTATGATAGAAAATGACCACAGAATGTAAGAGGTACGCAGGGATCCTGTATGTATGGAACTTAGAGGAGATTCTATGGCTCAGATTATCAGAAAGATGTGTGCATTGCTTTAGGAGACTATAGAGACCCACATAGATTCCACACCTGAGATCCGGGCAAACAGTTGTAAGGTGCACCACACAGGTTGCAGATACTAGAACCGTCAGAAGCCACTCATAGATGCACGCGCAGCCTTTCCTCCATGCACTCTACTGGCCAGCCGACAATTTACAAAGTTGGGCCAGGCCAGCCTTGCCCTCAGTTAAATGTTGGCATTCTGACTAGGATTCTCGGACTAGTAGTGTAGTCACTCAGTAGCAAGTGTCTTCTTGTAAAAGTTATTTCTAGGAGCAGTAGTGTTGTGTCCATCATCATTGTCTGTAGTTTCTTGTGGTTAGAACACGTTGTCAATGAGTAGGGTCGTATTTTCACATGTTTTTTGTTGTTTGGTTGCTTTTTGCATATTGTTGTGACACGGAGTGTCAAACCTTGGTGCAACAACGGATCTCATCATGGTCATGCAACAGGCTTTGCCAGTGTTGTTCTCTGAGCCTTTGTCCCCTGCTCTGTTTCCTCCTCTGCTCCCACCATTTGATGAGGCAACAGAAGATTGGGAAGTGTACGAAAACTGCCTGTGGCAACATTTCCGTGCATTTCACGTTACGGATGTGGAGGTATATCATGCACTGTTTTTGTCGTGTATCGGATATTGTGGCTGTTGGCCCCATTGAAGGGACCTTCCTCATCGTCATTTGACAATTTGTGCTCACTGTTGTCTTCCTGTTCTTGCTGCTGCATTTACATTGTGGCAGCTAGGGTTGAATTCTACCATTGCAAGAAACAGCCTCATCAGTCTAATCGTGCCTGGGCCACACCCCGTCACTGTCTTCATCGCAAGTGCCATTTTGTCACGCCCAAGTCAAAAGAATTGTATGTAGTCATCATGATTTGCTGCATCATCAACCGCTCTGCCCCAGATAAGGATGTCCAGTAACGGACCTTCTGGTTAGAGAACCCCTACCTTGAACAAGTTTTGTCGATTTCCCAGTTTTATGAGGTGGCTGGAATGCCATTTTTGTGCTGTGTGGAAATCGCCAGATTAGCCTGCTTGCACTGCCGCTACATCGTTCTGCCTGGAACACAGTGCATGCAGTCAGGCCACTGTACTGCCGTGACACCACAACAGGTTTCCAGCTGCCGATCAGAGCAGCTGGAAACCTGTTGCAGTGTTATGGAGGTACAGTGGCCTAACTGCATGCACTGTGTTCCAGGCAGAACAATGTAGTGGCAATGCAAACAGGCTAATCTGGCGATTTCCACACAGCACAAAAATGGCTTTCCAGCCACCACTCTCTCTTGCCATCCTGTCCGTCATTACTACCGATATGACAGATCAGAGTGTCCCTACCATTGGGCTGTCTGTCGTTAAGTGTAAAAAAGAAAAGACAACCTGGTGGTAGTCTGCCACTTAGCTCAGAGAACGTGCCAACAGATAATGTGGATATGGATGTCCAGGAAGTGTTGTCAGGGCTGGTTTCTGATCAGGATTCCGACAACCTTTTTGTTGAGGTTTTGGTTCTCTCACAACCGCACCTACAGTTAGACTAGCACAGCAGTTTCCCTGCCTAATGCCCAAAAATATTCATACCTTACCTCTCTGCCACTGTCGCTGGTAAACAGGCACCTATGGTAAACAGCGAATCTTCTTGCTTGGCCAATTCACAGCTGAAGTTACTACAAATCAGTGACTTGATCTATTACTTTTATTGTCATCCTTGATGCTAGTTCAGCAAACATTTTTGTGTTTGATGTCTTTCAGGCCTTTGACTTGTCAGTCACGGACTCTTTACAATTGGTATCTGCCATAGTCCCCTATCAATTATTGGAATCTCTGTGCTCAGAATTTCAGGATATCATTATGGAAGACCCAGGGTGCACCAGACTTTCAAGCCCACATAACCTTGAAGAAGTCTCTCATCCTAGATTTTTTCATGCTAGGTAGATTCTTGTGCCTCTATGCTCACAAGTCAATGTGGAGCTGGACTAGCTCCTCTCTCCTAGGTTTGTGGTTCCCATTTCTCCTGATGCTTGGAGCACACCCCTTATAATCATGCAGAAATCCTGTGGTCAATTGTGACTTTGTGGTGATATTGAGGTCACTGTGAATTCAGCCCATGGTAGACACGTACCCACTGCCAAGCCCGGATGAACTGTTCACATGCTTATTAGGGGTTCACTTCTACTCGAAACTAGATCTCTCCAAAGCATATCACCAGTTACCCCTAGATGAGGAGTCCAAGCATATCGTTGTTTGTGATACTGCTTTTGGCCTCTATCAATACCAACAGTTGATTTTTGGGGTGGCAAGTGCCCTTGCAATTTTTGAGCACTACATGGAACAGGTCACATCCGCTATTCCGTGCTGTTTCAAGTACCTGGATGAAAATGTCATTACCAGATGTACTACAGGCTGCCACATGCACAAGCTCTGGACCCTTTTTCAAAAAAATTCTGGGATGTGGGTCTGCATTGCACTGTGCAGAAGCCCACTTTTTTCAGCCATCCCTTGAGTATCTTGGCCACAGCATCTCGGGTCAGATTTCCTGACCTCTGGAGATTCTTATTTGGCCTATTACGGACCTGCCACATCCCTCATTGTTGCAAGAGCTGCAGGCTTTCCTGGGTAAAATTACCTATTACCACTGGTTCATTCCTGGGGCATCCACCATTGCCTGCCCCCCCTACCCCCGCCTCTCTCTCTCTCTCTCTCTCTCTCTCTCTCTCTCTCTCTCTCTCTCTCTCTCTCTCTCTCTCTCTCTCTCTCTCTCTCACCCCCTCTCCCTCTCCCTCACTCTCACTCTCACTGTGCAAAGGTGCTTCTTTTGTCTGGTCTTTAACATGCGACCAGGCCTTCACCATGCTGAAGGAACGGCTCAGGTCAGTATTGTGTCTACCTACTTTCAATCCCAACAAATCATTTGTCTTGACTACAGATGCCTTGCAGTAAGCCTTGGGGTCAGTTCTCATCCATCTGAATGCAGGTGGTTCGGAGCAGCCACTGATGTTTTCATCCAGCCCATGTTCACTACTCCCAGGTCAAGGACATATAATGTGGCTCACAGCTTGCAGTGGTGGGCTGTATTCCTCTCTAAATACATCTATGGGACTCATTTTCGCCTCAATGGGCACCATCCCAATGTGTAAGGTGTCTTGGTTACTCACTTTTGTGACAATGGACCTCAGTTCCTGTCTCCTGTCCCAAGGGTTTTGCGATTTCTGTGTGCGATCATGCAATTTCTATGTTAACTGTCCTCCCTTTCTTCCCAACCTAACAGGGAAGCAGAGGGCGTGGTTTACACCTTTAAAACACAGATGAAAAAATATTTGCAGAACTTCCTCACTGATGAGGCATTACAGCTTTTTTCTGATGTCCTTCTGGGTGACTCCTATTGGTTCCTGTAGCCCTGTCAAGCTTCTCTATGGACACCAATCACAAAGATGCTGCTCCACCTCCTAAGTCTGGTATTTTGCCTGTCATAGTGTCCCACAATACCAAGCTTTCTGTCTGGGATATCAGTCTGTGCCTGTGGTTTCGGGCAGTGCCCTCACTGGTTACCAGCAGTCGTTGTGTGCCAGAACAGCTGCTGTGTCTACACCATCTGGACTGGAGACAAGGAAGTCTGCTGCCATAAATCAGCTCTGGAGCCCGCGTGTGGGTATGCAGCCCCTCACCTTGTCCCCCCTCCTATGCTGCTCTCCCCCCACCCCCCCACCCCCTCTTCAGATGCACCACTGCTTTCGCCCCAGTCACTGGATGTAGTGTATCCACCATGGTTCCAGCCACCTCTTCCGCACGCATCAGCACCTCTGTCCGATGAGGCTACTACTTCGCAACTTGTATGACACCAGCTCCAATGCCCCTCCAACTGGTGGAAATACCCCTCACGGGATTCATGTCTCCTACACAGCCTCAGCTTGCGGCAGAGTCACCTCCACCTTCAACACCGCTGCTTGATGTCACCAGAGAACCCAGCTTGGACTGCCCATCACTGGTCCTGTCATACGTTACGCTCACTGATAGTTAAGGTGGTCAGCTGCAAGTGTGGAGTAATTTATATTGGAGAGATGGTACAGTCTATCAGAAGACACTCCTTGTGCCGACGACTTTCGCCTGTGTTCTAAGGCCTCTGAGGACCAGGAGTTGATCTCCCATCTCATCTGTGGTATCTTCATTGACTTGGATGTCGTCTCCGCATCACGGCCGTCCGCATCTTGCCCGTGGAATTAGCGATGCTCTGCCTTCTCCCAAGGGGGAAGGGGTGTAGTGAACCGCATAGGTTACACACCTGAGATCCGTGCGAACAGTTAAAGGATACGCCACAGAAGCCGACACACACTAGAAGAGTCAGAGGCTGCCACTCATGGAAGCGCTTGCAGCCTTTCCTCTATGCACTCTTCCGGGTGGCCAACAGCTTAGGGAGTCGGGCCCAGCCTTGCCCTCTGTTTCATGTTGACATTCTGACTATGATTATGATTATCAGTGTAGCCATTCTGTGGCAAGTGTCCTGTTGTATAAGTTATTTCCCAACATAATACAGTGATAGGTCTTCATTACTTGTGTGTTTTTGTGTTTACAACAAAGACCAAAATAAATTTCAGCACAACCATTAGAGCAATTCTGGGAGTCCCAAATGCGTCTAGAATATAGGAGATGCAAAAGATACATAAATGGCCTGTCCACTGAGACTAGTAGAAAGTTCGTCAACATACAACTTGGTTGAATACCTAACAGGTTGCCAGATGGTACTCGTAGTCACACAGTCCACAGGAAGCTCAACAGCACTGGTAGATATCAGCACAAAATATCCCACCATCCCAGACAGCTGAAGAATTCACTTTTATGTATCCTACGTAATATCGCTCACTGAATCTCAGATGCTCATAATTTAAAGTTGAACTCACAAGCTACATACTATTATCAGAGCTAACAAATACAGAAATGAAATTAACACAAAATAACACCCAAAAATGAATAAGAGCAAAAGAGACGAAGAGATTGAACAATCATGCATCACTTCTGTACTGTATATCTAGGAAGTTGGTGACAGAGTGGGAAAAATTTATTTACTGAGTGAGCAATAGACGAACATATCAGAGTAACTACAAAATTAGACTCTTGCTGGGTTCAGCAGAAGATGCAATTTATACGTTACGCTCACTGATAGTTAAGGTGGTCAGCTGCAAGTGTGGAGTAATTTATATTGGAGAGATGGTACAGTCTATCAGAAGACACTTTAAAGCTTTCCAGAGTCACCTAAAGTTAGCACGTCGTCATAAATCTGCAGTATCAGAACACCATAATGAATGCGTAAAACATAAAGTTTAAAGGTGACATGTATGCTACCTATACAACAGAGTACCTTCAAAAGAAATATAAGGCAGTTGATAGAGATAGTCGGCCCACCATCCACGACTGTAAACATTTCCACAGAAAGCGTACAACATGCTGTCCTGTCCTAACTGCCATTAGACACTGAAAATAGCACCACATCCCAAAAGCAGATCACTCCTGGTTCACCAATGTGAGCCAGTGAAATTCCATTTTAAATCACAGACAGTAAGAAACATCAGATCACATTCTCTTTACTTCTGACAACCAGTTGTGTGATGAATGTAGGTAGTGCTGCTTTTGAGCAACTACACGAGCAGTAGTGGAGACAGTATTTAAGAATTAAAAGCAGTGCTGCCGCAGTTGTATCACATATTAATATGAAGGCCATTTGCAAATGTGACATAAATGTTCTTACATTTTACAACACAACACAGTCTACAATTCAGAAGAATTGTATGAACAAAGCATCAGCCTTGTTAGAGGACTGATACTTCACCTGTGCTGACTGCTGTGGGACAGTAAAGGGCTAAGAATGTGAAGAAATTAAAATATTTTGCGTGTTAGGCAAGAGACACATCAGTAATAAATTATTTTTTTAGGGCCAACAACTGCAGTATGCGATGTTCACTAAAATTCTGCTTTACAACTGAAGAAAACGTGAGAAATTTTCTTCCAACTTTTGTTGTGCAAGTCAAAATGCATAGAAGTATCTCTATAAATATTCTCAGTGTATGAACTTCCTACATTAAAAAAAATCATTAATTGTGAATTTTGAATTGATGTAAGAAGGAAGAAGAAAAATGTAATAATTTAAGGACATTCTTGTAACCGGCAAAGAACTGCCAAAATACTAATGTAAGAAACTCATGAAAATGAACCCACAGGATTTGAAATCATTTGTGTTGCAATAAACATTTTGCATCAACATTAATCAGTCATCATCATAAATGGTCCACATAGAAAATGAAACAAATGAATACTCTCAAAATAAAGCTTGGCCACAGCATTGAACAATGCTCTTCTGGAGGGATTTAACAGGGCTCTTTCAAACATATAGCAGACTCCAATATTAGAACTTATTTTTCAGTACATCTATGCAAGATTGTAGAAACATTGTGTTTGCTTTAACTTAGTTTGAATTTTTACTTTTTTACATTTCTTAGTGCTACTTTACCACCTATGGATTTACAAATTTTAACTTACATGAATTGTCATAGGATTTAATAAGTTTTTCAGTTTCAGCAGATGATTCAAATTTGTACTTTAAAATCTTTTATTGAAATCCTTAACGTTATAAATAGATTTTTAAGGTTAGACTGAACGTATGAATGAGGCATAGTGTTTTTGTTTTTACAGGAGATGCCGTGCAGTGGAACCTGATAAATCAGTGTATGTCCTTCATTTGAATACACTAAAAATAGAAGACAGTGTAGTGAGTGCTGAGATACAGAACACACAGAACTTGGTAAAATTCAAATTTGAGTTGTTTTCCTTGTCAGATGCAACTTTCCGCATGAAAATAAATGAATTGTCACCATTGAAACCACGCTATGAAGTTGAACATGTCTTAGTTGGTGAACCTCAGCTAGAAAGGTGACTGATATTCTAATGGAAAACATTATTTATTACAAACAATTTAATTCAGTCTTTGTCAGTAATGTCTTAATAATTACTTGTAAATATTTGTATGCTTCAGGCTTGAAGTTAAAGAAAGAGCAGCAGAGTATGTCGTCGTCTCATCTGGCAACATAAAAGCAAAAATTTATGGAACACCATTCAGAGTTGATTTCTATCATGGAGACAGCTTAGCAATTACTGCTAATGCTAAAGGCTTAATGAAATTTGAACACATTCGCATTAAACCTGAAAGGTAAGGTGTGACAGTATTTGGAACTCTCTTCATGTGTGTATAGCTGCATTGATATTAGCCAAAAGATGCCTTGTTTGGTCTGTCACCAGATTTTAATTTCCATTTTTCTTCTCACTTTGTTGTGTTTCATCCTCTTGCTGTGTAATATTTATTTTCAGATATCTAAAAGTTTTAGAAAGTCTAAAGAATTTAGGATCAGCATATTTTCCACAAAATACTGTACTATACTACAGGGCAGTGAAAGTGGCAGCTGGGATGGGTATGTCAGTTCTCCCATCTCTCAACTTCCATCCATTTCCAAGTATCAGTAGAAGCCTTTGGGCTAGTCTGGTGTGGCCTGTGACTCAAAAGCTCACACTGCGGCCACAGCGTTATTTTTGCCACAGATGCCACTCAGGTGTCATTGTAAGAAGCAATATCTATCAAACGCACCTGTTGTCAAGAATTTTTATATAGTTAGACTGTGCTTAATTCATTCATTCTGCTGCTGGCATTGCTTTGCCACTTTGTTGCTGTCCACTGTCCATTTGCTATCCACTGTGCAGCAATCGTTCAAGCATGCACTGCATTGACGTGCAATTTTGTGAAGAGAACAGAGCTTTACATTGAGTAGTATTGCTATTTTTGTTTGAAATTTAAGACGAGTGTGTTTCAGGACAGCCAGAGTCAGTCATGTAAGAGGTATAGGGATTTCTTCATGACCTTAAGAACAACAGCAGAAGAGAGAAAATCATAGACACCATATACAGCAACAGCAAAGCTGTGTGCTTTTTTTCACTCCAAACTGTGCAGAGAAAATGTGCAAAAGCATGGAGAACAGACACACCTATATTTTAGAAACAACTGTTGTTGATTTAGATGATTTCCAGAACGACAGTTCATTGTACTGTCTTGTAAGTTTATGATCATGGCGAGTATCGTACTGATGGAGAGCTCTGCTATTTTAGCTACTTTTCTGAGAAAAATGCGCTATGTCGGAAAAGAAAGTCATTGTTGCTCCATTTTTTATCTTGATGAGACCTAACTGACAAAAACCACTCCAGGAAGCACATCTTGGAGGAGTCAAAGGGCGCAATAGTGATTTGAAAGTGCCAAGTGGCAAAGGAAAAGGACATCAAATACGAAAAATAGCATTTATGATATTGTGTTAGACTTGAAAATGAGCTACGATTGAAACCAGTAGCAGTAAATAAAATATATTAAAAAGCAGCTGTGTTGGATTATTTTTTTCAATGCATTTCATTCAGTTTGGAGTCTCAGAATAGCATACAAAATAGATACACAAAAAATAAATGGAAATACATATTGTCTGTCACCCAGGATTGCTGGAACATGGCTTTATCTAAAGTGCAAATCTAATATGTACATTTTGCAAATCCAGTGACTATCATGAAGGTGCATTTAAGCACTGTATTTTAGATTTATTAATGGTTTAGAAGAATATTGTGTGATTATCATGGTGGGTGGACGAAGTCAAGCACCACAAGCACCTTTACATTCAATTGGAACTTATATTTAGCCACAGAATTGCACCACAAGGTTGTGATTCTGCCCCCCCCCCCCCCCCCCCCCGCCCCCCCCCTCGCTTCCCCCTATCCCTAGCCATATAGATAAACACAGAATGTATGAAAATGAAAGATCACATCCAGAAATTGCACATTCCGAATGAAAGACGTGCACAGCTTACTTTAATAAGCAAATAATGATGTCATGGTGGAAAATTAGATTAAGTACGCGTGCTGTGCTGAAAATTTGCAAACAAGCAGCTTCCTCAAGGAAGTCATCGAAGAGAAATTTGTTGAAAGCACTGTCTTTGCTGCAAATGATTTCTCGAATAATGAGTCTTCAAAATAGTACAATTAAACAGCAACAAATTGCATTAAATTTTTGTTTCTTCTTCCTTCTTCCCAAAGCTGTAAATGCTGTTCCCTGTCCCTACTCCCATGTTTCCTGCTTTGTACCGGGGCTTAAGCTGACTTTCAAAAGTAAACAATGCTTAAATGTTCCCATAATCAAAACTGAGAAGCTTTTAACATTTAACAAATAAACAGTGATAATGTATTTCGCTAAAATACACCTTTTAAAATACATGAGAATAATACATTAATTTAGAGAGGCTGCTTTTTCACTACAGTGTTTTCTAAACATTTCTTGATGTGATATTTCTCAGCAATAATAAATTCTTTAAAATATGTATCTGACCACTTGTATGTAATATCACTATGCCATCTGCCAGTCTTTGGTATCGTATGATATTAAAGTGAGCGTTTTGTAATGCAGTTGAGCATAAGTGTGCCAGATGGCATTTTCTGATAGCAAAGTTTGCTTTGTTCAGCTTGATATGCTCAGGCTGAAGGCTAGTAACTTGTGGCAACCGTAGTGTATGGCGAGAAGTTGAGTGGGTGAAGTTTGCAGAAAAGATGGTGGGAGATGGGGGAGGGGATGCCTTGGTGCCTTCTGTGCATGTCCCTCCAGCTGCCACTTTTGCAGCCCCCTAGTGTAATTGCACATGTCCATAGGTAGCACAAAATTGTTGTGGATACCTAATGCTTCTCAAGATATTTCCTCATCAAAATTTGATATTTTCTGCTGACAACTTGGATAGTTGAATTTTTGGGTTAACTTCAAATATTTACTAATGTGGCAAACCTTTTTTTACATACCCTCAGAGCTCATAAAACATTTAATATACAACCATAGTTAATAGCTTCATTAAAACTAAGCAGAGAATAATAATTGAGAAACACATGTATTTTCTTTTCAAAACGGAACTGAAAAATTGCAACTGACAACAAAATTTGATCAAAAAAGTTATTGTTTCAAAGTGTGTAATTCATATGATTTCTGATCATTTCAGCTTAGCAGTAAGAAGCTATCTATTTATGATTAATTGAAAACATAGATATATGTTGCAATTAATTTTCTTCTATTCACAGCAAGGATGATGGCAGTGAACAGCCTGATAACCAGGTCAATGATGACACAGCTTCAGATCCAGGGGCCTGGGAGGAAAATTTCAAATCCCATCATGATTCGAAACCTAATGGCCCAACTGCGGTTGCCTTGGACTTCACTTTTGCGGGTGCTCATTATGCTTATGGAATTCCTTTACATGCAGATTCTTTTGCATTAAAGTCAACTAAGTACGTATTGTTCTATCCTGAATTGTACATTGTAGTAAAATCATTAGTGTGGTGTAAAATCTTTTGGTGGAGGTGTGATATACACTGAGGTGACAGAAGTCATGGGATAGTGATACGCACATATACAGATGTCAGTAATATCTTATAAACAAGGTATAAGTGGGCAGTGCATTGGCAGAGCTTTCAGTTGTACTCACGTGATTCATATTGAAAGGTTTCAGGTGTGATTGTGGCTGTACGACACGAATTAACAGACGTTGAACGCAGAATGGTAGTTGAAGCTAGACACATGGAACATTCCGTTTCGGAAATCCTTGGGGAGTTCGATAGTCTGAGACCCACAGAGTCGAGAGTGCATCGGTAATACCAAATTTAAGGCATTACCTCTCACCAAGGACAGTGCAATGGCTGAAGGCTTTCACTTAACTACTGAGAGCAGCAACAGCAGCAGTGTTTGCCTAGAGTTTTTGGTGTTAATGGAAAAGCAATACCATGTGAAATAATCACAGAAATCAATGTGAGCTGTTTGAAGAATGTATCCGTTAGGACAGTAGAGCAAAATTTAGGCATTAATGGGTTTTGGCAGCAGATGACTAAAGCAAGTGCCTTTGCTGATAGGATGACATTATCTGCAGTGCCTTCCCTGGGCTCAAGACAATATCGGTTGAGCTCTAGACAACTGGGACACCTGACCTCGTTAGATGAGTCCTGATTTCAGTTGATAGAGCTGATGGTAGGGTTTGAGTGTGGCGGAGACCCAATGAAGCCATGGATCCAAGTTGTCACTGTATAAGCTGGTCATAGCTCCTTAATGGTGTTGGCTGTGTTTACATGGAATGGAATGGGTCCTTTGGTCAACTGAGCCAATCATTAACTGGAAATGGTTATGCTTGGCCATTCATGGACTTCACGTTCCCAAACAATGGTGCACCATGTTACTGGGGTACAATTGTTCACAACTGGTTTGAAGAACATTCTGGACAGTTTGAATGAATTGTTTAGCATCCCATATCGCCCAACATGAATAATCCCATCGAACATTTCTGGGACATTATTGGGAGGTCAGTATGTACACAAAATCCAGGACTGGCAACACTTTCACAATTTTGGATGGCTGTAAGGCAGCATGGTGCAGTATTTCTGCAGTGGACTTCTAATGACTCGCTGAGTCCAGGACACACAGAGATTCTGCATTTCACTGGGCAAAAGATGGTCTGACATTACTTTTGTCACATCAGTGTTTTAGAGTATGTAAGAATATATATGAAAGTTCCAAGGAAATATTTGCCAACTACATCTCCTCTATCTTACCATGTGTTCATGAAAGATGGTATCTAATATTTGAAATTGCATGTCATTTATTTTGCAGAAATGGTGATCCATATCGCCTCTTTAATCTCGATGTTTTTGAATATGAGTTAAATAATCCTATGGCTCTTTATGGATCAATTCCAATGCTGGTTGCACATGGGTAAGTAAAAGTAGCGTACTTAAGGCCTATAACATCTGTATTCTCTCTATATTCATAAACTGCTTTTATTTCATAGGATTTTGTTTACAGAATATCCACAACTGAGATGCATGGTGAGATTGAAAATATCTGCTTCAGTTTGGACTTTGTTTTATTATAAATAATTTAAATAAATTTAACATTCCATGTGGGAAAAATATATATATATAAATAAAGAGGAGGTGACTTACCAAACGAAAGCGCTGGCAGGTCGATCGACACACAAACATACACACAAAATTCAAGCTTTCGCAACTAACGGTTGCTTCGTCAGGAAAGAGGGAAGGAGAGGGAAAGACGAAAGGATGTGGGTTTTAAGGGAGAGGGTAAGGAGTCATTCCAATCCCGGAAGCGGAAAGACTTACCTTAGGGGGGAAAAAAGGACGGGTATACACGTGTCCCTTCTGACGGCGGCGGTGCACAAATGCTACGCAGCTAGCGCCATTCGACGGCCAACACCGCGGTTCCTGGTGTGTCCGCTGTGCCGTGCGTGTGATCATTGCTTGTACAGCCCTCTCGCAGTGTCCGGAGCAAGTATGGTGGGTCTGACACACCGGTGTCAATGTGTTCTTTTTTCCATTTCCAGGAGTGTACATTTGTAAGTTACGCATATATCTTTGTATGACTGTTTCATAATTTCAAAGGTGTTTTCATGAGTACAGGGAAATAATTTTTTTTTGATTCTTTGCTACAAACACAGTTCATATTTTATTTTTATTTCTAATAGAAAATTGAATATCCGGGAATTACCGGGTTTGTCAACTAGTGAATAGTAATGACACAGTACAATGTACAAGCCATTTTTAATTTTGGTAGATAAAAAGATAAAATTTATGTATTTGTTTTTAGTAAAGTCTAATGTATCGTGTATTTTTCATGGCATACCACATAGTCACGAAAATTCTACGTATTTTGCTTTCGCCAGTGGAGTTACTGAGTGAGGTAGTGCATTGGGCTCTTTCGGGAGGCCAGTGGTTAAAATCCACATCCAGTCATCCATCCAGATTAAGTTTGTCATGATTTCCCTAAATGGCTCCTGACAAATTCTGGGATGGTTTCTTTCAAAGGGCATGGCCTGTTCGAAAACCAAACTCGGTAAAAGAAATGATTATAAGAAGCCACTGTTTAGTAGGTCACAGCATACACATTAGTAGTGCAATACAATTTAGTTGCATGTACAAGACTACAGCCAGAGCCAGTGCACAGCAGTGAAAAGACCACTTGTCTGCCAGGCTATTGCCTGCAGGTAATTGAGATCCATGATTGACGGCCTCTGTTGGAGGTCTGGAGCAGCCAAATAGCATGATAGGCAAATGTATGTCATTCACCACGGTAGTGGCGGCGGAGATGAAGTGATGTACGGGTTTCTACACAGCCGATTTCCTTCCCCGTCATTGAAGCTGCCAGAGTTCTGTCTCTAATGACCTTGTTGATTGTTAAATACAGGGTGTATACGACCCGGGAGATCTGGGAAAAACCCAGGAATTTTTCATTGTCTTAGTTTTCAATTAAATTTTTTAACTTTGACTGGTAAGAACCAATTCTCTAACAAAGGATATTACTGTATTTCACCACTGCAGAATAATAATGCAGCAATAAAACATGAACGAGAGGAAAAGAAGAAAATAAAACTTAAGTTGCAAAGGAAATGCACCATATACAACAACAAAACACAGTGCTCATACAAGCGTCTGCTAACAGAAAAATGTGTCAAAGGCTTTAGAAAGACTATGCAATGCTTCATAACAACAAATTGCCTCCGATGACCGTGACGTCACAACTGTTTAAGTTAGATTTGTTTGAGCGGTTGTGAGCGAGCTGAAGCACATGCTCAGTTGAGTCGCCTATGAGTTGTACCTTCTCCCGCTTCTGGCTTCAGAAGTGTGGCAGTATAAGCAATAGTAGCAAGCAGTCAGATGCTATCCTCAAAAATTTTACTGGTGCGCCTAAGCTGCCAGATTCACATATGCGCAACAGGCCTGGAACTAGGGGGCGGGGACAAACTGGGGTGTCTGCCCCAAGTGGCAATTTCAGGGGGAAAAAGACTTTGTTTCACAAAGTGCTTAGCATCCAGCGCACGTTGGTCTATCAATTATTCATATAATTTTGAAATGCATCACAGTTGGTTTTTGAACAGATTCGAAGTTGATTCCTGAATGAACCATAAGTTGATTTTTGAATACATGCATAGTGTACGTGATGTCTCTGCAGACAAAAGGGGACGGGGCTATACGAGCTAAGCAGAATACCGTATTTACTCCAATCCAAGCTGCACTCGATCTAAGCCGCACCTGATAAATGCGACTCGAAATCAAGGAAAAATAATTTCCCGAATCTAAGCCGCACCTTAAATTTGAGACTCAAAATTCAAGGGGAGAGAAAAGTTTTAGGCCGCATCTCCAAATCGAAACAAAGTTGGTCCATTGTAATATGAGACAAAATTTAGGTCGAATGAATGACAATACAGCTAGAGTAATTTGGTTCGAGTCGTAAGCTTAGCAGTTAAGCTTTACCAGACAGCCATTGTTGTGCGTCAGGGGCTCTGTCCGTATTTATATAGGTACCCTTCCTTTTTCACGTGCTTCGTCTGGTTTAAATTGATTGCTTATTTTTCTTTGA
This sequence comes from Schistocerca gregaria, assembly GCF_023897955.1. Classification (NCBI taxonomy): domain Eukaryota; kingdom Metazoa; phylum Arthropoda; class Insecta; order Orthoptera; family Acrididae; genus Schistocerca; species Schistocerca gregaria. Next base: position 393,375,505 of record NC_064921.1, read on the forward strand.
TCTGATAAGTGCCATTTTCTTTGTTATAGGTGTTTACGTCACTCGAAGCTGAAAATTCATTACTGTACTGTCTCATGCATTGTTTGTCGCATTCTGATAGTGCGTGTTTACGGCCTGTCGCCGCTCGCGGCATGGCTTGCTTTTGTGCGCACTACCGCCGCTTACAATAAAAAAAAAGAGGAATCGTCTCATTAGCGAAACAATGGCAAGAGACTGCTATTTGTTGTTACGTATACTGCTGCTATCTTTGATAATGATCAACAAGAACCAAATAATAGACTGCGTATGATAGATGATGTTCTGAACGAGAGTTTAGCGAAAATTTTCCTCCGTTTGAAAATCTTTGCAGGCGCCCCTTTAGTACATTTCATTCTGCACAGAAATTAGTCATCTTAGATTTAAAAATCTAGTCAGTTACTGTGCTTCATTTCGGACTGTATCACTATTAGGGATGAGAATAATACGAATATAAACACGACATGATATGCATATTGTGTTTGCTGTTGTCTCACTCTAATTTTGTAGTTTATTAGGCAGACAGGATTTAAATGAGATAGCAAACACGAAACAATACATGGCAAAATGGTTATATTCGTATTATTCTTATGGTGAAGAGAATACTACATGGGATTCACAATTCATAAAAGTTCCCATTAGCAACCATCTCTTCTCACAGGTCTGAAAAAATTCAGAACGTAGAGTTCGCCATATTGACGAGTAGAGTTGGCCAGATTGACAAACATCCAAAACAGTCTTGCCAGTCGGATTTTCGTAGTGCATTCAAAGATGAACTATACGGAATTTGTATTTACTTTGTTGGATAATGTACAAAAATGCAGTGGTCGAAACTCGAGGCGGAGAAAAAAGCTCGACTTCCACCTTTTTTGAAAATTTATTTACTGACATAGAGGATTTGGTCCCAGTATTTCTCTTTGTGCCTACAAATCATGCCTGTGTAGCACTACATATATTCGATGGCAGAAGTTAGTTGTGGCGGCACCCACCAACATTTTTCAGAACTTCCGCTTGCTTTGCACTCGATTCTAAGCTGCAGGCAGTTTTTTGGATTACAAAAACCGGATAAAAAGTACAGCTTAGATTCGAGTAAATACGGTAAAGCCGAACGGTTGAATGCCAGTCACTGTTTATGTGGTTGACTGGGTTTGCAAATGATCAGTGTTGTTATAATTAATAGCGAAATCCATAAATTCAGACTACCAGAGTGGAAATAACAGTAACAAAGATTACATATTATCTTCTCTGTATATCCAAGAAGATGAAATTTTGACAAAAATTTTTTGACCAGACCACTACCCTAGTAAGGGCCAGTTGTACAGTCCCCGGCTTGCAGCCGCTAAAGTTCTTATCTGGGAGTAGTGCGGAAAACCCGTACGAACATGTAATAAAGCCTAACCAGAAAATAAATGTGGGATAACTAAACCGGTGATTGTGGCAGGGCTAGTGAAGTTAACCAAGGGAATAAGTTTTGACACTGGAAGGAATAGGTACAGAATAGTGATGACAAGATTGTTTGTTAGAACGGGGAAGGAGAAGAAACAGGGACTCGTACTAATTATGCAAGAATGTGACAGTTCCAAATTTATATAAAAATTTAGTACTACCACTTTTCGATCTTGTGCTTCAGAAGTATGAATGAGATGTGAAACTGTTTTCTAACACACAACTTTTTGCTTGTGTTATAGGCCTAATAAGCATTTGATATTGGTACTTCGTGAATTATATTCTGTCATGTTATAAAAATGGCCATTTGTGCCAAAACAGTCTCGTTTATTTGGTGTGTGTAACAATTGCTGCAATAATAGGCAGGCCTATTTTGTTTTGTCTTACAGACAATGACAAAATATACGTAATCAGATCGAGAAACCTCACCAGTCTTGGGTACTATTTGTATTAAAAGCTTTTCTAGTATTAGACAAAGACATTTCTTTTTTCATGTAGCAAAATGTTAATGAACTTAGATGAGGTGATAGATTCTTTCCCAGAAAGGAAAGTATGCCATATAAAGCAGTGACAAGATAAGAGAGAAAAAATGCTAGGACTTAAGGATTGAAGAAATGTGTGCTGTCTTGCTTGTCTTTACTGGTTTTATGTATATATTTTTAATTTTACGTCACACAAAACAGCAAGTTATTAGCTAATAGGCAATAAAGACTTAAAATTTTCTGAATAGTTCTTGTTCTGCCGGTTACAAATAATCCCATCCAGTATTAATTGTTTTTTTAAGTCAACCCGGCCTACTGGGAGCAGGAGAGGCACCACAGGACATTTTAATTTCCTGTGGCCTGAATATAGTTTGATGGCACCCATTACAAAATATTACACATTTGAATTCCACAGACTGAAATACAGATACGTACGATGGAAGAATGCCTTGTGAAGAGGTGTGGCACTGCATTTTGGCACACTTACGACCAAATAACATGTCTTACATTCCATAACATGTTTTACGTTCCCTCAAGAAATTTTTGAAAAGTCAATTATTTACATTTTTGGTATTCTACCTCAAACGCTCAAGGGAGGGGGAGCACCACTATCTAATATTGCTCCGGTTCGGGAATATCCGGACACGATACACAGAGCAGTCTGAGTAGTAGTGGGGAGTTGGTAGCCTCCACGTGACCCGTGTTTCTTAAGTGATTTTGCTGTTTCCTGTTTGTTTACTGCTCTCACGTCAAATGAAAACAAAATGTATTTCTGTGGCCGGGAGCTCTCAAGTGAATTAAAATACATTCATATAATTACGGAAGGCTAAAATATGTTATTAGTTTCAGATTTTATTTTATTTCCACCTTTCTGACAGTCAAGCATCAATCGCCTTGCAGAACAATGATGTTATTTTTGTCAGTTTGTTAAAGAAATTCGACTTTATTAATCTTTTCTGCTGTGACAGTGTGTTTAATTCCACACTATTGGCTAGTTTCAACTGTTGTTGCATTTCAAGTGCATGTTTTCATCTTCTAGCACGTATGGCGTTATGCCATAATAAAGAACCAAACGAGCTGATACAGTACTGGTACTACAAGAAAATTTACATCTGAATCTGGACATAACGAATGTGCACTTTAAGCCAAATTATGCATTTTAGTATGGTTCACAAAACTCCCAAGCTCTTGGAGTATCCACTAATGTTTCTTTTGTGACAAAATGTAAGATCTTTTAATGTTTTACACGTACGAATGTACAGGCTTCGTGCATCATCATAGCTGTGCAAGTGCAGTGACGTGTGTTATCTGGCGCTCTCTGGCAACTGCTGAAGCGAACCTATTTCTAACAGATCGTGGAAAAATATTCCGAAAGATTGTTCGAAAAGCGTTACTTCCACAGTAAATTTCCTTTTAATCAAGATGAACTCTTGTGCTCGAATGTAAGATGAACTTCTTAAATGAAAGAGCGTTTGGCTCTTATTCAAAAATCAACTCTTTGAGGTTAACCATTTAGAATGATTTCTAGCCCTGAAGACCAAATATTTATGTCGTCATCAAAAATTTCACTGGCACATTTGTGTGATGTATCTTAAAGTGTAACATGTGTGCAAAAAATATCACCATAAAGTGTGAAAGCTTAGCTTCTCTTGTAGTTTATTAATCTTGGAGACCATTATTATACGTGAAAGCTCTTCTTTTCTTGTAGCAACACTATATATATTAATTTAAACCATTACCTTTTCTTTTTGTGTGTTCGTGCTACTTACCAGTTATTTTGCTACTGGCTGACTACATCACGTGTCCTGTGCTCTGAATATCCGCTGCAATCGACTGGCGAGATCGCTTGACATGAGCTATGACTGGCTTACACCCCTGTTTATGTTGCTGCACATCGGGCATTTTCCAAAAAGGTTTTTTTCCCCCGAGTTTCGTTTTCTAAAGTGCCGGGAAATTCTACACTGGTGTGTATAAAACCACAACCATTGAAAGGATTGATAAGTTTTGCAGTTTCGAAGAAAAGTATACTGTTTCTTAACTCGGAAATAGTGTATTTTGATCTGGAAGTAAATGTATTTTTAACAGGGAAATAGGTTTTTTTTTCCCTCGTCCACTTATATACCCCGAAATACTAATCTTTCCTTTGTTCCCAGTGGAATTTGAGTTCTTGCTACCTTATCTTCAATTACAAATGAGGTAACATCACTTATGAAACCCCAGCTGACACCAAGCTTGCTCATCGTGTGTATACAGTTTGTGTAAAATACGCCATTTAAAATGGCACAAATTAAAGATACAGGGTTAATTGTGCTTTAATTATCATATCACTAGATGTGATATGCAACGTAGTTAGTGCTAGATGAAAAACTAGAGAATAAATGACTAGTGTGTCTTATAGTAGGTGTTTAACTTTTTACAACCACCTTTTTGTTGTAGTTCCTGCACTACATGTATTTCCTCCTTGTTAGCATTACTGTCATGCCACTTTCACACTGGATTTTGTATTTGGACACAGCTTCTTTCCTTACTCTATAAACCAGTTAAGTTTCATTTGTAACTGGTGATTTTTGTGCTGCAGATGTTTTGGCATTGTATGTAGTGTTAATAGCCGCATGCCTTTAAAGCATACTTCACATGTAGATATTTTTTTTAAAAATATGTCCTATGTGTTAAATGTAATTATATGGAAAGACTGTTTTATTTTGTGTTGTTTTCAGGCCATCAATAACATCAGGAGTTTTCTGGTTAAATGCAGCAGAAACCTGGGTTGATATAGAAGGCACGCACGATCAGAATGTAATGTCATCTATAGTGAACTTTGTTTCTGGGTCTGTGCGTACACCAGAAGTTAATGCACATTTCATGTCAGAGAGTGGAATTATTGATGTATTTTTCATGTTGGGACCAGAACCTAAGAATGTGCTTCAGCAATATGCAAAACTGACAGGGACTACCCCTCTGCCTCCAGTAAGTTAAACATTCTTCTATGCTTAATCTTGCATGCAACACTAATGTTTTGAACACATTACATATCAATTCAAATATTGTTGTTCTGTATATAACAACAGATTACATTACAAATAACAGGTTACACTACCCAACAAACATGAATTAACATATTGTTGTTGTATTTTTAAGTAGACAGTGGTCAGTCTTTGCTGTGGTGATAAGACTGTGCTGTAAGTGCCATTTTGAGCAAAAAACATCACATTTTTGTTTTATAATTGAGCTTACTACATGACAGTTGCAATGAGGGATAAAAGGGCAATATAATTACCAGAGGGAGAAATAGTTGTTAATTAATGGAATACCACTTCAATGATTTCCAGCAAATGTCACCATCAATCTCTTGTAGTTGCCAAAGCCTTGGCAACTCTATTACATATGCCACAATCCAGAGATTCCCTCCCCCATACAACACAACCCAGAATTCAGATAAGTTCATGTCCCTTCACCTTTTGGTGCTTTATTGGTGTCCACTTCACCTCCCTCAATGGAGGTATTCCTAATGTCCTTGGTCTTGCCATAACTGAATGTTACCTCTCAATTGCCTGCCTGATTTCAGAACTGTAATTGCCTGTCTGTTAACAGTGATCGTTGCATATCTTCATACACAACTATTTACCTTGTGAATGTATAGCCTATAAAAAACATTGAACATTGTACGAAGCACTCAAATGGCACCATCCTATGACAGTCTCTCTGTTGTCTGCCTAGATGAGAACCACTGAGAACTGTAAATACCTCGTGTTGTCTAGATGACATATTCATTCTTTCGATCCAAGATGAAGATGCTGTTTCTTCAGACCTTCACCCAAATTTATTTAACCTGAAGCCCTGACCTGAATGTTTATGTGAAAGTCACTGATAGTTCCCTAAGAAACAGCATTTACATAAAAATTATCAGTCACCAGTAATTCAGCAGCTCCCCCCTCCCTCTCCCCCTCCCTCTCCCCCTCCCTCTCCCCCTCCCTCTCCCCCTCCCTCTCCCCCTCCCTCTCCCCCTCCCTCTCCCCCTCCCTCTCCCCCTCCCTCTCCCCCTCCCTCTCCCCCTCCCTCTCCCCCTCCCTCTCCCCCTCCCTCTCCCCCTCCCTCTCCCCCTCCCTCTCCCCCTCCCTCTCCCCCTCCCTCTCCCCCTCCCTCTCCCCCTCCCTCTCCCCCTCCCTCTCCCCCTCCCTCTCCCCCTCCCTCTCCCCCTCCCTCTCCCCCTCCCTCTCCCCCTCCCTCTCCCCCTCCCTCTCCCCCTCCCTCTCCCCCTCCCTCTCCCCCTCCCCCTACCCCTCCTCCTCCCCCTCCCGCTCCCCCTCCCCGCTCCCGTGCCCCCCTCCCCCTCCCGTGCCCCCTCCCCCTCCACCTCCCCCTCCCGCTCCCCCTCCCGCTCCCCCTCCCGCTCCCCCGGCCCCTCCCCCGGCCCTTCCCCCTGCCCCCTCACCCGCGCCCCCTCACCCGCGCCCCCTCACCCGCGCCCCCTCACCCGCGCTCCCTCACCCGCGCCCCCTCACCCGCGCCCCCTCACCCGCGCCCCCTCACCCGCGCCCCCTCACCCGCGCCCCCTCACCCGCGCCCCCTCACCCGCGCCCCCTCACCCGCGCCCCCTCACCCGCGCCCCCTCACCCGCGCCCCCTCACCCGCGCCCCCTCACCCGCGCCCCCTCACCCGCGCCCCCTCACCCGCGCCCCCTCACCCGCGCCCCCTCACCCGCGCCCCCTCACCCGCGCCCCCTCACCCGCGCCCCCTCACCCGCGCCCCCTCACCCGCGCCCCCTCACCCGCGCCCCCTCACCCGCGCCCCCTCCCCTCTCGCCCCCGTACTCTGCTCCCCCAACACAGTCTCTGGCCCCCTCCCACTCTGCTGTCCCCACCCCCTGTCGGTTACTTATTAAAATGTTGACTTATCTAACTAAAATATCTTTATGGTGGTAAATGAAGAATATACCATTTGATACAAGTAAACTATAACGTGGTGTGTTTGTTGAAAACTATGTTAATCTCATCATTGTGTGATCTAGTGAAAGACCTTTCCAAAAACTGGAAATAAAGATTGGTCTGCAGTGAAAATGAAATATATTGGTGTGCAATATTTCAGCAGATGTCTACCTTCATAAACTGGTTCCATGAAATAAGGTGCGAAGAAGTTTATTTGGGTGGAAATTTAGTGTGAGAAGAGGGGGGGGGGAATTTTTCTTGAGGCTGGGATTGAAGATTGAGCACACAGAATGTGGGGCTAGATCGTTTTAATAAACATAATAAATTTAAATGGAGGAAATAGGTCTGTGGAATATTGAAAAAACAAGACTTTGCTAAGGCTAATGAAAGGAAATATTTTCAGTATGTGACATTTTGGTCTTTTACAATTCAGTTCTCTCAGAAATCTGATCTTATCAAGGAGGAAGTGGGTGGTGGAGACAAAATGAGCAAAGAAAAATTGTCAACTTTGTTGTGTGAGGCTAATGGATATGATAAGTTTCCATCATCAATACTTAGGAAGTGTAAAATTGGATGCCCTGAAACATTTCAGGATGTCTTACAGCTGAGCTTTATTAACTGTGCATGAACAACTCCAGAAATTTTTTGAAGGTTTATTCTTAATATAGGCGTCTGATCAAAGACTCCCGACAGTCGTCAGGATGTTCTGAGCAGGGTACGGTGATGAGAATCATCTTATGCTTGAGAGAACCATGAAAACATCATTCACAGTGACACATTTGTTGTTCAGAAATGTGTAATCATCTTCCCATAGAGCTGGCAGCCGAGTCTGCTGCCCCCGTCAACAGTGGCTGGCACCCGTCTGCCTGTTAGCACTGTTGCATAGTGGTTGGCTCACGTGATAGCTGCTATGACACGCCCAGACAGTCCCAGCTAATGCCATAGCCCACACTGTATGCTGATTGACAGCAGCTATGTGAGCTGATTTCTGAAACCTTCTCATTGACATCAGAGACGTGCACCCTGGAGACTCACCCTCCTGCCCAATCTGAAATACTCATTGCTGTGCAGAGTTAGACCCATGACCTCCAGTTACGAGACAGTGGCTGGCAACATCAGTGTCAGCCACAGGAATGGGACGAGCAGCAACAGTGGCTTCCCCTCACTATGGCAGTTGGCAATTAGCTTCTTTCGCCTGCTGGTCAAGCCTCCAGTAGGCCAGCAAGTTGATAGTGGTATGGGCACTCCATTAGTCATGACTCAGAAACTGGCACTGCACCATGTATTGGCAGTCTCTCCAGAAAAACTTGCCTATTGCTCACATGGTACACATTTCCTGGCATATTGTTCAATGTCTCATTTCTTGGCCCCTTCTAAAATTATTCAGCAACCCATCCATAGTCTATTTCCGCCCACTGTTGCCTCCCAACAGATGGTTGTGTACTTGTTTCAAAACTTTTTCCCATAATGCTGCAGGTCCTGCCACTCAGAGTCTGCAATTCGTTCTGCACAGTAAGCTGTCATGCATAACCAACTGTGATCATGACTTGAATATCAGAGAGTGTTAGCCGCTAGGTCCTTTTGCCACACAACAGTGCTTTTGCCCAGTCCTTGCAGAATTGCGGTTGCTTACTCAAACAATCTGCATTGGTATATGCCTTTTCCTATTCTTGTGTAATACGTTGAATCCTGCTTACTCACTAAATGTGGGGTGTCTAGGAAGCCTGCTTTCCTATATCGCTAGACAAATTGTTCAAGCAGATCGTATTAATGAGTTCTGTAACAAAATGAGCAATTACGATACGTAACTTTGACAGTAACACAGACGTGTCGCAAGCAAAGGGCGACTTGCAAATTAGAAATCTCCTCAGTAATTACAATTCCTAAGTCCTGGTCTGGAAGTGCCTAATCTTGATGCTGCTATAGAAATGGCCGCAGCCAGTTGGTGCTTATGTCCTTTTCGTTTAGAGACCGTTGCCATTGTGTTGTCATCCTGTAGATGGGTCGGTCAGTGTGCAACTGGGTGACGTCTCCTTCACAGCCCTCTCTGCTCACTCGTTTCTGACTGGTGTGCCAACAGTTAACTTTATGCAATAACACACTGTACTATTGAACTCACTCAGTTGTAGGGCCCATTTTGTCTGTATACTGGAAGGACCCTTCAATCCTAGTAACCATTTTAATGTGGCTTGAACTGTCACTACTTTAAACTGTTGGTCACATAAATAACAGCAAAAGAAATAAATAAGATAGGTAACTACCAGCATTTCCTTCTCAGTTGTGGAATAATTTCACTCTGCTTTGTTCAGCGACATGCATGCCACAGTGTGTTCTTTATTACCTATATTCTGGCCAAGGACACAACCAACCCCTGTATTGCTTGCATTGGAAGACAGAGTGAATTCTTTTTCAAACTTTAGAAGTATCAAAACTGGACTTGATGTTTAACACTTGTTTCAAAGTATCAAACACTGACATTTGACAATTCATTAAAATTTTCTCTTTTACATAAGAAATGCTTCAGAAGTTTGGCAATTTCAGCAGAGTTCTTCACAAATTTATGATGATGATTATAGAGAACTAAGAAAGATTGCAATTGTTTAGCTGACTCTGGTTGTGAGAAGTTTTGAACTGCTGAGATTAAGCATGGATCTCATCACACCATCCTGACTAATCACGTGCCCAAGACAGATGTACTTCTGTTGCTGCAAAATGACATTTAGCAATGCTTAGAATGAGTCGTGTTATCCACAGTCTTTTGAACAATTCCTCCAGCCACCATACATGTTCTTCCATGTCCTTGAAGACACTATGATGTCATCAAAATAACCCATACTTTGTTTCGGCTTTGGTCCTCTATGTACCCATCCAGCAATCTTCAAAAAGTTGTGGGTGCGTTCTTGAGTCCGAATGACAGTCAACAGTACTGAAAATGGCCCCATGGAATGGTAGATGCTGTCTTTGACTGATCTTCTGGTGCTATCTCCAGTTGATGAAACCAGCTCTTGAAATCCATGGCGGAGAAATATTTACAGTCATCCAAATCGGCCAGAGTCTCCGTTACATTTGGTAAGGCATATGCACCAGTGATTGTTCATGCATTCAGGTGTTGGCATTCACAGCAAATTCTGTACTTTTATGATTCCATACCTCAGTTTATAAAAGTGGAATCATTATAGAAACATTTTGTTGTCTTCGTATCTGTCCATCCAGCTGTTGAGTTAGATGCATCAAGCAGAAGTTTGTCAAATGCTAAGGTCTGTGGTCCCTTGGCACTGCGAAAACTTTAAGTTTCTAAATCAGTGTGCCATTTATAACACGTATTTTGATATTTGGAAACTAGTTTGTCAAAACGTATAGAATATGTCCCATTTATCTAGAATCACGAAATTTGGCAAGAAGCAGGGTTTTACAGCATGAATAAAGGAAAAAATCCAAAAATTGTTAAATTTTAATTATATCACAAAAGATATGTTTTTCATTAGAGCTTAACATTGCATTCGTTGTCTGTCAAAAGCATAATAGAAAAGTATAACTGTGTGCAAATATAAAATGTAAGCTATAGTCATGTTTTAGTAAGTAAATAAGAAATATTAAATCCTCTATGTCTACATATATCCCGCTTCTTCTTGTATGTCCAGGCTAGTCTCAGGAACAGTCGTTGAAACTTGGATATTTTTGTGCTTGATGTTTAACAAGAAAGTCGAGTCCCAGGATCACACAGTATCCTTCCTCAATATGTGACAACATTTCCACATCCTCCCAAAAATGCTTATTTACCACATGAAAACTGGGCAGTGTTGTCCCTAATGGCCTCACATAATTATCACCCACCCCCACAGCCTATGCTCTGGAGACCTAAATCTTTTTCTGCCTGAGAGATCCAGACTGATGTCCGATACATGAGCCACTGTGCCCACTACAAATTTATGTTCCTTACTATTCACTTTGCGTAGCAAGCATCATTCTGTCTCTGCATACACTTGTGCAGTCTCGTGTTCTATTGGGATTGCTGTCCAATGGATGAGAGACTCCCGTTCCCATGCAAGAACCAATTATTCGGACATTGCTTGTCCCATGTTTTTTTCCAGTCATTATGTGCCTTATGTTGCACCTTCCCACATTTTATAATATTTCAGCTGATGACATTACTTTCTGATGTGGCCCCTAAGCCCACATCTATAACGCTACCCCTCAGACAAGAAAACACCACAATCACCCTGCCTCCATGTGGCAATGCTGATTTCCTTCAGTTCTGTGTTTATTGCAGACCATTTCCTCCAATCATTTTTGGAATTCAGCAGCAGACTTCACGTTGGCAATAAAAGCAGATACGTCCTAAGTTGCTTCCCCAAAAATATAAGGTTAGCTGCTACAGGATCAACTGAAGGTGGCTCCACTCAACACAGTTTTGGTCTCCCCTGGATCATAACATACTTGTCCACCAGTGGTTTCCTATCCCTAACTCTCCTATGCAATGGCTCATTGTTTGGCTCTTGTTCTGTTGTTGTCTCCAAAAATGTGGCTATTTGCTCCTTCAGGGCTTCCACTGTGTCATTCAAGGTCAGTGCCTGCATGTCTGCCATTATGCAAGAAAAACAGGGAAACAGTACACCCAATACACAAATAAGAACAAAACTGCACTTAATCTTTGCACCTTACCTTAGCCCAATAGGACTGTGCCCTGCTGTGTCTCGACATCTCACTGGCTGCAGGCAAACCACCCTAGTATTTCCACGGAACAAAGCCAGATCCATAGGTTCTTGAGGGCTTACAAGTGGCACTTTTAACGTACTGTGGAGATCTGTATGACTCAACTTGGCCTCTACAAAAGACACAAGAAGAAGGGCAACAAATATCTCACTAGATGCAGTGAACTGCAATCCATAGCCGTTGACCTTACAGCAGAGTTGCGCAGACAATGTTAACAGCTGCTACTGCTGCTGTAGATGTGTGGGTGTTGCACCAGGCCTAGTTGTCTCAACCGCTGGCATCCACTTGCTGACACCAGATATAGGGTATTGGTCTAAACTCCTACAGTTATCAGGATTGTGCTGAGCAGTGTGAGATGATAACTGCTTACTTGAAGAGTGTCGAGAAAACATTCCTTACAGTGACATATCTATTATTCAGAAATTCAGAGGCGTCTTCCCAGAGCTCTGGTAGCTCAGTTGGACTGATAGTATGTAGACCCTGTCAGCAGTGGCAGGTGGTACTGCTGCGTAGTAGACGGCTCGTGTGACAGCTGTTATGTCACACCCAGTTGGTGCTCCTGGTGTCGTAACCTGCAAGGCACACAGCACAGCACAGTGGGACAGCAGCCATGTGAGCTGATCTTCGAAGTGCTCTCGTCAGTCAAAGACATGCATCCAGGAGACTTGTCCTACACCCTAGCCTGAAATACTTGTTGCCATACAAAGTTCAACTCACAACTTCCAGCTATGAGGCAGGCAACAGCATCAGTGTTGGTTGCAGTAATTGGGGTGAGCAGCAACAGTGGCTCCACCTCACAGTGGTGGATGGTGACAAACAGCTCCTTTGCCTTACTGGTCAAGCCACCAGTGGGCCAGCAGGCTGATGGCGATTTCTGTAACTCATCAGTGATGACCCAGGAACTGGTGTATAGTGGCAGAATCTTTTCAGTGAAACTTGCGGATTCATAGTTTATCATGGATGATTAGGCACGCAGAGTGTCAACTGACACGTCACCCCCCTCCACAGGACAGCTGCAGCTGAGATCATTGATTAAGAAAGGTGTAGTATTTACGCTGGCACTTCATGTGCACTTCGCTGTAGCAACTAAAGTCATGTGTACTGGTTCTGTCATTTGCTCAGATCGTTTGAACACAACACTAATGTAATGTGAGATTGCCCTAATCACTCCCCACACCCAACAGTTTTCTACAAAGAGCCGCTACGGATTTAGGATGTAATAAGAAAGATGTGTTGGAATGAAAGAATTAAAACTTTCATTCTGTAGCATCATTTACAGTATATTTTCTCAGTACTCAAATGTTATTCTTTGTGTAATTGAAATTCATCGCAGTCTGGTTGTGGAAATATTTTTTGAAGTGTATATATACATATAGTGGTGTGATAAATTCTGGCACTACTTCTATATCTTTAGAAAGGTTCAAGCCTAACGCTTTACCAAACAAAATCTCATTCTAGTGTATGAACTAACTTTAACAGATTTTGGCGCATATATATCTGTGTGTGTGTGTGTGTGTGTGTGTGTGTGTGTGTGTGTGTGTGTGTGTGTGTGCATGTGTGCGTGTGTGCGCGCTTGTGTCTGTATATGTATAGGTGTGTGTGTGTGTGTGTGTGTGTGTGTGTGTGTGTGTGTGTGCGCAACCGCCGGTTGCGAAAGCTCGAAATTTTGCGTGTGTGTTTTTTTATTGTGCCTATCTACTGGCGCTTTTCCACTTGGTAAGTCTTGGAATCTTTGTTTTTAATATAATTTACCCATGTGGAATGTTTCTTTCTATATATATATATATATATATATATATATATATATATATATATATATATACTCCGCAAGCCACCTGACGGTGTGTGGCGGAGGGTACCCTGATTACCTCTATCGGTTCTCCCTTCTATTCCAGTCTCGTATTGTACGTGGAAAGAAGGATTGTCGGTATGCTTCTGTGTGGGCTCTAATCTCTCTGATTTTATCCTCATGGTCTCTTCGCGAGATATATGTAGGAGGGAGCAATATACTGCTTGACTCTTCGGTGAAGGTATGTTCTCGAAACTTCAACAAAAGCCCGTACCGAGCTACTGAGCGTCTCTCCTGCAGAGTCTTCCACTGGAGTTTATCTATCATCTCCGTAACGCTTTCGCAATTACTAAATGATCCTGTAACGAAGCGCGCTGCTCTCCGTTGGATCTTCTCTATCTCTTCTATCAACCCTACCTGGTGCGGATCCCACACTGCTGAGCAGTATTCAAGCATTGGGCGAACAAGCGTACTGTAACCTACTTCCTTTGTTGTCGGATTGCATTTCCTTAGGATTCTTCCAATGAATCTCAGTCTGGCATTTGCTTTACCGACGATCAACTTTATATGATCATTCCATTTTAAATTACTCCTAATGCGTACTCCCAGATAATTTATGGAATTAACTGCTTCCAGTTGCTGACCTGCTATTTTGTAGCTAAATGATAAGGGACCTATCTTTCTATGTATTCGCATCACATTACACTTCGCTACATTGAGATTCAATTGCCATTCCGTGCACCATGCGTCAATTCGCTGCAGATCCTCCTGCATTTCAGTACAATTTTCCATTGTTGCAACCTCTCGATACACCACAGCATCATCTGCAAAAAGCCTCAGTGAACTTCCGATGTCATCCACCAGGTCATTTATGTATATTGTGAATAGCAACGGTCCTATGACACTCCCCTGCGGCACACCTGAAATCACTCTTACTTCGGAAGACTTCTCTCCATTGAGAATGACGTGCTGCGTTCTGTTATCTAGGAACTCCTCAATCCAATCACACAATTGATCTGATAGTCCGTATGCTCTTACTTTGTTCATTAAACGACTATGGGGAACTGTGTCAAACGCCTTGCGGAAGTCAAGAAACACGGCATCTACCTGTGAACCCGTGTCTAAGGCCCTCTGAGTCTCGTGGACGAATAGCGCGAGCTGGGTTTCACACGATCGTCTTTTTCGAAACCCATGCTGATTCCTACAGAGTAGATTTCTAGTCTCCAGAAAAGACATTATACTCGAACATAATACGTGTTCCAAAATTCTACAACTGATCGACGTTAGAGATATAGGTCTATAGTTCTGCACATCTGTTCGACGTCCCTTCTTGAGAACGGGGATGACCTGTGCCCTTTTCCAATCCTTTGGAACGCTTCGCTCTTCTAGAGACCTACGGTACACCGCTGCAAGAAGGGGGGCAAGTTCCTTCGCGTACTCTGTGTAAAATCGACCTGGTATCCCATCAGGACCAGCGGCCTTTCCTCTTTTGAGCGATTTTAATTGTTTCTCTATCCCTCTGTCGTCTACTTCGATATCTACCATTTTGTCAACTGTGCGACAATCTAGAGAAGGAAGCACAGTGCAGTCTTCCTCTGTGAAACAGCTTTGGAAGAAGACATTTAGTAATTCGGCCTTTAGTCTGTCATCCTCTGTTTCAGTACCATTTTGGTCACAGAGTGTCTGGACATTTTGTTTTGATCCACCTACCGCTTTGACATAGGACCAAAATTTCTTAGGATTTTCTGCCAAGTCAGTACATAGAACGTTACTTTCGAATTCATTGAAAGCCTCTCGCATAGCCCTCCTCACACTACATTTCGCTTCGCGTAATTTTTGTTTGTCTGCAAGGCTTTGGCTATGTTTATGTTTGCTGTGAAGTTCCCTTTGCTTCCGCAGCAGTTTTCTAACTCGGTTGTTGTACCACGGTGGCTCTTTTCCATCTCTTACGATCTTGCTTGGCACATACTCATCTAACGCATATTGTACCATGGTTTTGAACTTTGTCCACTGATCCTCAACACTATCTGCACTTGAGACAAAACTTTTGTGTTGAGCCGTCAGGTACTCTGTAATCTGCTTTTTGTCACTTTTGCTAAACAGAAAAATCTTCCTACCTTTTTTAATATTTCTATTTACGGCTGAAATCATCGACGCAGTAACCGCTTTATGATCGCTGATTCCCTGTTCTGCATTAACTGATTCAAATAGTTCGGGTCTGTTTGTCACCAGAAGGTCTAATATATTATCGCCACGAGTCGGTTTTCTGTTTAACTGCTCAAGGTAGTTTTCAGATAAAGCACTTAAAAATATTTCACTGGATTCTTTGTCCCTGCCACCCGTTATGAATGTTTGAGTCTCCCAGTCTATATCCGGCAAATTAAAATCTCCACCCAGAACTATAACATGGTGGGGAAATCTACTCGAAATATTTTCCAAATTATTCTTCAGGTGCTGAGCCACAACAGCTGCTGAGCCCGGGGGCCTATAGAGACATCCAATTACCATGTCTGAGCCTGCTTTAACCGTGACCTTCACCCAAATCATTTCACAATTCGAATCTCCGTCAATTTCCTTCGATACTATTGCACTTCTTATCGCTATAAACACGCCTCCCCCTTCACTGTCCAGCCTATCTGTGCGGTATACATTCCAATCAGAGTTTAGGATTTCATTACTGTTTACGTCTGGTTTCAGCCAACTTTCTGTTCCTAGTACTATATGGGCGTTGTGACCGTTTATTAATGAGAGCAGTTCTGGGACCTTTCTATAGACGCTTCTGCAGTTTACTATTAGCACATTAATATTGTTATTCCTTGTTGCATTTTGCCTACTCCTGCTTTGCCGCGTCTCAGGAGGCGTCTTGTCGGGCCTAGGGAGGGAATTCTCTAACCTAAAAAAACCCCATGTGCACTCCACACGTACTCCGCTACCCTCGTAGCCGCTTCCGGCGTGTAGTGCACACCTGACCTATTCAGGGGGACCCTACATTTCTCCACCCGATAGCGGAGGTCGAGAAATTTGCACCCCAGCTCTCCGCAGAATCGTCTGAGCCTCTGGTTTAAGCCTTCCACTCGGCTCCAAACCAGAGGACCGCGATCGGTTCTCGGAACGATACTACAAATAGTTAGCTCTGATTCCACCCCGCGAGCGAGGCTTTCCACCTTCACCAACTCCGCCAACCGCCTGTACGAACTGAGGATGACCTCTGAACCCAGACGGCAAGAGTCATTGGTGCCGACATCAGCAACAATTTGCAGTCGGGTGCACCCACTGCTCTCTATCGCCGCCGGTAGGGCCTCCTCCACATCTCGGATGAGACCCCCCGGCAAGCAGACAGAGTGAACACTGGCCTTCTTCCCCGACCTTTCCGCTATTTCCCTAAGGGGCTCCATCACCCGCCTAACGTTGGAGCTCCCAATAACTAATAAACCCCTCCCCCCGTGTGCCTGCTCGGACCTTGCTGAAGGAGCAGCCACATGTCCACTCACAGGCAGAGCGGGCGATGCCACACGGCCAGCCTCCACATTGACCCTCTGCCTCGTGCGCCGCGAACGCCGCTGAACCCGCCACTCCCCTTGGGGAGAGGGTGGCCCAACCGCGCCCGGTACCCGCGAAGATGTCTCGACAGCAGGGACAGTGGGTGAAGCATCTAACACCTGGGGTGCACCATGCGACGCACCAGACTCCCCACTGCCGCTACACTCCGAGGCAGCAGCCTGAAGACAGCTGACCGCGGCCATCAACACGCTCAGCTGTTCGCGAAGAGTGGCCAGCTCCTCCTGCGTCCGTACACAGCAGCCACACATCCTAGCCATCCTAAGAAATCAATTTACTATAGAGTGTTAATCAGCTTTTACCTAGACTGCTAATTCACTAAAGGCGGTTGATTATTGACTAAACTGTGATTGCTAACCACTTCTTGTAGAAACAAGGAAAATAGCACTACCTGTCTCTGGACGGTATTGAAAACAAACACTAGCACTACGAGCACTATGGCTGACTAAAGGGACTCTCTGACTGTATTCGAAACACACACGAGATCTATGGAACACTTAATAGCACTCTACTATTAAAGCTTCCTAAAAGCAAAAACACGCAGAAGAAGAAGTGACAAGTAAGAAAAATACAGATAGTACTTAAATTAAGGTAGCTCGCTGCACAGCAGACGTGAAGCAGACGGCGGTTAGGGCGACACTGACACTACTGGCACTATGGCTGACTAAAGGGACTCTCTCTGACTGTATTCAAAACAAACACGAGATCTATGGAACACTTAATAGCACTCTACTATTAAAGCTTCCTAAAAGCAAAAACACGCAGAAGAAGAAGTGACAAGTAAGAAAAATACAGATAATACTTAAATTAAGGTAGCTCGCTGCACAGCAGACGTGAAGCAGACGGCGGTTAGGGCGACACTGACACTACTGGCACTATGGCTGACTAAAGGGACTCTTTTATATATATATATAAAAGAAACAAAGATTCCAAGACTTACCAAGTGAGAAATTGCCGGTAGACAGGCACAATAAATAAAACACAATCAATCACACAAAATTTCTAGCTTTCACAGCCAATGGTTGCTTCTTCAGGAAAGAGGGAAGGAGAGGGAAAGACGAAAGGATGTAGGTTTTAAGGGAGAGGGTAAGGAGTCATTCCAATCCCGGGAGCGGAAAGACTTACTTTAGGGGGGAAAAAAGGGCAGGTGTACACTAGCACACACATACACATATCCATCTGCACATACACACACAAGCAGACATTTGTAAAGGCAGAGAGTTCGGGCAGAGATGTCAGTCGAGGCGGAAGTACAGAGGCAAAGAAGTTGTTGAAAGACAGGTGAGGTATGAGCGGCGGCAACTTGAAATTAGCGGAGGTTGAGGCCTGGGGGATATCGAGAAGAGAGGATATACTGAAGGGCAAGTTTCCATCTTCGGAGTTCGGGTAGGTGTTGGTGGGAAGTATCCAGATAACCCGGACGGTGTAACACTGTGCCAAGATGTGCTGGCCGTGCACCAAGGCATGTTTAGCCACAGGGTGATCCTCATTACCAACAAACACTGTCTGCCTGTGTCCATTCATGCGAATGGACAGTTTGTTGCTGGTCATTCCCACATAGAAAGCGTCACAGTGTAGGCAGGTCAGTTGGTAAATCACGTTGGTGCTTTCACACGTGGCTCTGCCTTTGGTCGTGTACACCTTCCAGGTTACAGGACTGGAGTAGGTGGTGGTGTGAGGGTGCATAGGACAGGTTTTACACTGGGGGCAGTTACAAGGGTAGGAGCCAGAGGGTAGGGAAGGTGGTTTGTCTGCTTGTGTGTGTATGTGTGGATGGATATGTGTGTGTGTGTGCGCGCGCGAGTGTACACCTGTCCTTTTTTCCCCCTAAGGTAAGTCTTTCCGCTCCCGGGATTGGAATGACTCATTACCCTCTCCCTTAAATCCCACATCCTTTCATCTTTCCCTCTCCTTCCCTCTTTCCTGAAGAAGCAACCGTTGGTTGCGAAAGCTAGAAATTTTGTGTGTGTGTTTGTGTGTTATTTTATTGTGCCTGTCTACCGGCGCTTTCCCGCTTGGTAAGTCTTTGGAATCTTTGTGTATTCTCGCTCCCCCTCTCTCTCCCCTCCCCCACCCCACCCCCACCCCCTTCCTTTAAACTTTATTCTCATTCTTGTAAGCTTCACAGAAGGAATCTTAGTGTAGAAGTAATGCCTGGTGAGAAAGTATGTGATGGACAATGGTTTAGTCATAACTTAAGCTTAGTTACAGATAGCACTTACTACAGAAGTTTCAGTTTTTTTCAGGATTTTGCAAAAGTTTGTATAGAATATTACTGTCATTTAAAGAAAATGTTGATGTTGTAGTTCCTTGTATAACAGAAATTTTTGTAAGCTTTTAATTTTTTTTAGTACTTTGCTATGGGATATCACCAGTCAAGATGGAATTACAACGACCAAGACGATGTAAGAAATGTTGATGCCAAATTTGATGAATACAACCTACCAATGGATGTGATGTGGTTGGATATAGAGCACACTGATAACAAAAAGTAAGTTATTATAAAAATTATTATTTGAAATTGAATTTCAATCTTTACATTTTAAGTGAAAGCAAAGTGGCTGGCAAGATACCATATTTGCTGGACTAGATGATGACCCTGAATGTAGTATGAACCCCCACTTTATTTTTTTAAAGACTCTCAGAGAAAATTGTATGTTTAATAGATTCTGTTCTGATGAATAAGCCTTTTGTTGATATAAAATTTATGTCTAAAAGAGTTAACATTATAACTATTGTAAATTTGTGCCATTTATTGTCTACATTTTGATAATACAAAGAGAAATAAAATAAACAAAGGAAATGGTTTCCCTTAATTTTTATCTTCACTTCCTTTTTTGTTTGCAGATGGTAGTCTGTTGTATACTGTTTCTAACCACCACCACCACCACCACCACCATTGATATCATTATTTTCATTTTTAAGCCTACTGGTGTTTCTTCGTTCCTGACACTCCTCCCATAATATATCATCTTGTGAACCATCCATGGCATTGGATATGTAGCACTTTTTGTGAATCCCCTCGTAATAGATTCACTTCAGATTCTGCCATAGGCAGTAAGGATCCTTTGGCCAAGCGTAAATATTTAGGGTTTCTTTAAATGTCCGCTGCAGTTTAGGCATGGTATCCTTGAAGAAACCACTCACTACAAAGCTGTCACAGGTGAGCCTCAATAGGTCTGTTCACATCATCATCCATTATTTGAAGTTGTGATGTGATGTTGCCAGGAATTCTTACCAGATCTGTGTTGTTCTTTGCTATCAGATACTTAACTTCCTGGTTGAGTTGTCCTCTCAAAGAACAAGCACCATTCTCCTTGCGCTAAGCAAAGAGTGTAGTATTCTGGTCCAAACAACTTTCAACCAATCTAGCATCAGGTCACTTATCAACATTCCATTTTGTTTGCGTCTTAAAATATCAAAAATATCTGCGAGTAGGTTTCCTTTCATTATCGAAGACTGGCTAATGGGGGCAGCTTCCTTCACCTTGGTAGTGTGCCAGCATTACTGTTATCTGGCTTTTTCATTGCCAGAACTTCTTATACAAACTCTTTTAATCCCCTTCACATCAACAGTACTCTTTGACATCACATCAAAATAGACAGACATCTGCTCATGGCTTACCATATGACTTAGCAAATAGTCATGCCGTTTCTTTCAAATGATTGTATGACACTGTATGCAAGTAGTTTTTGCCATATGCTGTGGGGAATCACTGAGCAAGCATTGTTCTGTGAATTGAAGTAAACCCTGTCCATCCTCAAGCACCAACCAGTACTTGCTTTGAATTCTGGAACATATGCAGTTGGAAAATGCTTTCTTGCTTTTAGTGCCTTTATTGGGATAATTTCTCAAGTAATTGGAAAGCCTTCACTGCATGTACTGAGCAACCTGCTGCTCCATTTCGCGAGACCTTTCCTACTTGCAAGTAGAGGTGGCCTTTTTAATATGTTTATCAAATGCCACCTTCAAACATTCACTTCTTTGACAAATTATCTTCCTGCTCCAAAGTTGTATGTGACCTCTGCTTCATAAATCACCATTAACTTAAAATTAACATAATATCGTCTGCATAAACCATTTGGGAACTGTTTTGGGCTCGGAGGTCTGTGCTTCTCAACTCAGTCACAGTTGTAGTTGGTATCGATTATCGATTGCTACTATTTACAGTTCTTACAGTGCTGACAATATAAGCAAGTTTAGTGACAACAATGCATGTGTTTCCAGCTCCCTACAGCTGAAATGTCAGAAATTGTACAACTTCAGATTAATACTGTAGCTGACCTTGCACATCAGAAATACTGTAGAGCAGTGGCAGCTTTAGAACTGTCATTAAAACTAAAGTTTTATTTATCAGTTGCTCTGTGTCAACATATTTTTGTTAACATTAGTTTGTCTCCTGGGCTAAAGTCTAGATTGAGACCACTGCCAGTTGTGGCAGTGCGTGTCCAACACATCTGGCGAAGTGTCAGCTGCATGTAGCTAATGGGGCAATAGATTCACATTGCATATTTCGCATCTATGTTGATTTTAGAATGTGACAATATTTTTCAGAATAAATCGGCATATGACCTCACTTTCCAAAGCTCCATACTGCCTTACCATTTGGTACAAACTACAATTTGAAAAGTCTAGAGTCTTCGCTCCTGCGTTGTTATATTGGGATACCATTATAAAGGAAGTTTGTAAGATTAGAATAAACCGCAGCAATTTTAATAGACCAGGGGTACACATTGAGTAGGAAATATCGAGCAAAAACAAAGGTTCAAATGTGGTGCTGACTAATCTAGCCACTTGATATCACTCCATCCTACAGTGGGCCAGAGCTACAATGAGCTGCCAGACTCAGCTTTCCATGCATGTGTCACTGCAGCTCTCTTTGGAAAGTTCCAGATGCTGTTATCACATCTATAAGAAAGACACCACCGTAGCCCCGGCAAGTGCTACTACTTGTATATAGGCATATGTTGGCTAAAAATGTTGTGTGACAGTTTGTAGTGAGTTGTCATATTCCTGCCTATCTGAAGATTATTTGCAGAAAAATAATTTGGTGGTTCCTTCACATATACTTTTTACACAATGATTGTGATGGTAAAATTAGATATTCAAGTCTATACAGATATATGTATGGTTGTATGTATATATTTATGTATGTTTTTATGTAATGTATGTATACTCCCAAAATTTTAAGAGTAATCCTATGTCCGACTCTGTCTTCCTTGTAATGTCTCCCACTACAGTTTGCTGAGCATTCCTCTGATAGTGTCATAGCAGGTAGACAGATCCGACTCTTCTCAGAATCTTCAGTGTTGTTTGTATTGATCCAACTTAACAATAATGATGACCATAATGTTATTTGGCTTACAGTGGATACAATAACTTTGATATGACACTGTTTTGGCAGTTGGTGTGTCAATGTCTGCTTATTTCTTCGTGTATTATCTCAATCCAAACTTTTCCATTGGAGAAAAATCTGAAGTGAACCCTGGAAATTAATTGGAGACATTTCCACCAATGTTGAGCCTGTTAACTTGTTTAGAATTCCTGACTAATAAGGGCTCTAGGTGATGAAGGTGCCAATGTGAATGCACTGTGCAATTCTCCCTTCAGCCTCACAACAGGTGGTATAATACTATATGCCAACAGAACAAATAGTCCTTTTCCGGAGAAAATAATGTGTAACACTATAATACAGAGAATTGTGCATATAGTACACACATCATAAACATGCCTGCTTCCCACAACTGTCGTTCAATGTTACTTTTGTGTCATCTCGTCACTGTAGAGCTGTACTGTGGGAAGCAAGGAGAGGATGTTGTTTGGAGGCCAGTATCCTCTTCTATAACACAAACTGCATTCATATATTAACTGGGTTCCTTACTCATATGGATAGAAAGTTAATTATATCAACATAGTCCAAGTGTTGTAGTACAAGCTCTCTGTAATAGACCACATTAGCCTCACTGCTGGTGAAGTTCAAGTCTGCTCTGAACACTACTCTGGTCACTACATGTTGCCTGCGACTGGCTGTGAATGCAAGTGACTGGGCTGCAACTGATGTCTCGGTGACTCACTGGATGACAGATTGGGCCCTATGGTCCGCTGCTAAAATACTGGTGGCTGAGAGGACATTGGTGGTGTATTTCATGTGAGTCTGTCTTTGGCCTCTATCCATCTTCTCGCAACCTCTTTGCTGCCTGGTATGCTGGCACCAGCTTAAAACCAGCACTGTTACATCTTTTACAGGCTTTGACTGTGATGTGTCACTGATGAGTATGGAAATCAGACTATTAGTTCTTTTCCTAAGAATTTTCTAGTTGTTAGGAAGAACATAGTAAAAATGGGATAACAATGAAGCTAGGACCTTTCTGTACCAAGTTCATTAAGTGGTTTGTTGAATGGATTTACAGTCACCAGCCTATGTAGACAAAGAAATTGTCAAGTTTCAGAAAAGCAGAAGTAAATTTGGCCTACTTTCTGCTGTTCCCTAACATAACTTCACAAATAAATATAACTTTTCAGGGTATGGTTCTGAGAAAGATACAGGAATCTTTCAGCTGCTACACCCACATACATACGTAGTTTTGATCTAGGAAGCCCATGATTTTTTTAATTCTCACTATGTGCTAAAAAAAAATGCCCAGGAGGGACTTCTGTGTTTGTATTTTGTGTACTTAAATATCCAAATAGTGTAATACAGGCATTTAAATGTGTTAAGACACTTTGTTTTTACCTTTCTCTTAATAAATAATCCATAAAAAGCCAAAGGTAGGGTGTGATAACTCTATATTGTCATTCAGTATTTTTACGCAACCCTACTTCAGTGTTAGTGAGCCACATAAGCAACTTTCTTTTAACAGTACTTTGTACTTCACTGAATTTCATCTATAACTTAAAGAATTTTATCTTTGCTTTACTCAAGACTTAAATTTGCAAAACCTCATTGTTTATATATGACAAGTTTGACTTTTTTAAGCAGAACTTATTTTTTCACTTTTACTGTACCTATTACCACAAAGAGAGTAAGAATATTAAAATCATTAAATTTTTATGGCAACAGCTACTTCAGTACTAAATCAAAATTTCACTTCATCACTTCTACTACATAAGTCTCACAGTACTTTTACTAGCACTTTAAAAGTTTGTGTGCAGCAATTATATACAGACAACATCTAACACCAAGAAAGAACCCTATGTAGGTGAATGATTAGGAATAAAATAACAGGGTGAAACAATTTTTATGCTTTTCTCAATAATTATTCAAAAACAATTAATTTGAAATAATGGCTAATGCTTCTACAACTCTAATTATAAAGTTTGTAACTTGTTGGCTGTCATCATTGGGTGTGCGGATAGTAGTGGCGGCTACAGTACCCATGGTATGGTGTACAAGTTTCTTGAAGTACGGACTGATTAATTATTATTCTTGTCATTTTAGCATCCATAACATAGTCCAATGACCTGTACTAAGGTCGCAATAATGCAGCAGTTGTCAGCCGAGACTATTGTGCAACAATTTCCAGGCAAGGAGGCATCCCCTGCTACTTCTGAGTGTTGCCTCTTTCACTGCTGTCTACAGACTGTGTTCTCTCATTCCTTCGCACTCTACAGGTAGTGCACCAAAAACCCAGGCCACCTTTTGTGCTTCCCACAGTAACTTCTGTACAGTACAAAGCACTCCATCTTTTACATAACACATATCCTACACATTCTCCCTAAGCATGTACCATTGTATACACTGACAACGTGCAAGAACATTTTCATTTCTTTAGTCCATGACAAAATATTATTTAGTAAATTATACATTTCACATATTTCTTTACGTAAGTTACAAACATACATTAGCAAATCATTTTAACATCACATATATCACACTTTCCATATAGTCTTTGCATGTAAAAAAATTTTTATAAGCAAGATGACTGGCTGAATAATAGTGTTATAACACGTCCTCTCATCGTGGAGCCTAAGTGATCTGCCTTTCCTTTCTAACCTATCCCAACTTTTCCCTATCCTCTGTTTGAGGGTGTAACAAATAATTCATAAATCTGGGGTAGTGTCACATTCTTTTATATTTGTCTCTGAGAAGTACTAATTTTTTTTCCATCTGTGGCACATAATAGCCAGCAACTCTGTTTCATAGTTTCATACATCTGACCACTTCATATTCTGTAAACTATTTGTGCTGGTGTTAGTATATCCAAAATACACTCTTGAGCAGTTGAATTACACAGACCTGCCTGGTAGAGTGAAACATACTTGCCCAACGATGGCAGAAATGCACCATGCAGTGGGCTGCCCAAGAGATTAAAGGTGTTTGGGAGCCACACTGATTCAAGACCACTCAACTGCTGCCAATGTCTCATGGAGGTAGTCTGAGCTGGATCTGAGGTTCTCCCATCTTGCTCAGTGGCACTCCATATGTACTCAGTGGGACTGAAGTCAGGTGGCCTGGATTCTGTACTACATGTGGAGTATTCCACAAACTATACAGCAACAGTTTGGTAGCATTTGGGTATATTGTCTTTTTAAAGGTGCAGGTCACCTTTATGGTGCTGTAGGTCAACTAATGGATGCCACATAACTGGACAGTAGATTCCTGTATTGTATGCCTGCAGAAGATGCTGCAAGGTATATCGCGGACCTATTCCCATCTTCTGCATAAAGATATTCCATGATAGAATACCTCCACCACATGTACATGTGGTTTATGTTGTTTTGGTGCTCTACCATCATTGTGTACCAGTATGTACCAAAACTCATGAGTCCAAGTGACCTCTTTCCATGAAAGGAGTGTTCAGTACGAATGATCCCATGCCCATACATTTCTCAATGCCCTATGAAATGTGGTGAGCTGACATAGGGGGGTGAAGGTGGTGCCGTTTGTACCACACTGTGAGGAGACTGCTCACTTGTTGGTGTGGGTGAGCGAAGAAATATTGAAGAAGAAGAGGGGAAAAAACCCTCTCTTTATGTAATTGTACTGAGAACATATTCGCTTACTGTTTATCAACATGAGTTTTTAGGCTTGCACGATATTTGAAACTCACACTTTACAGATTATGAATAATTTTGTTTTCCTTTACTTTTGCCTAGTAAATTATAATTTTTAGTATATTTATGTATAGTTTCAATCGATTTGTTAAGTTAGACATTAAAGTTCATGAGAGAGTGGATAACCTCAAGGCTTCACTGCTTTTTAGGTATTTTACGTGGGACTCCAGGCGTTTCTCTCAGCCAGCTGAAATGATTAATAATTTAACTGCAAAAGGAAGAAAATTAGTTGCCATTGTAGATCCTCATGTCAAAAGGGATAACAGCTACTTCCTGCACAATGATGCTGAAAACAATGATTTCTATATTAAAAATAAAGATGGAAAAATCTATGAAGGTAACTATTTCAAACTTTTTAGATATTGGTTTTGTTACTTAATGTCGAAAAGCAGAAAACAAACAGTTGGAACAGAATGACTCACACCAAAAATTGCCTGCAAATTTTGGTTAGTTACAAAACAAGCATTAATTTGTTTTGAAAAGTCAGTAACATTTTTTTAATAAAACAAGAAACTCAAATGTTTTATTTAAATTACTTTCTCTTAATCTACTGTATTTTGTAGTTTATAAACATTACTTCTTTGTATGAATTGAATTAGCTTTTAAAGATTCAAACTGTAAACTGAATAATAGTAGAAATGGATTGTAAAATACAGGAAACAGTTTCAGGCACAACGATATTACTTATGCATAAAATTCTGATATGTAGTATCTAAAGTATAAGTAGAAATTCCAATAGACAGTTATTTTTTGAAAGCAACAACATAAAAATTAAAATTGTTTTGGAAATCAGTCAGAGGAAGGAAAACCTAACCTGTTATGTCATTAATGCTAGAACTGTTAGCCCATAGGAAACAAGTTTTTTTCATGTTAGCTAAAAACAAGTAATTGTCCTTCACAAGTGAAGAAAGAATAGTGTGTTTATAAGTTTCCACCTTCAACTAGATGCACAAAATATAAACTGAATATGAGGAAGGAAAACAGAAGATAAAATATGATGAATGAATAGAAACTGGATATACAATTGTGCTAGCAAGAGCAGGGGACTGGAACATGACTGGAGAGATGTGAGCTGAACCATATTACTACGGGTTTTCTGTTAGTTGAGTTGCAGATGAGACCACTACAATAAAAGGAGTGCAAGGGACAATATTTTCTGTGGAATAATATTTTCCCATTTTTGAAACAGCTTTGAAATAATTTATGTATGTTTTTCTGTATTGTAACAGCACCTCAACTTCACTTATATTTAGAATTGATACTTAGAGTGGATGGACGGACCCCCCCCCCCCCCCCCCCCCCCACACACACACACACACACTTTGTGGTTTTTCGAAACAGTTTACCGTATGAGTCAAGAAAACCACGTCACAAGAATTTCTGTATTTATTTGTTCCTTACGTGTTATCAATAAGCCATCTTGAGTGACAAGCTCATAATGGAGTAATGTCTTATCATTGTACTAAGAAATCCTGAGTCAACTTGAAATGTAGCACAAACATATGTGAATACGGTACAGAAATGACTCTTACTTTCCTCAGTTATCTTCATACTTCTCCCTAGGATGACTTCTTGGCAGCTGTATGTAGTCGGAATACCTTTTTGAAATCTAACAAGGAGAGGTCCCTAGAGGTTAGATCAACTTTTTGAAACAACCTGTATGCTGGTGTAGCTTAAGGTCCAAGGAATCACACATTGCAATTGTTCAGCCTAGTGAGCCCACATTTGTAAGTAATCGACAAAAAAAGGAAAGAAAGAAAGAAAAAATAAATCAGAATTTCGTGTTATAGTCTGTGGGTTGAAAGATAGTAACATTTTTTACAGAGCGGTTTCACTGTGTAATTCTTAAGATTCTGTTCGAGTCTCATCAGGTACACTGAATTTCGTTTTTTTAATCTGCTTCGAAATGGCTTTGATCACTATTTTTATGCAGTTCACTTACATGTGGTTTCCTTTATTTGTATTCCTTTGTCACATTATTTTAATCAATGCTAGAACTTCATTTGCTCTTATTGTTTCTACATGTCATTCTTTTTCTACTTGGAATTTTTGTACATGTAAATTTAATTATTTTTATTTACCTATTACAGTGTTTAAACATTTAAAATTGCTGATCTTTTGGTTAAAAAACAAAAGATGGAGTAATATATTTGTATTGACTGTGCAGTGGTGTCAAAATGTAGTTTTTTTTTATTACAAGATGTACATCTGATTAGGGTGGCAATTGTCATACAAACATTTAAAACATAAATTTCTATTGCGCCATGGACAAAATAATGTAGATGGTGATTTAAATGAAAGCAGAGTTTATAAGTAAAATAAAATTCAAGCAACATGAATAAGGATTCCAAGTGAAAACAGGCATTTAGGAAGAAAAATGAGAGTAAATCATGTATTTCATGCAGTGACTAATATGACATGACAAGTGAATAGAAAAAATACTTTTAATCAATTAACTGAACAAAAATAGTGATCATGGTCATTTTGATTAATATTAAAAAATAGAGTATCATACAAAATTCAAAAATTTTTCTTAGTGATTACTCCGAACAGCCCACCAGGTTGAATGGCTGCAGGGTGTGATTCATCGGACCTTAACCTACATCACTGTATAGATTGTTTCAGAAAGTTGATCCCACCTCTTGTGAGAGAATTGCTATCCTATATATACACTATGTCAGGATCAAGTAAGAGAAAATTGTCTGTTACTAATTTGTGGATGTTGCAAAAAATAAAAGCTTTTTAATCATTTCCAGTTTTAGTTTTTCTCCTTCAGAAATTCTCAAATTCTCATGTGTATTTGAAAGCTCTTTTGAATATTGGAGTTGACACTATTATTTGCAGAAAATATACAAATTTCTAATTTTCATTTCGTTTGAAAGTCTCTGTTATCTTGTGTGATTACTCCACACAACAGCCCACCAGGTTGAATGGCTGCAGGGTGTGATTCCTTGGACCTTAACCTACATCACTGTATAGATTGTTTCAAAAACTTGATCCCACCTCTTCTCATGAGAGAATTGCTATCCTATATATACACTGTCAGTATCAAGTAAGAGAAAATTGTCAGTTACTAATTTGTGAAAATTTTAAGCAAGATTATAATTTAGATCTTGTTTAGGGCTACACAAGATTGTATGTGTTCTTATGATGACTCAGGGCTTTTGCGATAAGAATGAGTAAATCAAAAGTTAACAAAATCAGAATCTTTTCTGCAGGTTCACTCACTGCGTTAACGACATTCATCTCACAAATTGTTGTTAAATTTCTTTCTGGTGTTCTTCATTTACCTGGAAATTCTGAATTTGTGGTCTTTGATTTGGCAGTGAGACCGAAACACTTGGTGGAGGCATTAATAAATATTGTATTCAGTTTGTGCTAATTAACATTTTATGCCCTGCAAATGGATTCTTGTTCCCTCTTTGTTCACAATATCTCATTTTATACTTCATTGGTGATTGCCTATGACTAACAGATACTACAAGCTTAATCACCAATTACGTGCCCTGCTTCCAGTCTGAAGTCTGTGTAGAATTACAGGAATACATTTTTTAAAAATCCTTATCAGGTTCTAGAGTAAACTGTTATTCCTTTCTTACCCAGTAATGGGATGCTCATAAGAGATTGGTTTATAGAGAGTATAATTAGCTTGATGATTTTGTAGCCGAAAGATGAACAGGTTCTCATAATACATTTCCTGCAAAAATTTAGAATTTACCATTTCATAACAAATTTAACTTTAATTCAAAAATCTGTCTGTAAAATGTTTCTCCTTTATAAGAACTTGCTACAGGTAACTTGAATATTGGGTCATAAGGCTTTTTATTAGATTATGCTTGTAGTGGAGGTCATTTCTTTGCTAGCTTTAGAGACTGGGAGGTTAGCTAGGTCTGAACCGAATCTGCATGCCAGATTAACGACTGCTGGTCTGGTACACCTGCCAAGCTAAGTATAGTTCTTACGTGGTTTTACATGCTAATCTAGGCAGATTCTGGGCTAGTTTCCAACTCTACCTCAGATAATACTGTACATAAACAGTTAAGGTATGGTGATACACAGAACAAAATTTACACAGTTTACATACAGAGGACACAATTTCCATGATTTAGGCTAACAGGTGATGGTGAAAGGAAGAGCATCAGACCACTAAGTTGAAATAAAATAAAACTACCAAATCATGAAAGACAGTGAGTGGCCCCTGATGTCAGGACAAACATTAGAAAAGATATTCTTTGGATCTGCTTACAGTGTTAATTCATCTTAACTTGTTAAGGTTATCATAAGAGTGATATAAATTATGGATAAATGGCTTCTGCTTGCATTGTAATTGCATAACAAAGCACATCTACAGATTCTACAAAAGTGCCAGCATCACTTGAGAGTTTTAATTTGCTCATAATTAATAGGAAACTGACTGGCCATAAACACATGCATCTCACATGTTGAACATTTTGCAGGAATGTGATCATACTCTCGTCAGGTTTTCTGGAAAAAGAAGGCATAAAACAGACTATCAGAAGGGTCCTAGCTACACATGGCGTGTAGTTTACTGTATGTACTGCAACGGCCATTGAAGAGCTTGTAGCTGTTTGATGGAAGCTTGTTGAGTGATGTGATCACTTTCATGCATCACAGTCTTAAGCTGTACCTGTTGCTATAATTTTTCCAAATCTAGGGTTTTCATTTGCACTCGGAGTAGAGTGAGACGGTCTAGCTTAATGTTTCCCACAGCAGCTGCATCAAGAGCCACTTCCGACAATTCTTGTAACTGATAAAATGCAAATGAGGCATGAATACAGCTTTAGGATCACAATTGTAGAAACCAATGACCTTACAAGGAAAAGGGACTCTAAAGTGTACACAGAAAAATACTAAACCTATCTAGGATGGAAGCTTGCATAAAGGAAGAGAGTGATAAGTATGTGCATATAGCAGCAAGACATATTAGTTTTCAGCACTGGTTGAAGTGGCGAGAGGATGCCAATGTCAATGAATCGGCAACATGGCATGGAGCTTGGTGATGGCAATGGTGGTTGCATTGACAGTGACCATAACGACAGCACAGACCCGCAGCAACATAATTGCAGGACTCGGCCACGGACTCAGCATGGCTGCATCAGCTGAGTGCACCAGAGTGGCGTGCAGACATCTCGGCTGCACGGTGACCCTGAGAGCACGCCCATGTGCCAACGGGGTCATCTATGCTCATTTGCATGTGACAAAATATATGGTGTGTGTTTCCAAGTGCAAAAGAGGAAAGTCAAGCTTTTGTGAGCCCAGTCCACAGTAGTTAAACTACAAGCTAACAGTGCACTACCAGCTCTTACTGATAAGAATATGTGCGGTGACTATCTGCAAAAGGAATTCGTGCCAGTTACTAAACCCACATTAGGTCAAATCCCACTGAACTGATACCAGTTTGTATGGGGAATGGCCGTGGTTTGGTGGTAGTGGGCATCCAGCTTGTCAGGGTGCCCGGAAGCAGAGGAGGAGCTGGGAACCAGTCCAGTCAGAAGAAGAGCTGACAGGCTAAAGAGTGACTAATTGATACCTGGACACACTCACCAATGTGCTCCATGTCCCCACATGACAGTTTCCAGCACTTCCATTAGGTGGTCAAGGGGCACTTTGCACATCCCTCGGTCAGCAGTAATAGTGTAATAGCATCCCATTGTCAGCAGCACCTGCTGTGGGAATGTCGCCACTTGAACTGAGCATGGTTAGCTGCTTATCTGCCAGCATCTGGTACCACACCAGAGTAGGCCCAGCCACAGTTCTTACACGAGACGAGGTTCTAGATAATGTAATGTAACAAAGAAACTGAAAAAAGTTTGGTACATTAATCCCTCGGTCTGTCTGCTCGCCATGCACAGCATACATATTTTATTGTGTTTTTGGATGAAAAATTATTTTGTGCAAGAAAGATAAATATGTCAGCCAACATTAAACTGTTGACAATATATTTTTTCTTAATATCAATTTGAAGTAATGAGAGAACGCTTTCTTTTGAGAAACCTTGCAACATTGTGTGGTGCAGAAGTGTCTGTTCATAAATTGATTAGATCTAATGGGTTTGAAGTAACATTAAAAAAAAGTGGTATCAAATGAGATGTGAAATGCCAATAAATGTAATTATAAGTAATTCGATAGGTGAAAGATCTACTCACCAAGCAGTGGCACAGCGAGTAGATTTTTTATCTATCCAGTTAATCATATCTTTAAAAATTTATTACTTGTGTTGATGCAATAAATCTAATTGATAGATATATATCCATCTTTAGCATAAGACTTAAAAAAATTAAATATGACAAAAATAAAGAATGTAATCGAAAAGTAAGTAGTCAGGAAATAACACCAGAATTGGGGAAAAAGAGTACTTGGCAAGAAACAAAATTATTTTTTTCTGTCACTACTTACTGCAAAAATTGATTCATCAATGGACACAGATTCTTTTTACTGCATAACCTTTCCCCTAAAGTTGCTTGAAAACAGCTATATGTTGATGTCCAAACATTGTACCAAGAACGCACCATTAGAAACAACAGAAATATATATGGACCCACCTCCTCTTCCTCAAAATCACCCTCTCCAAACCTTCCAGGAATTTCTGACTTCCAGCCTTGCCTCTCAATCCTTCTTAAAAAACCTTAATCCTACTCCCAACATCACCACTGCTGAAGCCCAAGCTATCCGTGATCTGAAGGCTGACCGTTACATCGTCATTCTTCCGGCGGACAAGGGTTCCACGACCGTGGTACTTGATCGTCGGGAGTATGTGGCTGAGGGACTGCGTCAGCTTTCAGACAACACCACATTCAAAGTTTGCCAAGGTAATCCCATTCCTGATGTCCAGGCGGAGCTTCAAGGAATCCTCACAACTTTAGGCCCCCTACAAAACCTTTCACCTGACTCCATCAACCTCCTGACCCCACCGACACCACATACCCCTACCTTCTACCTTATTCCTAAAATTCACAAACCCAATCATCCCGGCCGCCCCATTGTAGCTGGTTACCAAGCCCCCACAGAACGTATCTCTGCCTACGTAGATCAACACCTTCAACCCATTACATGCAGTCTCCCGTCCTTCATCAAAGACAGCAACCACTTCCTCGAACACCTGGAATCCTTACCCAATCTGTTACCCCTGGAAACCATCCTTGTTACCATTGACGCCACTTCCTTATACACAAAATCCCGCACGTCCAGGGCCTCGCTGCAGTGGAGCACTTCCTTTCACGCCGATCACCTGCCACCCTACCTAAAACCTCTTTCCTGATTACCTTAGCCAGCTTCATCCTGACCCACAACTTCTTCACTTTTGAAGGCCAGACATACCAACAATTAAAGGGAACAGCCATGGGTACCAGGATGGTCCCCTCGTACGCCAACCTATTCATGGGTCGCTTAGAGGAAGCCTTCTTGGTTACCCAGGCCTGCCAACCCAAAGTTTGGTACAGATTTATTGATGACATCTTCATGATCTGGACTCACAGTGAACAACTACTCCAGAATTTCCTCTCCAACCTCAACTCCTTTGGTTCCATCAGATTCACCTGGTCCTACTCCAAAACCCATGCCACTTTCCTTGACGTCGACCTCTATCTGTCGAATGGCCAGCTTCACACATCTGTCCACATCAAACCCACCAACAAGCAACAGTACCTCCATTATGACAGCTGCCACCTATTCCACATCAAACTGTCCCTTCCCTACAGCCTAGGTCTTCATGGCAAACGAATCTGCTCCAGTCCGGAATCTTTGAACCATTACACCAACAACCTGAAAACAGCTTTCGCATCCTGCAACTACCCTCCCGACCTGGTACAGAAGCAAATTACCAGAGCCACTTCCTCATCCCCTCAAACCCAGAACCTCCCACAGAAGAACCACAAAAGTGCCCCACTTGTGACAGGATACTTTCCGGGACTGGATCAGACTCTGAATATTGCTCTCCAGCAGGGATACGACTTCCTCAAATCCTGCCCTGAAATGAGATCCATCCTTCATGAAATCCTCCCCACTCCACCAAGAGTGTCTTTCCACCGTCCACCTAACCTTTGTAACCTCTTAGTTCATCCCTATGAAATTCCCAAACCACCTTCCCAACCCTCTGGCTCCTACCCTTGTAACCGCCCCCAGTGTAAAACCTGTCTCATGCACCCTCCCACCACCACCTACTCCAGTCCTGTAACCCGGAAGGTGTACACGATCAAAGGCAGAGCCACGTGTGAAAGCACCCACGTGATTTACCAGCTGACCTGCCTACACTGTGAAGCTTTCTATGTGGGAATGACCAGCAACAAACTGTCCATTCGCATGAATGGACACAGGCAGACAGTGTTTGTTGGTAATGAGGATCACCCTGTGGCTAAACATGCCTTGGTGCACGGCCAGCACATCTTGGCACAGTGTTACACCGTCCGGGTTATCTGGATACTTCCCACTAACACCAACCTGTCAGAACTCCGGAGATGGGAACTTGCCCTTCAGTATATCCTCTCTTCTCGATATCCGCCAGGCCTCAACCTCCGCTAATTTCAAGTTGCTGCCACTCATACCTCACCTGTCTTTCAACAACTTCTTTGCATCTGTACTTCCGCCTCGACTGACATCTCTGCCCAAACTCTTTGCCTTTACAAATGTCTGCTTGTGTGTGTGTGTGTGTGTGTGTGTGTGTGTGTGTGTGTGTGTGTGTGTGCGCGCGCGCGCGCGAATGTGTACCTATCCTTTTTTCTTCCTAAGGTAAGTCTTTCTGCTCCCGAGATTGGAATGACTCCTTACCCTCTCCCTTAAAACCCAAATCCTTTCACCTTTCCCTCTCCTTCCATCTTTCCCTCTCCTTCCCTCTTTCCTGATGAAGCAACCGCTGGTTGCGAAAGCTCGAATTTTGTGTGTATATTTGTGTGTCTATCGACCTGCCTGTGCTTTTGTTTGGTAAGTCGTATCATCTTTGTTTTTATATATATATAATCAGACATTTTTTGTTGCTTACGCATTTAGGAGACATGCATAGACTACTTCCAAGCAAGTAAATATTTTGGTACATGTTTTTGTACTACTTGTAGTTTTTTTCGCCTGTGCTGTCTACAATCGGTAAATGGCAAAAGATAGTTCAGGCTGTATGTTCCATCATATAATGTTCAATTAGATTAATTGTATACAGTACTTTCATTCAGTTTATTTTCATGATACAGTTTACCCTTTGGAAAGTCAGAACAAATGATACTGAATTCAGTTGCAGTGACAGAACACAGTGCTTTATAGTTTTTAAAAGGATTCTAATGTAGTGTTGAACCTATATTTTCCAACATTATTAGCAGTTAAGAACAGACTTTTGTTTACAGTTATTGTAAGGACCAAGCTTTATTACAATGTATTCATGGTTTTTACAGGGTGGTGTTGGCCAGGATCATCCAGTTACCCAGACTTCTTCAACCCTGCAGTCCGTGACTATTATAAGACAAGATATTTATTAGAAAATTACCATGGCTCAACATTAGATATGCACATTTGGAATGATATGAATGAACCCTCTGTTTTCAATGGGCCTGAAGTAACTATTCCTAAGGATGTTCTTCACTTTGGTGGCTGGGAGAATCGTGATGTTCACAACCAGTACGGATTTATGTATGTAAGTTAGTTGATTAATCATTTATGGAGTGTTAGGGCCTTTAAACATTTGTTTCATTCATTGAGAGTGGTCAACAAATTATTTGAAGATCGAAATGTATGAAAAGGCTCAACTAATTTGTGGTTTGTATCAAGGAGTAGAAAATGGTAATGCGTAAAACAGTACATTTTTTTAAGAGAGAGATACTGAAAATAAAATCAAAACTGTTTGACTGTGTTTCCATATTTGACCTACAGTTTATGTATTTGATTTTCAGACAATAGCTACATATGAAGGTTTGATGGCAAGAAGTAATGGAAAATTTCGTCCTTTTATTCTGACAAGAGCGTTTTTTGCTGGATCCCAACGTTACGCAGCTATGTGGACAGGTGATAACACTGCTGATTGGGGACACTTAAAAATCACTATTCCCATGTGTTTATCAGTATCTGTAGCTGGTTACCCATTCTGTGGAGCAGATATTGGTGGTTTCTTCAACAACCCAAATTCAGAATTGATAACAAGATGGTACCAGGTATGTATACAATAGACATTTAGAAGATAACTTTTCAAGTACATACAATAATTTTCTGTTGTTGAAAAAGCTTCTCTCTCGGTCTGCAATTGAATGTTGCAGGGTACATTATTTATTTATAGGATGTTACATTAGATAAACATTTAATGATATGGATGGTGTTTTTTCCATTATCTTTTCTTCTTGAATGCATGCCTAAGCAGGCACATGTTAGCCAGATTTAGTTTAAAATTTTTTATGTGAAGGTAAGGGGCTGAGGGGGCGTTAACAGTGATTTTACATTTAACCCTTTTGATCATTGTTAAGGTGTGCAACACATGAGAAGGAAAAATAAATATGAAGGAGAGACTTCAGTTGCACTTTTCTACTACTACTACTACTACTACTACTACTACTGCTGCTGCTACTATTATTATTATTATTATTACTATTACTGTTACTATGTTATGGAAATGATTCACTATTGCAAACATTGATTGTGATGTTGCATGACTTGAATACGGAAGGATTAAATAAGAAAAATTGTAAACTATGTGAGGAATGAAACAAATGTGAATTTCTCTTGATTATAACTCTTGACACCTATGAAGAGGAGCCTGTTTTTGTATATACACAAAGCAAATTTGTGATACTTGGCAGCATATCATTTGAGTATTTTGGAGCTGTTATTTAAGAGCTTCATTTGTTATCCTAGTATAATAGGCGTGTTGTTTGAGTAGCTTCTGTGTTTGCTTTGGTTGCCAATAGTTTTCATGTGATTACATAACTATGATAGTCAGGAGGCATTCAAACTGTGGCTACTGCTCTTATTGACTGAAAGACCAAAATGTTTGTCAGTTATCTATAGTTACACTGATCTGTATCTTGAAGGAGACCTTATAAAATTTCTTGAGATTGAAGTGATGAGTTAGTGAATGTCCTGTGAACAGTGAGTTAGGAGTTTCATAGTTGTGTGGGATTTTAAGATTGTAGTTATGGGTCAAATAGACTAGCAGTTACAGTATATAGAGGGAGCGTGCAATGAGATTAAGATTCTTTTTGTGGACATCTAATGTATAAGGGGTGTTTGGAGAGAATTTGTTGTTTAGTCTAAGGGGAGGAGTCTTTTTTTTGTGACACATTTATGTAAGAGGACAGTGTTCACCAACAGGAGGAGGCTGCAGCCAAAAAGAACACACTTCTCTAGGTTGGAGTAAGCTGAATAAACTCTATTGTTTCAATGGCATTAGTTCCAGTATTAAATGTCTGTCCAACTCCCAAGGCTTTTAACTGTTGTGTTGAGATTTCCTCCT
Organism: Schistocerca gregaria; assembly: GCF_023897955.1. Lineage (NCBI taxonomy): Eukaryota > Metazoa > Arthropoda > Insecta > Orthoptera > Acrididae > Schistocerca > Schistocerca gregaria. The sequence continues at coordinate 393,412,927 of NC_064921.1, forward strand.
GCCGCTTTACACCACTACCACCACCATCGCCACCATCCATTCATGCATTTCATTGTTGGTTATGGAGGACACAAGTAGAGAAGATTGAACTGGCACCTGTTATCTTCTCTGCCAGTAGCCAAACTTGTAGGGTTTTCTGAGTAGAAGTCAGTGCCATAGTTCCCAATTATCAGAATAAGAGTTACGGCTATTTAACTTTGCCTTGTGGGGCAAAGCGAGGCTGGTGAACCTTATTTAAAACAGTTTCACAAGTAAAGGAGAGCTGAAGATGATATGGCTCCATTAGTTAATGTTTCTTTCTTTGAAAGTTGTGTACCAAGTCTCATAGTACACTGGTGTGTGCTGCATATCACAAAGAGCATATGACCGACAACAGGTGGTGCATTTTGTGAGTGTGGAGAAAATGAACATTTAAAAAAAAATGTGCATTTGCAAATTTATTGATGATATCTTTTCTCCTGACTAGTGTAGGTAGAAAAACACACGCTCCATACATGATCTGTCGCACAACTTTAAATGCCAACTTTACCTTCCAAATAACCATTAGTGAAGTTAATTGTTGTTGTGGATGTGCTATGCTGTATGACTTCTTCTCCTTTGCAGCTGGGGTGGCTGCTGAAAGAGAGCTCTGATCTATTTAAACTACAGAAATGATTAATCAGGTTTTCAATAACTTTTCTGTATTATAACAGCCATATTTCCCACACCACATTTACTTTTAAAATTGCTGGTGATGCAGATGGTTCATAAGTAGTAACTTACAATAGATTATAACGTGTTTGCTATGCTTTGACATTTGATAGCAAATTGACAGAATGACAGTTCTATTCATTTGTTCCATCATTTACATTCTTTCTTTGTCCTTTTTCTCCTCAATTTCCCAGCTCTGATGGCAAAGCGTAAGCGGGCCTTCGGAGCACTTGGAGGTGCGCAGTTGCCATTGGGCTGTGCAGATTTGCTGAGGTGACTTCCACTTGCTTCCATCTGTACATACATCACATGCGCCACACACACACACACACACACACACACACACACACACACACACAGAGAGAGAGAGAGAGAGAGAGAGAGAGAGAGAGAGAGAGAGAGAGAGAGATCAGATGCTGCCTGGTGGTGTTGCAGGCACATGAAGCAATAAGTAAAGCATTTAAAAAAGAGCAGAGACAAATTGAAATCATTCTAGCTACATGAGCCATAAATGGGGAAATCTGCCATAATCAACTTAGGCAAAGAACAGATTGTTATGGCGTCATGTCTGGAAAAGAGCATTTGAGAAATCTTAATGCTGGTGGCAGTTCATGTGCTACTCGTGTGAGCATATATGGAAAACGGTTGAAGGATGGTGAAGCAGGCAGTAAGGTGTTGGACATCCACACCATATCACAGAATGTGGAAGCTGGAGGCTTGCCCACTCTGTAAAGCAGGACAAGCAGTGATATGTGGCACATCTGACGACAGTGTTGGCCCAATTGTTTCAGAGGGCATTGTTCAGTGCACATTGTTGAACATGGAGTTCCACAGCACACAGTCCCCTGTGTGTTCACTGTGTTGACCCAATGACATCGTCATTTAAGGGTGCGGTGGTCATAGCATCACTGAGATTAGGCTGTGGATCAATTAAGGAAAGACTGTCTTTCCTTTTCATCCTGCCTGGTAACTCCCCCTTGACCCGCGGCTTTAGGTGACTTTCCCGAAATCTTCCCCTTTTCCTACGCCTCACCAGTTCTTTTCCTTCACCCCTCTTCCTTCCTCTTCAACCTTTCTGTCTGAAGGAGGAGCCACTGGCTCTGAAAGCTTGCCTAATTATAAATTTCTTTTATGTGTGTGTTCTGCTGCTGCTTGACGAGTAGATTTTTTTTTTATCTATTCACTTGATTTATTTACACCAGAGATGTTGTCTTTTTGGTTGCTTGTTTGTACACAACACAACTATTAACTACTGCAAAAAGAAATAAATGAAAGAAAACCTTTTTCCACCATTTCAATGTCTTCTGACAGAAAGGATAATAGCTTTATAGCTTTTCAGCCGCGCCTACTCCATTTTTTCCCTTTTTATAATCTACTACATCATCTGGTTTATGACTGTATATTTGTCCTTCTTTGTTTCTGGTACTAGTAGCAGTTGAAGTTGCTCGATGTTTGATCGAAAGACAGTTCACGTCCCTGGTTGATTTCCGTTTTAACGCAAGTAAATATTCCTTCCACCAGACCATCATTTCCCCCTTCCTAACCTTCAAAGTCTTTATTTGATTAGGTAGACCCTTCCTGTTTTTCATTGCAGCGCGTACACCAAAGGTTTCATTCTGCCACAGGTAGTCCAACACAGCAGGTTTTGTGTAGAACCTTTCAATATAAATGCCATGTGCTTTCCCAAAGTAATCTTCACACAACCTCCCAGTTACGGACAAGACAGTTATCTACATTGTTTGCTTTACCTGTGTAAATACCACAATTCAAAGTTGAGTCACACGGTAAATAAAGTTTGATTCCATATTTATTTGGTTTGCTTTTCACGTACACTCTGAATCTTATTCTGCCTCTGAAGGTTCACGTGTGGTTTGAAGTTACTCTTAAGGCCTTATTTTGTGCAGTGGATCGTGTCCTAGCTGACCTCCTGTTATGAATTTCATCTTGTTCAAGTGCAACAACATAAACAAAATTGAAGGAAAGCTGTCTCTACTCATTACCTTTTCGCCCATGAAGTGTTTATAAATGCATCCTTTGACCAATAATCACTCATTCTTGGCAACTTCGCTACACTCCTATGCAAAATAATACAGAAAAACAAGTACATTTCATGTATCTTTTCTGTTGACCAGCATTGGCACATACTTCCTTTTCATATACTACTTACTATTCATTTCATAAATTTTTAGTCGTGCATACCTTTTTGTTTCAACTTTTATTCTTTTTATCATTTCATTTTCAAGAAATGCTGAGAAGCATCCAGATAGACTACAATTTTCATCCAATTGCAAAATTACACCACTAGCACTATTGAATATTGAGAAATCAACCTGGTTGTCAACTCTTGATCAGTTGCTCACATCAATGATCAAATTTTGTGATGTATCAGGACAAGCATCAGTATTAGAACCCTCATCTTCATCTGTCTGTAAATAAGTACACGTATAAACCACTATAGAAATATAAAAATAATTTTAGTCAGTATTTACATTTATAGTAACATGCGTACTATTTAGTAACAATATTTTTCAATAGTATTAATCCATTTATGCGACTGTACCTTTGAAAACCGATTGTGTGTTACCTATTCTCAAGCTGCCGATTCCTAGGGACCTCTGTCAAAAGGAAATGAACTACCCATGCTGCCAGTTCCACTGACGAAACATATAGCATACATTTTTGCATTACAAACACTCAGGAAACAAAGCAATGTACAGCATACAGGCTCCATAGAGAGAGGTGCGTTTTGTGGATTGCAAACTTGGTCTGATCATTTATGAACTGTTTCATTCCTCTTACGGTTTTATGAAGTTGGTAGTTGTGTTGTTGTGTTAGTTATTGCTTAACATATGATTTCTGTGATTGTGCCTGTGTTGGGAATTTTATGTTTGTATTGGTGTAAATGTTCAGAAAGAGTTGCAATTAAAAACGAATCTGATGTCAAACATTGTAGGGACTCACGATACATTTTGAAAACAGTGTTTTATTATGTTGACGTCTTATCAATCTATAAAACCATATTTTATTTTGTAAATCATCACAAACTGCGTTATTCAGGAAAAGATCTTGAAGTGTTTTTTAAGCCAGTAAGAGAATTAAAATTAAAGAACAATAATGTAATTTATGTTGTGACTCGTGTTAAAAATTTGGGACATCCTATTCCTAATGTGCATTTTAGGTCAAAAGTGTCCTCAAACTGTTAGGAGTGTGAATCTGGTTTTTATCACAGAAAATCCATATTAGGTTGGCACTCAAATGACCAATTTCAATATTGTAATATATTGAAGGTGTATGACTCAATGTTACGTGACTCGTGTTACTTTCTACTTTTTGTTGGAAAAACTTTTTTCCTGCTAGCAGGGAAATGAAAATATGACATTATGTGCCAAATAAGATAAACTCAACATTAACATTTCACTTTTAAAACACTATGAAAAGTTATAAGAAGATGGCATCTGGGAAAATGAACTGTAAATTCAATTAAAAGTCAGAACTGAAAAATATTCTCTTGCATTGACAACATCAAGTGGATTAATTTTCTTCATAATTTCACCACATTTTACAGGGCATTTCCAATAGTGATCAGCACACTCCATTGCACTGATTAAGAAAGAACTTCCAAAAACTGCATGTACTTCTCCAGCATTGAATTTACTGTCATAGTCTACTTTGTACCAGTCTCCAATTTTCACACTTTCTATAGTGTCTTCAGTATGATGATATGCAGCAGCAAAATTCTTTGGCGACAGCAGATATGTTTGTAGTACTCTTTTCTCGTAGTGAAAGCAGTGAATGCTTTGTATGTTTTGTACTGATGGTGCTGAAGAAAATATTTGAGCCAGATTAAGTTTCACTTTGATTCCTTTAATTTCAGCAGTAGACACATGAAAAACCTGCATAGTTGTGCTACTTGCAGTCACCTGAGAGAAAAGTTGATGCATCGCCTACTATGAATTTTTACTTTTTTACTGCATTTCCCATTAGCCGTTCCTCAACTTCACCAATTCCATCTACAGCTTCTTTACCGTGGGATGTAGCAAATAAGTTTCAATAGATTTCCACATTATGAAATGATTGAAACTGAGGTACAGCAGCAGTAATATACTTGTTTTTAAATTGTGAGGCAGTCCATCTGACCAGATCGAAACTACCTTCACATTTTCATGCATAGTAGACAGTACCTTCTAACATAAGCAATTGCTGCACTTGAACAATGGCTTTATCCAGAGCACTATGTGACTTATACGGTGAGAAACTTACTTTACTAGGTTGCTGATCTTACATCTTATGTTGCCTATCTTTTTTAACTCTCTTCCTATTTTTAGCTCTTCTTTCTTCTAATAACAGCCCTTGCTTATGTTGACTTAACTTTAGAAACGTTTGTTTCTGCTTCTGCTGGCTTTTTTGAGATATTTCTTCTTAAATTCTTCATATTTTTCTTCACTCTGGCTTTTCCCTCCCCCTAGTTTCTGCTGCTGCTGCTGCTGCTGCTGCTGCTGTGGGCATCCTGTTCTTCTAATCTTAAAATAATACAACTTTGACGCAGATTACGTGACATAAGTTACATATTTCAGTTTCTGTTTTTACATTATTGGTTGATATTGGGAAATTTTTAGTAGTGATATTTGTTACACGTTCACCCTCGGAAGTAAATTACTGAACAAGATAAATATATCTCTTGGTATAAAAACTTAGTTACATGAAAGTCACACATGTTACATTGTTTACCCCAACCTATGACGTACTTGTATGTAACATAAATGATATGCTAATTCTAACCTGCCAATTAGTTGCAATGAAGGTCCAAAATCTCCAATAATTCACTCTCTCATCACATGAAAAACATATGGCACTATAAAACTGGCTGAAAATTATGGAGGGAAAGCAATAATGAGCCACAAACAATTGTTGCCATACAGTAAAAAAGTCCAGCCTTTTCAAAAAATATGTAAAAAGTACCAAATTTTGAACTTTTAAATATTGTAAATGTGTTCTACTTTGCATGGAATAGCCCCGTACTGTTTTGTCCTGCATCCATCACAAGTATTACACCTCATTTGGAAGTTCATGATTTCAGATATAGATCTGTTCCTTTCCCTGTTACTTTAATGGGAATGTATTTCAATTGAGTTGTTGGTTAATTAAGTATATCAGACAAAAAAAAATGGTTATACCCCAGAAAAAACACATTAATGCTATTGTTACACTCACAATCTTGATAATGGCCTCAGTTTTGTGGTGAAGAGAGTAGACAATTTTCTTCAGGTATGCCTCATTCACCTGAAGCCACTCGTATATAGCTGTACAGGATCTAATCATCACTTTCATGGAATGTTTTATACAGTTCATCTGCTCGTCCAAATAGCCCCAGACATTTTCTTTTGCGTTAAGACCAGATGATTCAGTGACCCAGTTCAGCTGTTATACAAGGCTAATCCCAAAAGTAAGGTCTCCAAGGTGTTGGGGCCACAGGGAAGCTGTTTGTGTGGCTGATGGGCACACTGTTTTCTTCGTTGCTGCCTCCACTCTGTTCAGAAACCACCGCACAGCTGCTGGAGCTTTCAGTCTTGGTTTTGGCAGCTTGTTGTAATAGAGCTCTTGTTAGCCACTACCATCAGGTACAAAGTTCACGCAATTATTCGGTTTTTGAGTGTGAAAGGCGTTAAACCAATTGACATTTATTGACAGTTGATGGTAGTGTTTTGAGAGTTGTGTTGTTGTCGTCGTCGTCGTCGTCGTCGTCGTCGTCGTCGTCTTCTTGAGTCCAGAGACTGGTTTGATGCAACTCTCCATGTTACTCTATCCTGTGCTTACTTCAGCTTAGTTCTTTCATTCTCTGAGTAACTACTGCAACCTACAGCTTTCTGAATCTGCTTAGTGTATTCATCTTTTGGTCTCTGTCTACTATTTTTACCCCCCCCCCCCCCCCCCCCCACACTTCCCTCCAGTACTAAATTGGTTATCTCTTCATGCCTCCTACCAAGCGATCCCTTCTTTTAGCCAGATTGCGCCATAAATTCCTCTTCAGTACTTCCTCATTAGCTACAGGATCTACCCATCTAATCTTCAACATTCTTCTGCAACACATTTCTAAAGCTTCTGTTCTCCTCTTGTCTAAACTATTTATCATCCATGTTTCACTTATATTCATGGTTACACTCCATACAAATACTCTCAGAAAGAACTTCCTGACACTTTAACCTATACTTGATGTTAACAAATTTTTATTCTTCAGAAATGCTTTCATTGCCATTGCCAGTCTACGTTTTATATCCTCTCTACGTTGACCATCATCAGTTACTTTGTTCCCCAAATAGCAAAACCTATCTACTGCTTTAAGTGTCTCATTTCCTAATCTAATTCCATCAGTATCATCTGATTTAATTTGCCTACATTCAATTATTTTTGTTTTGCTTTTGTTGATGTTCCCTCAACTGATTTTCTATGTCCTTTGCTGTCTCTTACAGAATTACAAAGTCATTGGCAAATCTCAAAGTTTTCATTTCTTCTCCATGGATTTTAATTCCTACTCCAAATTTTTCTTTTGTTTCCTTAACTGCTTGCTCTATATACAGATTGAATAACATCAGGGATAGGCTACAACCCTGTATCATTCTCTTCCCAACAACTGCTTCCATTTCATGCCCCTTGACTGTTATACCTGCCATCTAGTTCCTGCACAAATTGTAAATAGCCTTCCGTTCCCTGTGTTTGACCCCCTGCCACCTTCAAAATTTGAAAAAGAGTATTCCAGCCAACATTGTCAAAGGCTTTCTCTAAGTCTACAAATGCTAGAAACATAGGTTTGCCTTTCCTTAATCTATGTTCTATGAGAAGTTGTAGTGTCAGTATTGGCTTGTGTGTTCCAACATTTCTACAGAATCCAAACTGATTTTCCCCGAGGTCGGCTTCTACTAGTTTTTCCATTCGTCTGTAAAGTATGCGTGTTGGTATTTTACAACCATGAATTATTAAACTGATAGTTAGGTAATTTTCACACCTTTCAACACCTGCTTTCTTTGGGATTGGAATTATTATGTTCTTCTTGAAGTCTGAGGTTATTTCACCTGTCTCATACATATTGTTCAGCAGATAGTATAGTTTTGTCATGGCTGGCTCTCCCAAGGTTATCAGTAGTTCTAATGGAATGTTGTCTACTCCCAGGGCCTTACTTCATCTTAGGTCTTTCAATGCTCTTTCAAATTCTTCATGCAGTATCATATCTTCCATTTCATCTTCATCTGTATCCTCTTCCATTTCCATAATGTTGCCCTCAAGTACATCGCCATTGTATATACATTCCGTATACTCCTTCCACCTTTCTGCTTTCCCTTCTTCACTTAGAACTGGTTTTCCATTGAGCTCTTGATATTCATACCAGTGGTTCTCTTTTATCCAAAGGCCTCTTCAGTTTTCCTCTAGGCAGTATCTCTTTTTCCCCTAGTGATATATGCCTCTACATCAGTACATTTGTCCTCTAGCCATCCCTGCTCAGCCATTTTGCACTTTCTGTCAGTATCATTTTTGAGGTGCTTGTATTTCTTCTCAGCTCCTTCATTTGCTGCATTTTCATATTTTCTCCTTTCATCAGTTAAATTCAGTATCTCTTCTGTTACTCAAGGATTCTTACTAACTTGATCCTCTGCTGCATTCACTATTTCATCTCTCAAAGCTACCCATTCTTCTCCTGCTGTATTACTATATCTCTTACAATTTAAAACCTGCTTTCTGAATCTCTGTCTTACCATTATATAATTTATATGAAACCTTCAAGTGTGTCTAGGCCTCTTCCACATATACAGCCTTCATTCATGATTCTTAAACCAAGTGTTAGCTATCATTAAGTTATGTACTGTGCAAAATTCTACCAGGCGGCTTTCTCTTTCATGCCTTATCCCCATTCCATGTTCACCTACTACTTCTCCTTCTCTTCCTTTTCCTATTATCGAATTCCAGTCCCCCATGACTTAAATTTTTTCATCTCCCTTCCCTGTCCAAGTAATTTCTTTTATTGCATCATACATTTCTTCAATCTCTTCATCTGCGGAGCTGGTTGGCATATAAACTTGTACTATTGTGGTAGGCATGGGCTGATCTTTGTGTCGCTCTTGGCTACAATAATGGATTCACTATGCTGTTCTTAGTAGCTTACCTGCACTCCTATTTTTTTTAAATTCATTAGTAAAACTACACCTGTTTTACCTCTATTTGATTTTGTATTTGTAATCCTATATTCAGCTAACCAGAAGTCTTGTTCCTCCTGCCACTGAACTTCACTAATTCCCACAATATCTAACTGTAAACTATCAATTTCCATTTTCCCTACAGACCCAATTAAGTGATCTGACATTCCATACTCTGATCCGTAGAATGCCAGTTTTCTTCCTCTTGATAATGATGTTCTCCTGAGTAGTCCCTGCTCGGAGATCCGAAAGGGGAACTATTTTACCTCCGGAATATTTTACCCAAGAGGGCACCATCACCATTTAACCATACAGTAAAAGTGCATACCCTGGGGAAAAATTGCGGCTTTAGTTTCCTCTTGTTTTCAGCCATTCGCAGTACCAGCACAAGAAGTTCATTTTGGTTAATGTTACAAGGCCAAATCAACCAAACACCCAGACTGTTGCCCCTGCAAGTACTGAAAAGGCTACTGCCCCTGTTCAGGAAACACATTTGTCTAGCCTCTCAACAGATACCCCTCCATTGTGGTGCTCCTATCTGTATCACTGAGGCACACAAGCCTCCCCACCAATGGCAAGGTCCATGGTTCATGGGGGGAGGGAGAGTCACGTATGGATGTCAAAAACATCCTCAAGGGGTGTAGAGAGCTTGTGAATGGTCATACTGAAATTCCTATTGAGGAAAGGTAGTGGGAGACCCGGAAGACGCAATCACAAAGGTTGAACAAATTGTGCCTCAAGAGTGGCAGATTACTTTTGACGAGCTCTGTAATGTTGTTTCTTAGGTTTTTCGAAGCACCATCCACTGGACATTGAAGTGTTGAAATTTCAAAAGGTGTGCACAAGATGGTTCACAAGAAAGCTGACAGAAGACCACAAATGGCTAAGCATTGAAACTTCCCGCCAATTTCTTTAACACTATGCAGATGAGAGGACAACCTTTTGGATTCAGTAGTCACGAGTGGTGAAACTTGGGCATTCCATTTCGCACCCGAGACCAAACAACAGTCATGTGTGTGATGGAATTTAAATTCGCCTAAGCCGCAAAATTTCAAAAGAACAGTCTGCCAGTAAAGACTGGGGGCCATGTTTTTGGATCAAAATGTGATATTGTTGATTGTCTTCATGGGCCCTGGGACAACAATAAATGCCAACAGATAATGTCGGACATTACAATACTCAGGCGGGTGATTCAGAACTGAAGAAGAAGAGGAAAAGAAGAAGAAGAAGAGTGTTGAGTGACGGCATAAGCCTTCTCCGTGCTTGCCCCACATCACCTGTCAAACTGCGGATCTTCTGCAACAGTTTGTATGGGACATAATCACTTATGCACACTATAGTCCAGACTTGGGGCCCAGTGACCACCACTTGTTTCCCAAGTTAAAAGAACACTTTGCTGGAAGGCATTTCAGTGACAATAGTGAGGTGAAAGATGAGAGGTCCAATGCGTATTCAGTAGCATGGCAGCAGGCTGGTATGATATGGGCATACAAAAGCTGCTACAGTGTTTCCAGCAATTCATCAATTGAAATGACAGTTATGTGGAAAAGTGGGAAAAATACTCAAGCTCGAAAACTATGTACGATTTATTGTGAATAAATGTTATTTAACAATTTTTTTTTTTTTTGAGACCTTCCTTTTGGAGTCACCCTTGTAGGTTCCTGAATATTGGTCAAAACAGGAATATATGCATGAACCTCTGTGAACATGGCTGTTGTCGTCTTGGAAGATGAGTGCCCACATCGTATTTATCATGTAAATGTAGAAGAAAGTGCAAAACCTGCTCACAGATGATGTTGAAATGAACATCCTGGTTTATGTTCATAGTAACATGAATGAGAAGGCCAAGTCATGGAACAAGAAATATTCCCTAAACGTCTTAAAACCACCTCTTGCTTCAACTACATGCTCCACACATGACAAGTTAAACATCTCACTGGGCTGTCGCAAGACACTGAGTGCACCATCATTTGGTGAGAGACAAAATTTTTACTTGCCAGATCACTACATGCTCAAATCAGCTATTGTCCAGTTCCCATGTTGTGTAGCCAACTGAAGATATGCAGCTGATATACCACTCTGAGTAACCGCAATTTGCTAGGAAACCTGACTCCAGATGATCATAGCAGGCAGTTCTCTTTGCAGTGTTCTCTCGGAAACTGGTTTGGATGGACATCTATTCACTGACTGCAGCAATTATTCTCAGGTTTGTAACATGTTGACATTGACACTAAGTGACTCTCTCCTCTACTCCCTGTTAGTTGGTTCTTTTTACAAACAGTGTTCTTACGCTGACAGTGAGTTGTTGGCAGTGGAACATTATTCCTGTAGGTACACTGGGCAGTCATGTTTACGTTCCAACAGATTGGACAACTGTGTTCATCATGTGATCACGAGTGATTGCAAACGTGATAGCTTCTTTTTGCCATTGTGTCATATCTTCATGTCCACTCATCTTACTGCACTGATTCCACACCATTTCACTACTGTAACTTACAGCAGATGGAGGCTCATATGGCTGCCTAGTATCAGATAGACACCCTCTACCTGTAAAGAGCTCTAAAGTGACCAGTGTGCTTCTTCAATGGAATGAGTAATATTTTGTCTGTAATCTTATTTTCAAGTCTTGTTTTCTGAAAATGTGAGATACTTTTTTATATGTTTATGGTTTTATGTCATTTTATACCACCTTTTATTTTCTTTGTGTCTTTCACTGTCGTTTGCTCTTGGTGTCTTTTACATTCATTTGTGAAGAACTCTGTCCTTGTGTTTCTGGTAGGTAGCTATTTACTGAAACTTCCTGGCAGATTAAAATGTGTGCCAGACCAAGACTCTAGCTCAGGACCTTTCACTGTCGAATACCCTACTGACTGAGCTACCCAAGCTTTACTCATAACAAGTCCTCACAGCTTTACTTCTGCTAGTTCCTTGTCTAAATCTTACAGAAGCTCTCCTGCGAAACTTGCAAGACTAGATTCCTGAAAGAATGGACATTCCAGAGACATGGCTTAGCTACTGCCTGGGGGATGTTTCCAGAAGCTGTAAGGACAGGTCGTGAGTCATGCTTGGGTAGCTCACTTGGTAGAGCAGTTGCCTGTGAAAGGGTCCTGAGTTCAAGTCTCAGTCCAGCACACAGTTTTAATCTGCCAGGAAGTTTCATGTCAGTGCACGCTCGACGACAGAGTGAAAATTTCATTCTAAGGTGTTTATTGATTTTTGTTTCTTAATTTTGTTGGTCAACTTTGTTACTATATTTTATTAGTATCAATTGTTGGTTGCTGTTTTTACTATGGTACGGTTGTTTCTTTATTGTATTTGTCTAGTAGTATTGTGTTTGCCTGAGGAGAATGTTTCGAAGTGCTGCTTGTTTAAGTTAGGGTGATTTGATGTTTGGTGTATTACTTATCAGTTATTGCACATGTGCTGGTTGTTCTGAGTCTTTATGCTAATATCCAAGAAATCTTGTCTGTTTTGTTGTTTCTCCATTGCAAAACTTCATCTTATCATGGATTAGATTTGTGACTCTGTTTAACTGCTCAATTTAGCTTTCTAGTTTTTTCTGTGAGGCATACGAGATGTGATTGGAAAGTTTTAAGAATGGATCTGCTACTGTGTACTGGTTTGGCGGGCAGGTACACAGAGGGTGGGGAGTGAGTTATTGCCTTGTCCTTGAACGCCCTCTGACAGGAAACTGTTTTTCCTTTATTTAGTTTGTTGTGGCAGCTCGGTGAGTGTGGGTCTGTTAGGGCTTGTTGCCAGATTCCGTCTGCTTGAAAATTGATGTAAAATCAGAGCAATGAGATTGTGTGAAATTTTGTTTTAAAATTGGGAAATCAGCTTCTGAGACTTACAGATGTGATCCTGAAATCAAAGTGCAGTCTCAGTGGAAGACTTCAGATTCATCACGACTTAAAAAAGCATGGCAAAGTTGGTCGAAGGTGAAGACAATTTTGGTGATTTTTTTTTTTTTTCAATTCTACCAGTATTGTTCTCCTGAATTTATCCCTGGAGGACAGACAATTAAACAGGAATACTATAAATGTGTCCTTGAGCATTTGCACGAAAAGGTGTGGTAGAAAAAGCGTGCATTGTGGAAAGACAGGAGTCGGGTGCTACACCATGACAGTGCTACGGCTCATCATGCCCTCTCCATTGTTGAATTTTTGACCAAAGTCAACATTCCTGTGCTTCCACAACTGCCATGTTCTCCCGATCGGCCCCCTGCCTACTTCGGCCTGTTTCCTAAACTGCAGTTTTCACTGCAAGCAAAGGGATTTGACTAGATTGAAGACATCCAGGCAAATACGGAGAGCATCCTTAACATACTTCAGGAAAAAAAATTCCTGGAATGTTTCCATAAGTGGAAACACCATTGGAGTCGGTGTGTTCAGTCAGAAGGGGACTATTTTGAAGGAGATGCAACACAGTAGTATGTAAGTACCACCATTGTACAATTACAAGCCCATTCTTAAACCTTTCCATTCACACCTCCTAGAATGTCATCTATGCATATCTAATCCATTTCAAACAGTAAAAGCTCCTCTCCTTTTTGTCTCCTTGATTACTTTCCTCTCCCCCTCCCCCTCCCGCTCCCCCTCCCTCTCCACCTCCCCCTCCCGCTCCCCCTCCCTCTCCCCCTCCCTCTCCCCCTCTCGCCCCTCCCTCTCCCGCTCCCCCTCCCTCTCCCGCTCCCCCTCCCTCTCCCGCTCCCCCTCCCTCTCCCGCTCCCACTCCCCCTCCCTCTCCCGCTCCCGCTCCCTCTCCCGCTCCCTCTCCCGCTCCCTCTCCCGCTCCCTCTCCCGCTCCCTCTCCCGCTCCCCCTCCCTCTCCCGCTCCCCCTCCCTCTCCCGCTCCCCCTCCCTCTCCCTCTCCCGCTCCCCCTCCCTCTCCCGCTCCCCCTCCCTCTCCCGCTCCCTCTCCCGCTCCCCCTCCCTCTCCCGCTCCCCCTCCCTCTCCCGCTCCCCCTCCCTCTTCCCCTCCCCCTCCCGCTCCCCCTCCCTCTCCCGCTCCCCCTCCCTCTCCCGCTCCCCCTCCCTCTCCCGCTCCCTCTCCCCCTCTCGCCCCCCCTCTCGCTCCCCTCCATCTCCCGCTCCCTCTCCCGCTCCCTCTCCCGCTCCCTCTCCCGCTCCCCCTCCCGCTCCCCCTCCCTCTCCCGCTCCCCCTCCCTCTCCCGCTCCCCCTCCCTCTCCCGCTCCCCCTCCCTCTCCCGCTCCCGCTCCCCCTCTCGCTCCCCCTCCCGCTCCCCCTCTCTCTCCCGCTCCCCCTCCCTCTCCCGCTCCCCCTCCCTCTCCCGCTCCCCCTCCCGCTCCCCCTCCCTCTCCCGCTCCCCCTCCCGCTCCCCCTCCCTCTCCCGCTCCCCCTCCCACTCCCCCCCGATCCCCCTCCGGCTCCCCCCCCCCAAAGATTGTGCGCTGTTGGCTGTGCGACTATACTCTCTGATGGCGGACAGTGTTGAAACCACTATCAGTACATATGCCATCATTGGATCAAAATCGACATAAGTCTTTCCAGGTGTACTCTTTCATTTTTCTTTTTTTTCTCTCAGTAGTGTGTTATAAGAAAGTGAATAATTTTAATGCATTGTACATGATATGTTGCACTAGAAACTAAAGAGTAAGGATGCAGCAGTGGATTTTGTATGGAATATTTGACCATATATTTCTATAATATATTCCAGTTTATATCTATACTTTAATTATACTTGCCATTTCTGAAAAGGAATTATCCAGTTACTCGACAGGAACAAACATTGTACATTTGTATTTCGAGTATATACTGATCCTCCTCACAGTTGAATTACTAGATAATTCTTACATAAATTACTGCCTTGTCAGAAACAATGTAATCCTGTTATTAAAGAAATAGCTTATGTGTGAGGGTATTGTTAAATGAAAAGTAAAATGGTCTTGTTATGTATTAACCACACCAAGCATGTCAAAAGAAGAAGAAATATACAGGACGACTCAAAAGAACAGGGAATTTTGTAATGAAGGTTAATGGATGAGAATAATTACTATAGTCATATTTATTTTCATCAATATATAATACAAAGTATGCCATTATTTAATGTCACAAGCATTTTTATTTCCTGAATATCACATCTGATTGATGAGCTCCCCCTCAGTGCTCACGTCCCTGCAGTCTGATAGGAGTTTTATGCATGGCTCAACTTTACATTTTAGTAGGAATCCCAGAAATTTCTTCTCGTATTCTTGATTTTAAGTTCTTCGGTCATGGGAGGTCAAGTACGATAAACTGCACTCCTATGGTGGCCCCCATGAGGTCAGACGATCTTGGGGACCATACTATATTACTGTGCTTAATATCACACAGTTACCTAACAGTAGTCCCACGGCTCCTATCAGTATCTGTGCCGTTACTCCTTCATATTGAAACCAACTGTTGGCAGGAAAATGAGTCAATTCATGTGCAACAAAACTTTCCATAATGGCAATATAATGAACAGGCATCCCAGTGGTTGCACAACTGACACTTGTGTAGCCGATGTGGGTTCTGTCTACTGAGAAAGCCATTGAGGCAGAAGCAGCTTCATCTGACATCCACAGGTTGTTGATGAAACTTCTTGTTTTGCACTTTCGCTAACATGCTTTCAGCATACTGTCTCTGCATTAGCAGATCGCTAGAAGTTGCTGAATGACTTTGAACAGAGTGCTGTGGGCTTCTTATGAAAGCAGCTCACACAGCCTTGATATTGTCTCTTTTATGAGCAGTACGGGGTCTCCCTGCAGATTGCTACGTCAATGCAGAACCTGTTGCTTCAAATTGGTGACCCATGTGTTGATTGCATGTGCTGAGGGAACAAGACTATGCCATCAGATGTTGAAATGATATTGAAATTGTCGATGTGTGGCCCTTACATTTCCATTCTTGAAATAACCTTTTGCCACAAAAGCATGCTGTACACCATTCCATTGCTCCTTGTTTACTGTTCACTGAATGGCAAGCCAATGCAAGCAGCAGTCTAATGTATCATTCAGTGCCATCTGCCTCGCAGTGTTGCCACAACAAATTCTAAAATTTCCCGTTCTTTTGAGTCACCCTGTATTTCAAAGATTGTTTGCAGAATTAACTAGAATGCGAAGCTGTTAATGTGCCATGTATTTTTAATAGTTGTAATTAGAAGTTTGTATAAACATGCTTAAGGTCTTTGTGTTTTTGCTGTATTATTAGCTAAGTACCTGTTTTATTGATGTTGCAGGCTGGTGCATTTCAACCATTTTTTCGCTCCCACTCTCATATTGATACAAAGCGTCGAGAGCCATGGCTGTTTGATGATTCAGCACTGCACCACATTAGGGAAGCTTTAAACAAACGCTATGCATTGCTTCCATACATGTACACCTTGTTTTTTGAACATGAAATTTCAGGGTTACCAGTCATGTGGCCATTGTGGCTGGAATTTCCATCTGAAACAGCTGTCTTTGCTGTAGACGATGCATATCTTCTAGGTGAGCTTCAGTTCTATTTTCTATTTGATTAATAGAATTTTGAAAATATATGCTAGCTTGTGTTGTTCATATCAAACCATACTTGAAAATGGTTTCATAAAACTGTCATAACTGCCAAATATTTTACCATAAAACATTAGACTCTCTAAGGCAGATGTGGAAAACCAAGAAGTTTGTGACCCATATTGTTGTTGCAAATGTGTTGGAAGATAAATTTCATTTTCCTGAAGTGGGTGAAAACAAACATGAAAATGTAAATCGGAGTAACTGTTCAGTATTTGAACTTCATCTGTTCAAAAATAAGAGTCCAGTGTTATGCAGAGCAGCACTTTGCTCAGTTGCTTATTTACTGCAAAAATTAGTTACTATTAGTAATGTGTTGATGTCTTCAGTTCACTGTGGAGACTGAAAAATTTCTGTAATACTGCATGTCTATCCTTTCCTATTACCCATTATTTAACCATTGACTCATACTATCCTTGCATTTGGTCAGACTAAATGACACTTGAATAGAACCTGCAAAAAAGACGAATTGAGGATAAACTTACTTTAGATGACTAAGAATTTTTTGTGGGCCTGTGTTTACAAATGCAAATCAATCTGGGAATAAAGTAGATACATGCAGAATAGTGTTGAAAGTTAGGGGTTAAGCTAGGAAGTGAAATGAATAATAAAAAACTACATTAATACTGAAATAAAGCATAAAATTCAGTAATTGAAAACACTATGTGCACCATATGGCCTGTTTAGTTCCTGTTCTTCACTCTATTCTCATGTTTCTACTTTCTTTGTGTTGTGTCATGCTTGCTCATCAAATATGGGCTGCTAGGAAAACTGCTTTGTCGGATCACTAGACAACAATTCAAGCAAATCATATTAATGAAGTTTACTACAGAAAAGAAATGACAGTACTTAACTTTAAGCATTTACAATGATGGGTCACAAGCAAATGACAACAGACAAATAAGAAGTCTTTATCAGTATAGACAATGCATAATACAAGTGAAATTATACAGTTCCTAAGTCACTGCTGTAGCGCTCGTAAATGGCTAGTCTTCTACTGGCCTCTAGCCAGGTGGAGCGACACTTACGTTCTCTTCACCTAGAGGCTGCCGCTATTTCGGTGTTGTCTTAAAGAGGGGTTGGTCGGCGTACAATTGGCTGATGCTGTCTTGCAACCCTCTCTGCTCTAACATTCTTGATCGACGTGCCAGTGCTTGATGTTACGCCAGAACAGCATGGGCGGGTCCAGCTCCATTGGTAGGACGAATGCAGGCAGAGGCAGTGAAGGCTCTCTCTCTATGGAGTCATTCTGTGATGTTGTGATGATACCCTCTGGCAGCTGCTGTGGCTGCGCTTTGCTCAGGATTTGTGAACGTGGGTAAAGAGACACAGAAGGATCACCGTGCACATGGCAGTGGCATCCCATCTATGCCTGAAATGAGATACATGCATGTCTGAAGTTGATGAAGGATCTCGCCTTGGCCCACCATCTGCTGCTGCTTAAAACAGTGAAAAACACAATATCAAGCAACATGGAAAGATACTTGCAGCCTTCCTTTGGAACTGGGTGCTGAGGAGGGTGGAGCATATGGAGCATTGACCGATGACATCGGCCGTGAATTAATTCAGCCGGCAATGGTCTATCTCGTGGATGCAAACGATAGGAGGCAAGAAACACTTGCAGTGCTTGATCCCTGTTGTGTGTGGCGCAAAGTTTGGCCATCTGCTGCGTAAAGTTTCTAAAACAATTTTCTGCTTCCCCGTTTGACTGTGGATGGAACAGTGCACTAGTTAGATGCTGTATGCCATTGCATTCGCAGTGTGTTTCAAAATCATTTGACGTGAACTTAGGGCCGTTGTCCAACACTTTGATTTCTGGCATACCTTCGAGACAAAAATAGTTGACAGCATCTGAATTGTGCTTTGTGACATTGTTGAGTTTATTGGCAGAGCAAAAGGACTCTTACTATGAGTCTACCACAATTAACCAACAAATGTTCGAAAAGGGTCCTACAATGTCTATGTGCACACATTGCCATAGTGATTGCAACCTAAGCCAAGCAGAGATTTTTGTGGCAGAGCAGACTGATTTTCTGCACATGCATGACACTGTGAGGTCATCTGTTCTATTTGGGTGTCCATACCCTGCCAAGTATAGTGTTGATGCGCTAACTGTTTCGTACGAACAATCCCCCAGTGTCCTTAGTGAAGTAACTGCAACACTTCTTTTTGCAAAGCCTTAGGGATCAACACATTTGACTGTCCACTGTCATTTTGAAAAAGAATCATACTTTGCTGTATAGCGAAGCTATACCGATGTGCAAAGTATCAGTGCCCAACTGAGTTCTTTATGCTGTGCAATGAGTGAGGCCAAGATGTGTGAATGTATTTTAGCAAAATGTTCAAATTTGAAACAGCTTCCGTGCCCTGTGCAATTTTCCAATAGTTCAAAGGAAAATATTGAAGCAATTCAGAATCCTGATCATCAGTGTGACGACAAAATACAGCATAAGCGTCAATCGGAAGCCGTGAAAGTGCGACCGCATTACCATTTTGAGCCTTTGGATGTTACACGATCTCGTACTGATATTGAGACAACAATGAAGCCTCTTTCTCAATTTGTGAATGTTTACATTGAGCTTTGGACAACATTTTTGATGCAAAAGCAATAGGCCTGACTTTATAACCAGTGCTGTGTGAAAGCATTGCTCCAATTCCGTAAGAGGAAGCGCAGGATGTATGTGCTCTGGGACAACTGGGAAATCTGGGAAAAACCTGGGAATTTTTTCACCCGGGAGAAAACCAGGAAAAACCCGGGAATTTTTAAGTATTTTGGAATTTTTTATTGTCTTAGTTTCAGTTAAATTGTTGTAGTTTTTGCCGGTAAGAACTGGTACTCTAACAAAGAATTTTGATTTAGCTCATTACTGCAATATAATACTGCAGCAATAAAATATAAATGAGGAAAAAAATAGATAAAACCTAAGTTGCAAAGGAAATGTGCCATTTACAGCAACAAAACACAGTGCACACACAAGTGTCTGCCAACAGCTTTAGGACAAAGAGTATGCAATACTTCATAGCAACAAACTGTTTTTGATGGGCGTTACGTTACAACATTTAACATTAGGTTTGTTTGAGCAGTTGCCAGCGGGCTTCTGTGCATGTGCAGTTGAGTCACGTATGAGCAGTACCTTCTCCAGCTTCTGGCTGCTTCAAATGCAGTTGATAGCTGTATCAAGGTAACTAGTCATGAGCTGTATCAGCAATAGCAGCAAGCAGCCCGATGCTACCCGGAAACATTTTTCTAGCGCACCCAAGCTGCCAGATTTGCACATACGCAGAGCAGTCTTGAGTTGTAGTGGGATGAGGGGTAGTTTCCATGTGAACAGTGTTTACGTTTAGTGATTTTGCTGTTTCCTCTTTGTTTACAGCTCTCAAGAAGAAAACGGATTTCTGTGGCTGGGAGCTATAAAGAGAATTAAAATATTCACATAATTATGGGAGGTTAAATATGTTATTAGTTTGTTCTCTGATTTTATTTTATTTCTAGGATTTTGGCAGTTTGTTATTAATTACCTTGCCGAACAACTAAGTTATTCTTGTCGATTTACTATAAAAGTTGGACTTAATTAATCTTTTCCACAGAGGCAGTCAATATATTTGAAACACTATTGGCTAGTGTCAGCTGTGTGCGGAATTTCAAGTGCATGTTGTTATGTTTGGGGATTTATGGCATTGTGCCATAATAAAGAACTAAACAAGAGATAATACAGTACTGGTACTCCAAGGAAAATTGCATTCCGAAAACCACACTGAAAAGTTGAATATCACCTTGGGGCCTACTTCTCTGTGAATCTGGACATACAAATGTTCTCTTCAAGTCAAATTATTCGTTTTAGTTTGGTTTACGAAATTCCAATACTCGAAGTATCCTGTTTCATTTATCACAAAATGTAAGATCTCTTAAACACCATATATGTACACACATACAGGCTACCAGCATCATCGTAGTTGTGCATGCACAGTAACACTATTTTCTGGTGCTTTCTAACAACTGCTGAAACGAATTCTGACAGGTCGCAGGAAAATATTGCAATTGGTCATTTGAAAAGTGTTACTTTCAAACCTCAATATACTGTACACAATATGAGTTATGTCGATTGTGCGACTGTGCTTTGAATTTCTTAAATCACAGAGCATTTGATTTTAATTTGAAGCTTAACCCTTTGAGGGCCAGCCACTTGGAAGAATTTTGAACCCAGACCAGACATTTACGTCATTACTTTAAATTTTACTGACGCATTTTTGTCATGTATCGAAGTGTAACACACGCAAAAAAGACAAATGTTACATGTGAAAGCTTAGCTTTTCTTGTAGCTACACTGTGTACATTAATTTAAACCATTAACTTTACCTATTTGTGTGTTCGCGCTACTGAACAGTGATGTTGCTATAGGCTGACTACATCATGTATCCTATGCTCTAAATCGTTACGTTTACATGTGACACGTCTTCTGAAAGACGAAAACCGAATTTCAGAAACTGTGGATTCGTCAGCATGGTTAACTACAGCACCTGGAAAACAGCTGTTACAGTTTCTGATTTAGTTAGCACAATCGCTATTTCACTTCAACTAGACTAGTTGTAAATAGTTAGTGTAACATTCCTACTTATCATTCACTGCACAAAAAGCTACTCTGTCCACATTACCCGAAATTTTTTTTTTTTTTTTTTTTTTTTTTTTTTTTTTTTTTTTTTATTATATATAATGCGAAACCTGATAGCCAAGCACATTTCAAAAGAGGTTGTGTTTACATGGGAGGGAAAATTGATTGTGGGATTGGAAAACCGGCAACCAGAAGCAGATTTCCAGAACAGATTTTGAAATGTTTACAGGACCACCCAGGAGCGGTACTGGGAGACCAGTTTACAAAATCCAGTTTTGGGAGCCCCATGTAAACACGGTGAATATCTGCTATCATCGGCTGGCGAGATCGCGTGACATGAGCTATTATTGGCTTACAAAAAAACTTTGCGATCACAATGCTTTGGAAACTAACGTTCTGTGTTTGATGAAACTTGACTATATATTTTCATAATACAAAAATAAGCAGTGCACATGTTGCTACACATCAAAGATCTTTCCAAAACACATTTTTTCTTCTGGGGTTCGTTTCCTAAAGTGGCAGGAGATTCTACACTGGTGTATAAAACCTTAACCATTCAAAGGAATGATAAGTTATATGATCCCAAGGGAAAGTATATTGTCACTTAACATGGAAAAAAGCATTATTTCACCCAGGAGAAAGTGTATTTTTTAACCTGGAAATCTGGGAAAAACCTGGGAATTTTTTTCCTTGTCCGCATATACACCCTGAAGCGTCAACGTGTAACGCAACTGGTTTGTGAGAATCAAAGTGATCTAAGCAGCAATCACCGAGCAATGCATCTTTTTAGTTTGTGAAAAGCTTCTTGACCCACATCTGTCCAGACAAAGGGGACATGTGCAGCATTCGGTATGAACTGAATATTAGTTGATTTTCCCTAAAAATGACTGCAATTCTGTGACATTGCAAGGAACTGGCAAATCACATATGGTGAACAAATGCAAATGAAGAGGATGTACACCGTGACTGTTGATGACATGACATAGATAGTGCAACTCAGGTTTGAAAAAGAAATCACACTTGTCCAGTCTGCACTTTAGTCCTGCATCAGATAACACAAGAAACAAAGCATGCAAATTTCGGGCTTATGACCTGCTATGACAATATCATCCAAATAGTTTGAACAGTTTGGTGCTTGAGCAGTCAGCTGTTCTAAAGTTCATTGGAAAATGGCGGGTGCAGAAGCACTGCCAAAAGGCAAACACAAATATTTAAACAAGCCCAAATGAGTATTCACAACACACACTTTTTGAGATTCTTCATTTGAAGATATGCATCACGCAAATCAATTTTTCAAAAGTAACAACCAGCGCCTAATCTGTCCACGAGATCCTCTGGGTGTAGCAATGAGTAAGTATCAGTCACAGTTTGTGGGTTGACTGTAGACCTAAGTCAATAAAGAGGCAAATGCAACCCGAAGGTTTGTGGAGAAAAACCAGTGGACTTGCCCATTAACTAGATTGTATGGGCACAATAGCTCCGCTATCTTGCAATTCTTGAAGTTCAGCAGTGACTTTGTCCTGTAATGTAATGAGAACGGTTCTGGCCCGTCAAAATTTATGCTGAGCATTGTGTTTGGTAGTAACATGTGCAACAAAATTGTTAGCCTTG
Source organism: Schistocerca gregaria (assembly GCF_023897955.1). Taxonomy (NCBI): domain Eukaryota; kingdom Metazoa; phylum Arthropoda; class Insecta; order Orthoptera; family Acrididae; genus Schistocerca; species Schistocerca gregaria. The sequence continues at coordinate 393,435,553 of NC_064921.1, forward strand.
CCTAAAGCTTCAGATAAAAGTTCTGGGAATTCTTTCAGGAAGCTAGCAACATTGTTTTTGCATTGAATGCGGACTCTGACAATACATTGTCCTGAATGTTAAAGCCAAACAAATCAAATGAATCAAGGTCAAATATGTTCTCACAAGCAAGTGATTGTAGCACAGTGAAAGTTACTGTACACGTATTCGAGTGATATGTGGCAGGCAATTTGCCGAGAACGTGAATGTCTTGTCCATTATAAGCCGTCAGGTGCATGCTAATTTTAGACAGATGTGAGGAACCCAACAGTTCATATGTGTTAAGATTCAGCAGTGTAACAGAGGCACTCATGTCCAACTAAAATTTCACACATTTTCCACAAAGAAGCAATTGAGCAAAAATTTTGTTGGACTGGCATAGCACTGAAGAAAATATTCGCTTGCTCATTTTGCTAATGCCCGCAGCAGGCTTTGAATACACTGCATTAATTACAAGGGCCTTGTGATGAAATTTTTGTGAGTGGACAGAATTCTTAAGTTTTTTCCGATGCAGACAAACTGATGGTACATGTCCTTTCATGACACAAGCATAATATTGTGCGTGTTGGGATGGGCAGTCTTGGCATTTGTGTCGTGAATAGCACCAAGAGCATGACTTAATTCCAATCGCCTGTCTAAAGAGCTGTTTGCTCAGCATGGCGCACACGAGCTGCCACTGCCTAATGGGCCGGTCGCTAACAAGGGACTCAACCTGACAAATGGCTTGCTGCTCAAACATATCGGCCTACACAGCACCAGATTCATACTGTTCTAGTATTTGCACTACATGCTGAAATGATGGATCAGACTGTTTCAAATTCTGTTCTCTGAATCTGACATCAGTTACATTGTACACCATCTCATCATGCAACATCACATCTGAATACAAAGCACCACAAGCATATTTGCATTTGCATGTCCTCGTCATACCCTGAAAATCTATTACACACGATAAGTTTGTTCTGACCATTTATTGCAATAAAAGAATTGACACCTAGCTGCTACCACATTCACTTGTTGGTCATAATAGTTAGCGAATGTACAACCTGATCATACAGAAGTTCACTTAGGTTTGTGTTAGGAAATAGCTTCTGAATGGTTCTGAACACTGCTCTTCCTACCATGGACAAGAAATAGGGAAGTATCTTTGTACCTGGTAGATTGTCAGCAATGACATGGGCTTCAAACAGTTGCAACCACTAGAGCAATTCTTCTTCTAGTTCATGTAACTGGTGAAAAGGCAGTATAGCACTTGGCGCTGCTGTAGGTGGCTGCTGTGCTGCATTCATTTGATTCGCCAGTAGCTGTTGTACTGTACTGAGTAGAGATACAGTCTCTTGCGTCTGAAGCTGAAACATCTGTATGATGTGTGTTGCATCTATCCCTTGCAGCTGAGGCACCTGTGTGGAGGGGGATTGGGGTTGGTGAAGTGGGTTGCTCATATTTGAAAATACAAAGGAATAAACAGGCAAGGCAAGCAGAAAAAATAAGTACAAAAGTAAAGAAAATTTCTGCAATGCCCACCTGCAAACACTGATTAGCAAAAATATTACAAGAGATGGTTAAAGCAAGTAAACACACCCCTGCAAAGAGAAGCAAATGTAGAATTAATGCGCCAGCAAAACTCAAAAGAGAATTTCTGCCAGCCAGGCTCAGGGTGTCGCTGTGGAATCCTTTGACCACCTTGTTGCCAATGTTGTGTCCAACCCACTTGTCTAATATGGGGTGGCTAAGAAACCTGCTTTCTCAGGTTGCTAGACAACTGTTCAAGAAAATCATATTAATGAAGTTTATTACAGAAAATAAATGACAGTACTTAACTTTGAGCATTTACAATGATGGGTTGCAAGCAAATGTTGTTGTTGTAGTTCTGGTCTTCTGTCCTGAGACTGGTTTGATGCAACTCTCCAACTATTTTATCCTGTACAAGCTTCATCATCTTCCAGTACCTACTGCAACCTACATCCTTCTGAATCTGCTTAGTGTATCTTGGTCTCCCTCTATGATTTTTACCCTCCACGCTGCCCTCCAATGCTAAATTTGTGATCCCTTGATGCCTCAGAATATGTCCTACCAACTGGTCCCTTCTTCTAGTCAAGTTGTGCCACAAACTCCTCCCAATTCGCTTCAATACCTCCTCATTAGTTATGTGATCTGCCCATCTAATCTTCAGCATTCTTCTGTAGCACCTAATTTCGAAAGCTTCTATACTCGTCTTGTCCAAACTATTTATTGTCCATGTTTCACTTCCGTACATGGCTACACTCCATACAAATACTTTCAGAAACGACTTCCTGACACTGAAATCTATACATGATGTTAACAAATTTCTCTTCTTCAGAAACGCTTTCCTTGCCGTTGCCAGTCTACAAGCACGCAAATGGCGACAGACAAATTAGAAATCTCATCAGTATAGAAAATGCCTAATACAAGTGAAATTATACAGTTCCTAAGTCACTGCTGTAGATCTCATAGACAGCTAGTCTTCAACTGGGCTGCGGCCAGGCAGAACGGTGCTTATGTTCTCATCACCTAGAGGCTGCTGCTGTCTCAGTGTTGTCTTAAAGAAGGGTCGGTCAGCGTACTATTGGCTGATGTCGTCTCGCAGCCCTCTTGGCTCTAACATTCTTGACTGTCAAGCTTGTGCTTGACATTACGCTGGAACACTTTGTATGCTGTAATCAATTGGATACTATAGTTTTTACTTTGTTTTCTGTTATAATAAGTGTGAGCACTACTGCATGTGGAAGAAGGCTGCTTTGCCTGTATTTCTTCCTAGTTTTCTGTTCTTTCTGGGCCATTGCTGATACAATTGTGTGTCCACTTGTTCATTCACACCTTCCCTTTTATTACAAAATCTTATAAATTCACAAAATAGCTGACAGAAGTTTACTCACTGCTATTCCAAAGCTTCTTTCCTGACCAGTTCACGTCATTGAACCATTTAACTGCTAAAGATGCTGTACAGTAGTGTTCCAGAAATCAAACAAATGAGTAGTCACCATAAGTTATTTTACAGGTGACTCTCTGCTTGTTCATCCCGTAACAAGTCCTGGGGCTACAGAAGTGACAGTGTACCACCCAGGTGTGTCAGAGATTTGGTATGATGTGGATACTTACCAGAAATTTGAAGGCGGAAAGCATACAAAAATTCCAGTCACCATTGACAAGGTAAAACAAAATTGGTACACTACATGAAACCTTTACTCATGATATAACTTCATTGTTTTGGCACTATAGATGTAGTTAATTTCCTCATGATATTGAATACTATGTCACTGTTCTTATTTATTTTTACTTGTTTGCCTGGTGACTAGATACCTGTGTATCAACGAGGAGGGAAAATCATTCCAAAGAAAGAAAGAATAAGGAGAGCATCAACATTGACGTTAAATGATCCATTTACGTTGTATGTGGCACTGAATCAAAATGTGAGTATTGAATGTGACATAGATCTTTATTAATTTTTATTTATAATTGAAAAAAAGATTAAGGCCACAAAGGAAAACGGTATTTTCAGTCTCATCCTTGAACTACTAGATTATCAGCTGTTTTTTAATTATATAATTAATCATAAGTATGTGTTGTGAATAATTGGCTGTCTGTTTATTCTTATTGATGCGTGAAAACTGTGAAGGAAAAATTGTTTGCCACTTTGTAACTGTTGCAGTACATTGTGCTAAACTGAAAATAAAAATGATATGAAAGTTCAAAGAAATTGCAGCTATCTTGCTGTTTATACCAGTGCAGACTTCATTTTAAACATGTTATCTTACAGCCTGTGTTCCTTCAGAAGTTAGCTAGGTCTCTTTATGTGGTACTATGTTTCTTCTCTTCATGGCCTCGCTAAAATGTGAAGCATGTTCAGTTGCATAGAAATTTTTGGTCTAATTTCAGATACAAATTACAGTGTTTCCATGCATGACATACTAAATTTTAAAGTTTTATAACTTAAGCAATATCTTTTATAAATCATTATAACAGTTTCTGTGCTACACAGGGATAATAGATCTTAATTTCTCCACAGCCCACTCCTTTTGCCATCCATAGATAAAATCACTCTTCCAAAAAAATAATTAAAAGCCAAGAGAAATAGCACTGTCTTTCATTGGTGACAAATATGTAATATAGTCCATCTAAATTTTTTTGCAATTTTGTACTAATATAAAAGACAGCTTTCCATTTTCTCTGTTTTTAATTGGTTTACTAATGCAAGTTGACAATTAACTTATTTCAGATCTGCCTTATATTCAAAATTAACAATGTAAGAAAAGGCAGATCAGTACTAACCATAAGTATTACACATTAAATTGCAGACTGGTACAATTAGAGACATTTACACGCAAGCTGGCCCGAGCCTGCCATAATTGGCGGTCATGTTTGCATGAGGTTTGCTTGCTTGTGTGAATGGATGGTGTATGTTTATCTTTTTCCAATAAAGACTGTGACCGAAAGTTTATGTATAAGTGACCTTTTAATCGTGTCTGTCTGAAATTTAACATGTAATCTTTACGGTAAGCAGCAATCTGTCTTTTCCTACATTGTTGATGTTCTTAGCTGGAGGCTCCATTGTTTCATATTCAGAATTCATAATTGCCTGGAAAATTGTAATTACACTGACTACTGCTACTGTTACACCTTTTTTTTTTTTTTTAGGATGTCTCCCTTGTCCACATAATGCTGTAGGCATGTTGTAAACATTTACTAATGCTGGACATAATTCCCTGAGATGATCTACCTGTAGTGCAACCATTTTATTATCTTAAAAAATTTGTATTCCATGTGGTGACGTCTGGGCAGCAGCAACAAGTGTATTCTGTTCAGTCAGTATTACCTGAAATTTAAATTCAGCAGCTGGTTCTAGAGAATGAGAGCCTTTAATTTACTGATTAACTTTCATTGCCATAATCCCTGACACCTTGGTAGCTTGTCCAGCAACAGTTGTAGTATACCATAGATCAGGTCTTTAATATAAATTTTTGTGGTGCAATGCAGATGTGGAAGATTATACAGTAAGAGCCTACAGCTACTAAAATCCCAGAGATCAGTAGTTTGTAGTAAATGTCAAGGTTCTCTTACGAGATTTGCATCAATGTAGACCCTGATTTCCTTAAAACTGCTATATTTAACTGAATTGTATTTTATCCTGTAGAATTACAGTGTGTTCAGCAAGTGCATGTGTAGTATAGGACACATTAACAACAGAAGACACTCGAAATCATTTATTTCCAAGGAATCAACCATTTTGAATTACACTCTTGCACACAATTAGTTATTAAGAACAATATATACAAATTTAAATTAATGTGTGCTCTTTACCAATTTAAAATACCTTTTCCAGCAGATAGTCTTGGAGTTTTTATGGAAAGTTAGTGTCTTGTATACCATCATATAGGGTTTTGGGTAAGCTTCTTAATAACTTGATTCCTAGGTTCCGAGTCAAGAGTCTGGAACTGTGGACAATTTTTGAATTGTCTCCAGTCGTGACAAAAGTAGACAGTCATGTTGACAAAAGTAAAGTCATGTTGTGCAAATACTTTGGAGTAGTAGTGTTTTTAGAGATAAACATCTACATATATACTGTACAAACCACCTAGTGGCGTGTGAGGGAGGTTAATTTAGTACCACTAACTGATCTTCCCCACACCCTCCCCCACTTCCCCTGTTCCATTTGCGAATGTTGCTTGGAAAGAATGATTGTTGGTAAACCTCGTTGTTAACAACACTAATTTCTTGAATATTCTCATTGTCATTATTTTGTTAGACGTGTGGGAGGAAGTAATATGCTGTCTGACTCTTCCCAGAACATACTGTCTCAGAATTTCAGTTGTAAATATCTCTGTGATGTATGCCTTTCTTGTAGGGTAGAACAAACAAATAGGATCAATTGCAGGTGCAGTAAATGACAGGATTTTGGGAAACTGGTGTTTGTTGGGAAAAGAGTTTGCCTATGAAACAACTAAGGGTTGCCTATGAAACAACTAAGGAACAAGTACCGTTGAGCATATGCCAAGAAAGATGTTTGCAGGTTTGTTTCATTGACGGTGGGGTGCAACAAAAATAATAAGTCATAACTATCAGACACTTAAGTAAAGAGACCAAATTTTGTGAGAACTTGCTGAGACAATGCAAAAGAACCTGATCTTCTGGTAGAAACTGTGAATATTCTTCAGCCTCGCCTCCTTGGTATTTGTCCTATGGAGATTGCATTTCACATCTCATCCATGAATGGCATGGAAAGAAACTTTTATAGATGGTCCAACAAAAATACACTTTACCGTATATCTGAGATAGTGATAAAGTTCTGCATATTACTAGAGGATCCAGAACACATTGGTGCAGTCTGTTTCCACTTTCATCTGAGGGCTGTCTCTTTTGTTATGGCACCTTTACTGGTATGCTAGAGTTCTGTGCCATAAACATTTCAATGTTTACCAGTATCACAGACAAGTGCTTACAAGCAAACAAAAAATTAACAACAAAAATAATCAATTTTCAGTTTTTGAAAATATTATGTAACTGGGTAGATCGAAAATCGATGCCCCAAGTGGCAGCAGGAGAACGAACACACACACACACACACACACACACACACACACACACACACACACACACACACACAAAGATTAACAAAATTTGCAAGGTTTCAGAGCCAGTGGCTCCTTTTTCAGGCAGAAGAGTTGAGGGGCAACGAAGAAGAATGAAGGAAAATGACTGGCATTGTTCAGGAAATAGGGATAGTTTCAAAAAGTTGTCCAGAATCCCGGGCCAGGGGAGGTTTACTGGATAGGTTGAAAAGGAAAGATTGTTAGGAATAAACTGAGCAGGATTTGAAAACTAGAGAGTCTAAAGAGTCAGAGAGCATAATAAGCAACACAGAGGTTACTGACAAAACATTGTGTAAGAGTTAACAAGAACAAAAAGCCAAGTGCATGGTGGAGTGTGGAGGGAAAAAATATATAGAAAACCAAAAGGGAGCAATGAAAGGAATAGTTACGAAGAATAAATGCTGAGACCGAAGAAATTAATGTAAATTAAGGCCAGGTGGCATTGTAATGCCAGTGCCCATCTGTTGAGTTCTGAGAACTTAGTGTCTAGGGAAGAATCCAGATGGCGCATATGATGAAACAGGCACTGAGGTCACAACTGTTGTGTTGTAGAGTGATCTCTGCAAAGGGTGTTGTGTGTTGCCAGTATATATCCTCTGTCTATATTCATTCATCCTGACTGATAACTTGATGCTAGTCATACCAATATAGAAGGCCGAATACTGTTTACATAACAGCTGGTACACAACATGCGTCATTCCACTAGTGGCTCTGCCTTTGATAATGTATGTTTTACCAGCAACAAGTCTGATAGAGGTGGTGGCAGGAGGGGGCATAGGACGAGTCCTACAGCAGGGACAGACACAGGGGTAGGGGCCATAGGATAGGGAAATGGGTGGAGGAGCAGCATAAGGTCTGACATGGTCTTGAATCTCTCTCCTTGTACAAAATCTGCAGTTACCCGCCTCTCTTGTTTCCGTGGATGGTGTCATCTCCCAAGCCTGTTTCAAACTGTACAATAACAAGCCAGACTTCACCACAGAAAGCTGTCCAATCTTATGCCAAACTACCTCAACAGTAGTGTTTTCCTTCCAACTTCTTTTCAGCTCCCGAAACAGCTACACCAGCAACCACCTCTCTCTCCTACAAACTGAGCTTGGCCAACTTTCTTAACATTTCCTAGCTTTCAACACTGGCTCTGAGAGCAATGGTAACTCATGATCCCAAGAGCCAGCTTCATCAGTATAGTGTTCTCAACCTTTCATCTAAGGCACTTGCACTTCCTGAATAACGTGGGGGAGGGGTCCCTACAACTTGATCTTAGCCTATCCTCTGCAGAACTCTGGGCTCTTTGTCCCTAAAAATTGATGATTCCATTATTATCAGCTGAGTAGACAAGGGATCTACACCAGCTGTCTGACAACTCATTGTACAGGTTCTGCCATAAAGATTGCATCCTTATGATACAGAAAGATCTAAAGTCCCTCCTTAAAATGCCAGGCCTCTCACAAGAACTAACAGCTCAATACATAGAACTTATTATCCCACCCAAACATCTCCACCTTTTACTTTCTTCCTAAGATCCACCAACCCATTTATCCTACCTGTCCCATAGTTGCTGGCTTCAGAGCACCCACCAAATGTACATCTGCCCATTTTGATCTACACCTGCAGTCTGTAGTACAAAGATTTCCCTTCTATATTAAAGATGCCAACCATTTATTAGTTCGTTTGAATCTGTGCCTGTCCCACTCCCATCACACACTTTGCTTCCCAATTGAAGGAACCTCCCTTTATACCAACATCCCCCATGTACTGCTGCTGAACATTACCACCACCAATGCCCACTTGATTCCAAACATATGACATCCTTCTTGGTCACACTAATCAATTTCATACTTGCCAGCAACTGCCTTATCTTTGGTGGGGAGACATACAATCATATCAGGGGCATGGCTGTGGGAATCAGGACAGCTCCTTCTATACCAAATTGTTCTTGAGTCTCTCTGAGGACGATTTCATGTTACCTAAAAGCCTTCAGGCACAGGTTTGGTTTAGATACATTGATGACATCTTTCCATATCGACTCAGGTGAGACTGAGCTGTTAAAATTTGTGGAATCTCTACATGCATTCTCCCAGTTAAATTTCACACTGCTCTATTCCAAATACCATGGCATGTTCCTTGATGTTTTATGCAGGCATTACTCCATATTACTGGGTAAAAGAAAACTGAACTTTCTGACTACTCTTTTTCTTACCTTTAGAAAAACAAGGTTAATATGACCAAATACAATATTTTAAATGTCAAACCTGAAGGTTTAAATAATGTGCAATTGTTTTTGCAGAAATATCAGTAATATTGACATGCACAGTTCTGATATTGTATTTTATGGACTCGGATAATACAGTGTATTTTTGTTGAGAAACTGAAAAGTAATGAAACTGTAATTAATAGAATGTTGATGAATAGAAATATAAGTTTTCTTCCTAATGTAATTACTGTTACAGAGTTATTGAAAATCATGCATAATGCATTGCAGTGTTCTGTTGTATAATGGTAGTCTTCTGATGTTTTGCTACATACTGTTCAGACTTTATACTAAATATTATACAGGGTGCAACAGGAGGAATGGTCAATATTGAGGTATATGTCAGGAATAACCACTCAAAGAAAAAAAATTCTAGTAAAGATGGGCTTTAAATTGCATACCTTAAGGGCTATGAGCACGGAGATGTGTTTGAAATTAGCAAGGATGAAAAAGTCCTCATAGCTCTCAAGGTAGTAGGCACTTCAGAGCCCATGTTTAGTGGATTTTTTTTCTTGTTTTGGACTGTACTATCACCTCTCAAAATATAAAGAGCAAAGAAGTTGCAGTAGAAGAGATTTGTTCATAGTCTCGAAGATGAAAAAGTGCTCCATCTCTTGAGGTATGCATTTTAGAGCCCAGGTTTAATAGACTTGTTTGCTTTCAGTGATTGTTCCTGCTTTAACCCTGAACATTGAGCATTCCTCCTATGACATCCTGCAGGTGTTACTGTATTTTTGTACATGCGAAGCTGTTTTGATATCAGTGATATTTAAAGAATTTAGTTATTAAATTTGTCTTCATTTTTTTTTTTTTTTTTTTTTTTTTTTTTTTTTTTTTTTTTTTTTTTTTTGCCCTTAGAAAACTGCTTCTGGCCGGTTGTACATGGATGATGGAGAGACCTTTGAATACAAGAAAGGAGCATATTTGTATTTATCTCTTGAATTTGCTGGAAATAAACTTACATCAAGGTAACTGAAAAAAGATAGAGAAAATTCTTAATTCAATATTTGTATAAAACCATTGACAGAAGCTCAGAAATAGGATTGTGTAATATATTTATTTAGGGTAAACTTAGCTAATTTTGCAGTATTAAGGTTTTTTTGCCTCTAGTGTTTAAAAGAAATATTAAAAATGGAATTTTTGTGTCAAATGATAAGTAAAATTAGTACAGTTCGTTGATATAAATGTTAAATATTGAAAGTTAAATTTCAGATACAAAAAGCTTTCTTAAAATAGTGCTGATTTACTGTGTTAATAAGAACTCGGGCAATTTTTCAACACTCGGGTAATTTTGCAGTAGCAGTTACAATTCTAAGAAAATAGTTCTTAAAATCAAAAATGTGATTAAGGTTAATCAGAATCAGCATCACTGCATAAACAGCATGTGAACTGAGCATAGTACACCTTCAGTCTTCAGCAAGACAAATGAAACCAGCACTCACATTTTAAACAGCAAATTTACTCTTGGCCATCATTACATCATCTTCGTAATTCCACCACATGATGAACAAATGTTGTCTTCCTTTCCTGCATTTCTTATTAATCTTCTCTGTACAGGCATACATCATCTTGTTGAAGGAACTACTTGTGTGCACGCTTGTTATTTTCCCATTCTAGTTTTTGAAGTACTCATTTTCTTTGTTGCCTCTGTGCTGGAACATTCCCCTTCGATTTGGAATTTATTCTTTCTGCTTCCCTTTCTTCAGGGATCTTTAGGCCTCATGCAACCAACATGCCTTCATCAGCAATAACTCTGGTTGAAGTAGCTGCATGTTTCCTCTTTCTCCATGATTTTATGGATTTTAGAAGAGGCATGTTAATTTCTTCCCAGATATTTTCAGTTTGATCTGTTGACACTTTTATCTCAGATGGCACATTATGAACAGCTTCTTTTCGCTGTGCTGATACACATCCATCTACTGTTCTTTCAGGTAGCTCTACTTGCTGCGCATTGAAGGTCACATAAACTTGGGAAACCTTCAAAGTGACATCTAGAATGGCATCTCTATTTATGGGAAAATTCCAGTTTTAGAAAAACCACTCTTGTTGGTGGCTGGAGATATAGTTTCGTCCATGGACTTCTTGAACAGATGGTAAAAATCCATCCTTGTAGGCTAACCACGGTTTTCATAAAGTATCTCACATTCCTTTCTAAGCCAATGTTAGAGGGCCAAACATGGACACATCACACGGCTGCAAGATCTGAGTGGTGTGATGGAAAGATAACAAAAATAATGCCATTATCATGTCTGAATTGTAGAGCTTCTGGGGAGACATGGCTAGAATGTGAGTCCATCAATAGCAGAACAGAACAAGCGAGAGGAATGTGATTAATGAAGCGCTTCAAGGACTCCAAGAACATTTCCGAATTTATTCAGCCATTTTTTGACTCTGCTAACTGGCTCAATGGAGGAGAATTTTCCTTCATGCTATCGGTGACACAAACCCCCTTGAAAATAAACAGGGGAGGCACTGTTTGTCCCATAGCATTGGCAGCAAGCATAACTGTTGGTCTCCCCCTTTTCAGCAGTTGTCTGCTGGTTGACACATTTCCCTCCTTTCAATGAAACAATTTTATTGGCTTTTCACCATTGAAAATCCTGTTTCACTAGATTTCAAATTAGAATTGGCTCTGTCCCGAGCCCTGTTTTCTTATACACAGTACGTAGCATATCATAAAAATCGTTCAAATTAGAACGATTCAAAGTTGCAGCCCTATGATATGACAGATTTTCTGGATGACATAAACTTAAGCCATATCGTTTCTTAAATAAATTCCACCAGTCCCATCCTGCCTTGTCTCTTTCTTCCCCAAATGGGTTCCCCTGAGGTCTCTCTAATGCTAATTTACGAGCCTAACAACGCATATCACTCGCCAAAGCTCCGAAACCCAGTTCTTGCATTTCAGTTGCATACTTAACCAATTTAGTTTCCTCTTCCTTTTGTTAAAAAGAAGGGGCGACCCTTTTTCATGAAAGCACAGTCCACAGGATTGGCATAAACTCTTAGTCTATCCTTTAGGGTGATAGGTATGCCAAAATCTTTACTGGATCTATAAATTGACCAGCCATCCTGTAACACCTTTTGTACAGCTTCTTCTAAATCCTTTCTGCTATACTGTTCTCCATATTTGCCTCTAGGTTTAAACATCTGTAATAAATTAAACCAATAAATACCTTAAGACATCCTTTTACGAATCTCAGTATTGCATTCAAATCAGGAAAGCACTTTAATCCGGCATAACAACATGTAAAATACATTCTTTTATTTGATTCGCATGCTTCTCGAACTGCTACACTGAAAATATTCTCAACCACACTGGAAGCACCTGCCAGCAGCACCAAATCTTTAAGAACTTCAGTACTGGAAAAATTGAATTACAAGCAAACTATTGGTGTCAAAATGGTGAACAAGACCTCAAAGTAAATAGAGGACTGTGAAGAAACCACCAATAAAAGTCTTATACTTCCACTTCAGATTATATCAGCAGTATCGATAAAAAACCAGAAAGCTGTCACCGAACACGTGCTACACTGAAAATATTCTCAACCACACTGGAAAATTTTTTGTCACAGCAACAAGGATGCTGTTCGGTAGCTGTTTCCTCAATCACACGCTGCTGACAGGTGCTGCCACCTGTGGTGCAGTGTTCGTACTTAAAATCAGCTCGTACAATTTCGCAGTGGAAGGATATGTATGGTACTGCGAAATTAGCTGAGTTTGCCCTATTTTTCAGACCAGTGATTATATTTCATAATTTTATGACAAATATCCATGTGCCACTACTGATTTTGTGCCAAATAAAATTGTTTTGGTTCTTGCTGGAAAACTGTATCACCCAAGTCATATGACGTGCCACAAACTTTGGAGATGAAGCAAAGCTACATCTGTCTCTAGTTCATTTCTTAGTAAAACTTTTACTTTTGTGTAAAAAATTAAATACTGCTTTTGGGATTTCCATATGTTCTCCACTGTGCAGTCCTTCTCATTTTGAATCTGAGGAAACTTTTTCATAAAAAAGAAAAAATAGATTTTTCCACATCTTATAGTTTGACATCACAGAGTGATAATGAATTGGTTTTCTTTTTGTTATTGCCCGTTGTTATTGTGATAATTTGCAGGTAAGTAAATCACCGTGCATATTTTGGAAAGGTTGCTGTGAAGAATGTAGTTGTGTAGTTTGACTTTGGTGGATTGTAGGTCTCAGATTGCCACATAAAGCTGTCATATCAAAATTGTTTCTAATATTGGAACGAGAACAATATCTGTTTACATTCTCAAAAAGATGTGTGAGTTATATTGGAGGTTGCTTGCCACAAGATTGGCAGTCATATGCCTCTCACTTTATTGCTACCTGCTATGCCTCATGTTTCTCTTTTTCATATGCTGCCAGTACAAGCTGAAGCTGGAAACGAAAATCTTATTGAAGTGAAAAGACACCGGGAGCCATCAGCTTTTGATGCTGACTGGATGCTTTTTTTCAGTTTAAGCGTCCTGATTTCATTAAACTTTGTGACAGGCATAAAATAGATCTGGAAGTTAACTAAATTCCTGTCACTTATGAATGCTGCTCAAGCAGCTGGACAAAGCGGAGAAGTAAACAGGATTTTTCTTATTGTCATGGGCCTTTCGCATTTTTTTCAAATACATTTACTGCCATTATGCAGAGTTCATCACCCACTGCTGCACCATCAATGGTGACTGATCTCACTTCAAGTCCAGCAAAATTTTTTCTTAATACTCCTCAAATTGAATCACATACTACCTTATGACACTGAACTGTTGAGAAGTACTGTCTGCAGTTGATTAATCTGTAACCATTATTTATGTATGTACCACCTTGAATACAGTACCATACTAGGTGGTCTCATAAAAAATAAACTTTTCTTGGTTGCATTTTTCATGTTATTCACACACTTTCATCAGCTTACCTTATTGTATTTAGTAGTTCCTCAACAAGAGAAATAAAATGTCAAAAATTTATTTCCTGTTTTGTCAGAGTAGCCGATATTAGACTCATACTGTAGAATACATGGAATTTATGTTTGTGTTGGGAGATCTCATGGGATACCACAGCCAAACTATGTTTGATATTTGTAGCATTGTATGGGTACACCAAGTACTTCTTTTTCTTTTTAAGGCTATTGAGCATTAAATCATAAGCCATAATAATGTTCTCTTCACAATAGCTCAGGATTGCAACAAACAGAAACTTGATTCCTGCTGTATCGTCGTGTGGAGAGTCCACCGCATATCGGATCATCCCAGTGGGAACATAGTGTCAACTGATAAGCGTAATGGCAAGTGATCATTATTGCAACATGCCATTCAATCTTCATTGCAATGTGTTGTATCGCATATCATATTGTCTCAGTGTGAACCATGGCTGAAAGAAAACTTGGTCTGTGGTATGAATGAATAGATACCCATTTCTAATATCCATTCAAAAAAGTGTCAAAAAGCTTTTTATACCTTACAACGGAATTTTCATACAAGTAGAAGAGCACAGTTATGTACTCCTTAATTCCAATAAAAAAATCAATCATTTTAAATCTGATAGTGCTCTCTGTTAAGTTGCTGGTGGAACCCAAAATACATTCTCACTGTTCAACTTTTTAGGTACTTTCTGTTACCAAATTTTCTATTCTCAAACTTTCTCTTTGTAGCAGAGAATATACAACAGTGAACCCCTGCAACATATTAAAACTACCTGCTTGACTGAGGTCTGAGTCAGCTTTCTGTCTGCTCTTCTAAATGAACCATGTGAGTGCAACCAACAAAAAGGAATAATCCTTGTTTGAACAATGCTCCAGCACACGTATCTAATTTGAAGCTTCTTCCAGTACTCCTTGTATAAAATTCACCCCAGGAAAATAAATCCAGACTATCTGGATAGTATGTTAGTGTATTTATTGATTAAATGCAATAATTGCCTCTTTTTTTTAAGCAAACATTTGTCATTGTCCTGTGACAAACGCTTTTTTCAAGCATTACATGTTGCTAAAGTCCTCAATGTATCATCCAGTTGAAGAAATAATGTCCTTTGCATATGCTTCTAGTGGTAGGAGTATTGTCAATGTTCTCCATATATAGCCAATCATCAAAAGGATAGAGAAGTGATCTAAGGTATGGCCACCAAGTTTACTGATTGATACTTATGTTCAAATGCTTTGAATCTTAATTGAAACAGCATTATAATTTAAAATGAATTTTATAGTTAATATCAGCTGCCAAGTGTTAATTCCTGATGATAACAAAATGTATAGTGTAATGGTATGATGAAAAATATAAAATTTAATAGTTGACATCAGAAGGGTTACCTGTAATTTAAATAATATACATAATTGGAAAGCGGATAGTAGTGTGTTTTTATTTGCAAATACTAACCTGTCCTGTGTCACAAAAAGAAGTAAATCAGTGTTTTCTGTACACTTGGAGACCAATAATTATTTTCTTTTTGCTACATTCTTGCAATGAATGATTTAATTAATTTGAAGAAGAAATGTTAATTTTTGCTAATAATACTAGTAAAGGGAAACATTTTTTGCCAAGTAAACTAACTTTTGGCTTTTTTATTCCATTCTTTACAGGAAAATCAAGAAAGAAGGAAGTTTTTCAACCAAATCTTGGCTAGAAAGGGTGGTAATCATGGGTATTGAATCAGGAATTAAGAGTGCAATTGTTGAAAGTAAAGGTAAGCTATAATCTCTCTCACCCCTCAGTCTTCGCTATGGTTTCAATTATTTACTGTTCATTTTTTTCATTTTATTTTTTATTGCAGGTACTGGAAAAATAACTGTAAATACAATATATGACAACAACAGCAATGTGTTAGTAGTGCGAAAACCAAGTATAAATATGGCTGAAGAATGGAGTATATTGTTGCAGTGATTTTTGTAGCTCTCATTGTTTTTGTATCGCCAAAAATGGCTGACTGTCTTTAGGGAACATGGGTTGTCAGTGTAAGAGTTAAAAGTGGTAGAACAGTGTTTTTAAGAGATTTATTGTCAATACTGGATTACTTTTTTACTTAAAGTAAAGTTTTGATGTGAGGGGTGCCTGTATATTTTGTATTTATTTTAGGAATATTTGTTTATGAAGTACAGATATTTTTTTATTTGTTTGCATGTGTTTAATGTGCATCCTGAATTTTGAATACAGTTCCTTATTGATCACTGTATCTATAATCACATTCCATTGTGAACAAAACATTTCAGTTGAATTATATTGTAAGTATTTTGCAGCTGTATACATCTCTAAGAATGAAAAATACACACACATAAAAGAATCAGTTATGGAACATTTTGCATCTGTTCATTTGTTGAGAAGATACATCACCTCTATAGAGTTTCAAAATCGCATTACAGAATTCATCAATCAACCGTGTTGAGAAAGTATGTCAGTTGCAGTAGTTTTGTTTAACCATTTTTTTAAAAGTATGAGCTATTCTAAACTTGTCAAATGTGTATGGGGGATAATATCTTCTTTTGGTTTCTTGTGTTCTGAGTGACTGCATATGTATTGTAAGATTGAAATGTTTAAATTATTATTTTTCCAGCTGTAGTTTGGACTTTTTCACTAGTATATGTAATTCTTTAGGATCGTATGTAAGATAATTACAGGAGGTTACTCTGCTTGTAGCATATTTTAAGAGTCAGTCTTATTTTTCAGCAATGCTGACCTTGTGCAGAAATGCTTGGTGTATTCCTGAACGGGGTGGTATAGTAGGCTGGAAGGTATACTCTTCTGATTCTTTCGAAGCACTGTCATCCATTCTAAGTGTAAAACAGGAAATCTGTTTATGGCAAAAAAATTAAGGGAAAATTGCTGAAAATGGTGAGAGCTGTGGAGCGTGTTTGATATGATTCTTATGTAACAATACAAGAGAAGGAAAGTTGCTACTCACCATATAGCAGAGGTGCTGAGTCGCGATAGGCACCATAAAAAGATTCATACAATCATTGCTTTCTGCAGTTTCAGAGAGCAATACTGACCCTACAACTTATCTTAGAAAATAGATTAAGGAAAGGCAAACCTACATTTCTAGCATTTGTAGACCTAAAGAAAACTTATGACAATGTTGACTGGAATACTCTTTCAAATTCTGAAGGTGGCAGTGGTAAAATATAGGGAGCGAAAGGCTATTTTCAATTTGTACAGAAACCAGTTGGCAGTTATAAGAGTTGAGGGGCATGAAAGGGAAGCAGTGGTTGGGAAGCGAGTGAGACAGGGTTGTGTAGTTTCAGCTCTCTGAAACCGCAGATGTGTGTGCAAGTTGCACTTGCGTGTGTGTGTGTGTGTGTGTGTGTGTGTGTGTGTGTGTGTGTGTGTGCATCTCCGGGCTGGGACTACTCAGGAGGACGTTGTTATCAGGAGAAAGAAAACTAGCATTCTACGGGTCGGAGCATGGAATGTCAGATCCCTTAATCGGGCAGGTAGGTTAGAAAATTTAAAAATTGAAATGTATAGGTTGAAGTTAGATAAAGTGGGAATTAGTGAAGTTCAGTGGCAGGTGGAACAAGACTTCAGTTCAGGTGAATACAGGGTTATAAATACAAAATCAAATAGGAGTAATAATGAATAAAAATATAGGAGTGCAGGTAAGCTACTACAAACAGCATAGTGAATGCATTATTGTGGCCAAGATAGACACGAAGCCCATGCCTACAACAGTAGTAAAAGTTTGTATGCCAACTAGCTCAGAGATGACAAGGAGACTGATGAAATGTATGATGAGATAAAAGAAATTATTCAGATAGTGAAGGGAGACACAAATTTAATAGTCATGGGTGACTGGAATTTGATAGTTAGAAAAGGAAGAGAAGGAAACGTAGAAGGTGAATATGGAATGGGGGTAAGAAATGAAAGAGGAAGCCGTCTGGTAGAATTTTGCACAGAGGAAACTTAATCATAGCTAACACTTGGTTCAAGAATCATGAAAGAAGGTTGTATGCATGGAAGAGGCCTCGAGGTACTCAAATGTTTAAGATAGATTATATACTGGTAACCATGCCTCCATCCTTGCTACCTTCCCTGTTTTCCTTTCCCTGTTGCTTCATAACCTGGGTTGTGAGTAACTAAATCCACTTTCCCTTCTTCCCTTTCTTTCCCCTCTCTCCTCCCTGATGAAGGAACATTTATTCCGAAAGCTAGGAGCTTAAATTTTCGGTTGTTTTTTGTGTCTCTATCGGCTGTACTGAGCTGAGGTAAGTACTGGCCAGCCCCTCTATCTCTTTGTTAGTAATTATATACTGGTAAGACAGATTTAGGAACCAGGTTTTAAATTGTAAGACATTTCCAGGGGCAGATGTGGATAGGAAAGGACATGTACAATCCGTATGTTTGCAACGGAACAAATATAAGAATTCGGCCCACTCACAAAAATCTAGTTTGCAAGGCCCATGTCATTAATGCAGTACATTCAGTCAGCAACAGGCATTAACGAAACAAGCAAGCATGCAGTTTCTTCAGTGATGTGCCAGTCCAACAAACTTTATGTTCATTTGCTTCTGCCTGCCGGTGTGGCCGAGCGGTTCTAGGCGCTTCCGTCTGGGACCGCGCGACTGCTACAGTCGCAGGTTCGAATCCTGCCTTGGGCATGGATGTGGGTGATGTCCTTAGGTTAGTTAGGTTTAAGTAGTTTCAAGTTCTAGGGGACTGATGACCTCAGATGTTAAGTCTCATAGTGCTCAGAGCCATTTGAACCATTTGCTTC
Source organism: Schistocerca gregaria (assembly GCF_023897955.1). Taxonomy (NCBI): domain Eukaryota; kingdom Metazoa; phylum Arthropoda; class Insecta; order Orthoptera; family Acrididae; genus Schistocerca; species Schistocerca gregaria. Next base: position 393,454,145 of record NC_064921.1, read on the forward strand.
TTTGTGAGAAACGTGAAATTTCACCTGAATGCAGATGCTCTCTCACATTGTTAAATCGTCACACATACGAACTATTAGGCTCCCGACACCTGTCTGAAACTAGCTGCACCTGAGGGCTTATAATGGTCAAGACATTCTCGTTCTCGGAAAACGTACATTGCCTGCCATGTATTGCTCACATACGTGAACTGTGACTTACCTGGTGCTACACTCACTCAAGTGTGAGAACATTTTTGGTCTTGATTCTTTTGATTTATTTGGCTTTAACATTCAGGACAAGGTGTTGTCAGTGTCTGAATTCTATACAAAAGACCGTGTAGCTAACTTACTAAAAGAATTCCTGGAACTCTTTTCTGAAAATTTAGGCAAGGCTAACAATTTTCTGGCACACAGATTAGGCGCTGGATGCTGCCTTTCAAAAATTGATTTGTGCGGCGCGTATCTTCAAATACCACTTGATAAAGAGCTCAAATCCGCGTGTAGCAAATACTCATTTGGGTTTGTTTAAATACTTGCGTTTGCCTTTTGGTTTCCGCACCTGCTATTTTCCAATTCTATTTGGAACAGCTGTCTGTATAAGTGCCAAACTGTTCAAAAAGAAGATTGTAAATGAAGAAATTATCGAAATGGTGTGGAAATGGTTCGTAAGTGCGCGGGCAAGAAACTTAACATTATCTCAACTACGCTGTGGAGTGAGGCTCTAAAAGTCGCTACAGAGCTTGGAATTACGGAGTTTAAGGCATCTGTAGGATGGCTGGACAGTTTCAAAGCTAGGCACAGCATTGTGTGGAATGAAGTGTGTTGGGAAGCTAAGGATGTGCAGGGAAGTGTAGCAACAGAATGGAAGACAATGCTGTCCAACTTAATTGTGAATGGCCTGAAAGACGTGTTCAGTGCCAATGGAACAGGACTGTGTTATTGCGCGCTGCCTTCAAAATCACTAGCAATTTGAGGTGAAAAGCGCACCGGCGGAAAAACGTCCAAGGAAAGACTCACTGTACTGCTGTGTGTGGCTATGTGTTAGGTGAAATGGAGACGCCACTGGTGACTGGAAAGGCAGCAAAACCTCTTTGTTTCAAAACAGACATCAGTAAGCTTCCAGTCACATGGTGAAGCAATAAAAAGGCATGGATGGTGAGTGGTCTTATGAAAGAATAGCTGGGCTCTTTCATTGCCCAAAGAAAACAAGGAAATCACCAAGTTCTCCTTTTTCCCAAACAATGCAACCTGCCACCCGAAAGTAATGTTTTCAAATGTGAAATTGACTTGGTTCCCTCCAGGTTCAACGAGCCCCACACAACCCATGGACCAGGGGGTTATTTACACATTCAAGTGTCATTATAGGCAGTTACTGATGCAATCTCTTTTTCTTAGTGTTGAAGAAGCCAAAAGTGCATTTGCTTTTGCATGGTCAGTTTCTGTCCTGGATGTAGTATATTGGATTGGCTTGGTAGTAAAGGAAATAAAACCCAAAACTGTCACCAAGTGCTTCAACAACGTGGGGTTTGGGGGTCAAGATCAAGGCACTTCTGTGGCCATCAGCCATCGAAGCTCAAGAAAATGCAGCAACAATTGCAGAATTAATAAAAATGCACAGTTTGTGTCATTTGCCTTATGTATGATTTGCCGCATTCACACAGAATTTTGTAAACACCTGGTTTACGCAGACCCAGGTCGTCTTTAACGGATCCCACCAGTGATGAAATTTTGGAAGGAGGACAAAAGATCTCTTGATACTTTCTCAATATTCTGCCTATCTGTGAAGAAATATTCCCAATAAATGGTAGATGAACAGTCGACCTGAAGGTCAAGATTAGCATTGTGGAACACCAACGGCATACTCGCCTTCTCCAACCCACCATGTCCGCAATTGCCGAACATTGTATTTCCACAGACCATTCCATGAATTACAATGACACAAAAATTTTGGCCGATACATCAAACTTTTGGAGCTCGATTATCAATGAATCTGTGGAAATAAGATTGTCTGACAACAGGGCTCTCATCAATCGAGATAGCGGTTATCAGCTAAACTCTGCTTGGAATCCTGTAATAGAGAAACTTCGTAGTCGACGTAGTTATCTGCATAAAGATGGAAATCGACCTGATACCGATACGCCAGGCTTTCACAGTGGAGGGCGCGAGGCGCAGCGCACGGAGCCATTCGAACGCGCACGCTGAGCAGCGCATGCGCAATGTCACCTCAGAAGGCTTTAAATAGCGGAGCTCAGCGCGTGCTCGCCAGTACTACTACAGTGGCATTCACCTGAAGATGGCCAGAAGACTCTGCGCCGAAATATCGTGGCAGAACGTTACTGATATCCGGCAGTTCTCCCGTGTTTTTATGGAACAGTGTTCTGTTGTTCAATATACAGTAAATGAACATCTACTGTGCTGGAGTGAAGGTACGGAAATACGGTATATGCATAATTTATAATTTTTACAGTACTTTTGTGCGTAATACCTGACAAATTTTATGTAGCCCAGTGAGTTTTGTGTAATCTGGAAACTTATCCAATTTGGAAAATTATTGTAGTCCCAGGCGATTCCATTTTAAGAAAATTTTACAGCATCTTTATTTCCAACCACTAGCTCAATACATAGTATCAATACTAGGAATAAGAACAATCTACATAGAGACCTAAAATCTCTTACATTGGTGCTAAAAAGGGTCCAATACTCAGGAACACACATTTTCAATAAATTGCCAGCAACCATTAAAAACTTGGTTTCAAATAAAGCACAGTTTAAACAGTTTGAAGGACTTTCTGAATGGCAACTACTCCTACTCTGTAGATGAATATCTTAACAGAGCCTATTAAGTAATCTTAAGTAAAAATGTCTGTTGGATTTCCATTTTGACAGCAGTTGGTCACAACAGTCAAGATTAGGTATTTTGTGTATGATAAATTTATTATTAGTAAATAACAATGTTTCATTCTGACAGTGTGTTAATTCTGTAAATATTAGCTGTTTCAGTTTACCCCATTGTATTCACCTATTTTGACAATCTTGTGAGAAATGATCAAGATAGTATGTATTATATTCAAATGTTTTATGTTATACTTTCTGAAATGTTCCACACCCATGAGAATCATCTCATTTTTTGGGTCTATGGAACGAAAACTGAATCTAATCTAATCTATTTTAAAAGATGGCCCTTTGGCCTAAAGCTTACTTGCTTAGCAGTCTTTTGTACCTGTCTGCGACTCAACATCATCTATATTTTGAGTAGTAATCTATCCTTTTCATAATAGTGTCATTTCTCCATCCCGAATTTTCCATTGTTTAAACTATACGGTAGGAAATTCCAAATATGGTGGTTAGTGCATGTGACAGCCATAGGTGTTGTAGCTACTGCTGGTTGCCCAGAACTTGGTAAATCTTAATGTTTCACAAGGCCTTTGTGGTGGTAAATACCACTACAGACAAGTTGTGTGTCCTTATGTCTTCTTACTAATGAATGATACACTACCTTATAGTTTTCATATGTACTTTAAGTAAAAACACACATTGTGGAGGGTTCTTGTTTTACTTGCTTGTGCCAAGAGATTTTTCTTGAAAACGGAATAGCGATCACAACAACTTCATGAGAGGAAATACCTGCTCGGATGTGAATATATAAGTTCCAGAGATTGGTGACCTACTTTGAAGAGCTGCACAACTTCTGATAAGATATAAATAAATAATTTCAACAATGGTTCTTCATTGATTTAAAGAGACAAATGAACTCCTCTTTAGGGTCATTTCTAACTGGAAATTCTGTGTGGGGACGTTGTAACTTACAGAAGGTATCAAAGTAATCCATTCAGTGATGTATGTGTTTATTGGAAATATGCAGTTGTTAATAGGAATGGATGTTTGATGTTCTTTAAAGAGTATAGAGTTGTGGTCAAAGGTACCTCACCTGCTGAAACACTGCACAGATGAAAGTGTGTCGAGTGATCATGACGATGGTCATTGAAGAGGATTGTGACAAAAAATAAGAGGATTACGGTTGCAAATTCGATGCAGAACTCAGTGTCACACTTGTGAATCCTGTCTGCACCAACACAACACGAGAGCTTCAGAAGCTGGTAATTGCAGGACAAGCTGGAATTCCAAAACCCCTCATCAGTTATACAAATGCCCTTAACAGAAAAATGTGTTGTCATAACCACAACCTGGACTACCGAGCAATGGAAAAATTTCATTTGGTCAGATGAGTCTTGTTTCACACATTTTCAAATTCTGAATGAGTTTACAACCAAAGAGTGAAATGTGCTGGAGGTTTAGTGATGACTTGGGCAGCCATATCATAGTATTCCATGGTTACTCTGCCAGGTCACATTGCTGCCAAGGCTTGTGAGACCATTTTGACTGATCATCAGATCGATCCCACGGTACCTCAGTCCACAATAGTGACTGTGTGTCCCAAGACAACACATCATCTATTCACACAGCTTGCATCATCCAGGACTGGTTTTGTGAGCACAATGATCAATTTTTACATCTCCCTCGGCCGCAACAGTCACTAGATTTCAATATTATTGAGACTTTGTGGTCTCTCTTTGGAGAGAAGGGTGCATGCTCGCTATCCACCATCATTATTATGTGAACTTCCCACTGTTTTGCAAGAAGATTGGTGTAAGATTCCACTCAAAACCATACTGGACCAGTATTCAGCCATTCTCGAGACTACTGGAAGCTGTTTTGAAAGCCAATGGACTTCTGCACCGTATAAGACAAAGTAATTTTTTTCCTCCCGTATTTCTGTAACCCACCCCTGTTTCCTGCAGAAACAGGGTATCCATACCTGTAATTAAAGTTATAGTTGCCAAAGCTGAAGAAAGAAAAGCACTGCTCAGAATGACATCAAATTTGAACAGTGTATTACTGATGCAGGGGGAAACATCATGGAACAACAAAAATTTAATGGAAATCTTACCAATAGATGTCACAGTAATCATCAGAATATGCACACCAACAGATGTGCAGCACATGGCTATTCTTCAATTTGCATCTGAGACAGTCAACACGACTGTCTCCATGAAGGATCACGCACTGCTGGTGAAACTGTTTTACAAGAATGGTGACTGTGCACCAGTAATCCTGCAGAAGTTCTGCACACTCATGGGTATGGAAGAAGGCATTGGTCCAAAGTCTGCTAAGGGTGTGGAAAAAATGATAACAGAATTCAAAAAAGACAGGTGCTTTTGAAGTGAAGTGTGGCGGAGGGAGGAGATTAGTTGATCTACATTTGTCAAAGATGTGGACACAGGATTGCAGGAGGGGTTGAGCAGTGGGGAGCAACTTTTTCAGGAAGTGCTTCTTATTGACGTGACACCTAGATTCCTTTCAAGCCTGCCTTTTTTTTTCCTGATCATGTAATGGTCCATGCTAGTCTGTCATGCATAAATATCAACAGCTCTACTTATTTACTGCAACCACAATCCATTGGAACCTGTGTACCAATCAAGCCTTGGCATCCCTCTGCAATTGTGCCACAAAGATATTTTCTTCCTGACTCGATTCAGTACTTCTTTACTGGAATCCCAACTTGCTCTCTCACCTTTAGCCTTCATCTGTAACCTCACATTTCAAAAGCTTCTTTTACTGTCTGTACCATTTATCGTTGTTTCACTTCAATATGATGCTACACTCAAAACAAATACTTTCAGAAAATATTTAACTTGACCAATTTTGATACATTGAACAATGAGATTGTGTATTAATTGATTATAATAGTCCCCCATTCGGATCTCCGGGCGGGGACTACTCAGGAGGACGTCGTTATCAGGAGAAAGAAAACTGGCATTCTATGGATCGGAGCGTGGAATGTCAGATCCCTTAATCGGGCAGGTAGATTAGAAAATTTAAAAAGGGAAATGGATAGGTTAAAGTTAGATATAGTGGGAATTAGTGAAGTTCGGTGGCAGGAGGAACAAGACTTTTGGTCAGGTGAATACAGGGTTATAAATACAAAATCAAATAGGGGTAATGCAGGAGTAGGTTTAATAATGAATAGGAAAATAGGAATGCGGGTGAGCTACTACAAACAGCATAGTGAACGCATTATTGTGGCCAAGATAGACACAAAGCCCATGCCTACGACAGTAGTACAAGTTTATATGCCAACTAGCTCTGCAGATGATGAAGAAATTGATGAAATGTATGATGAGATAAAAGAAATTATTCAGGTAGTGAAGGGAGACGAAAATTTAATAGTCATGGGTGACTGGAATTTGTCAGTAGGACAAGGGAGAGAAGGAAACATAGTAGGTGATTATGTATTGGGGCTAAGAAATGAAAGAGGAAGCAGTCTGGTAGAATTTTGCACAGAGCACAACTTAATGATAGCTAACACTTGGTTCAAGAATCATAAAAGAAGGTTGTATACATGGAAGAATCCTGGAGATACTAAAAGGTATCAGATCGATTATATAATGGTAAGACAGAGATTTAGGAACCAGGTTTTAAATTGTAGAACATTTCCAGGGGCAGATGTAGACTCTGACCACAATCTATTGGTTATGACCTGTAGGTTAAAACTGAAGAAACTGCAAAAAGGTGGGAATTTAAGGACATGGGATCTGGATAAGCTAAAAGAACCAGAGGTTGTACAGAGTTTCAAGGAGAGCATAAGGGAACAATTGGCAGCAATGGGGGAAAGAAACACAGTTGAAGAAGAATGGGTAGCTCTGAGGGATGAAGTAGTGAAGGCAGCAGAGGATAAAGTAGGTAAAAAGACGAGGGTTGCTAGAAATCCTTGGGTAACAGAAGAAATATTGAATTTAATTGATGAAAGGAGAAAATATAAAAATGCAGTAAATGAAGCAGGCAAAAAGGAATACAAACATCTCAAAAATGAGATCAACAGGAAGTGCAAAATGGCTAAGCAGGGATGGCTAGAGGACAAATTTAAGGATGTAGAGGCTTATCTCACTAGGGGTAAGATAGATACTGCCTACAGGAAAATTAAAGAGACCTTTGGAGAGAAGAGAACCACGTGTATGAATATCAAGAGCTCAGATGGCAATCCAGTTCTAAGCAAAGAAGGGAAGGCAGAAAGGTGGAAGGAGTATATAGAAGGTTTATACAAGGGCGATGTACTTGAGGACAATATGGAAATGGAAGAGGATGTAGAAGAAGACGCAATGGGAGGTAAGATACTGCGTGAAGAGTTTGACAGAGCACTGAAAGACCTGAGTCGAAACAAGGCCCCCGGAGTAGACAACATTCCATTAGAACTACTGACGGCCTTGGGAGAGCCAGTCATGACAAAACTCTACCACCTGGTGAGCAAGATGTATGAGACAGGTGAAATACCCTCAGACTTCAAGAAGAATATAATAATTCCAATCCCAAAGAAAGCAGGTGCTGACAGATGTGAAAATTACCGAACTATCAGTTTAATAAGTCACAGCTGCAAAATACTAACGCGAATTCTTTACAGACGAATGGAAAAACTGGTAGATGCGGACCTCGGGGAGGATCAGTTTGGATTCCGTCGAAATGTTGGAACACGTGAGGCAATACTGACCTTACGACTTACCTTAGAAGAAAGATTAAGAAAAGGCAAACCTACGTTTCTAGCATTTGTAGACTTAGGGAAAGCTTTTGACAATGTTGACTGGAATACTCTCTTTCAAATTCTGAAGGTGGCAGGGGTAAAATACAGGGAGCGAAAGGTTATTTACAATTTTGTACAGAAACCAGATGGCAGTCATAAGAGTCGAGGGGCATGAAAGGGAAGCAGTGGTTGGGAAAGGAGTGAGACAGGGTTGTAGCCTCTCCCCGATGTTATTCAATCTGTATATTGAGCAAGCAGTAAAGGAAACAAAAGAAAAATTTGGAGTAGGTATTAAAATTCATGGAGAAGAAATAAAAACTTTGAGGTTCGCCGATGACATTGTAATTCTGTCAGAGACGGCAAAGGACTTGGAAGAGCAGTTGAACGGAATGGACAGTGTCTTGAAAAGAGGATATAAGATGAACATCAACAAAAGCAAAACGAGGATAATGGAATGTAGTCAAATTAAATCGGGTGATGCTGAGGGAGTTAGATTAGGAAATGAGACACTTAAAGTAGTAAAGGAGTTTTGCTATTTAGGGAGTAAAATAACTGATGATGGTCGAAGTAGAGAGGATATAAAATGTAGACTGGCAATGGCAAGGAAAGCGTTTCTGAAGAAGAGAAATTTGTTAACATCGAGTATAGATTTAAGTGTCAGGAAGTCGTTTCTGAAAGTATTTATATAGAGTGTAGCCATGTATGGAAGTGAAACATGGACGGTAAATAATTTGGACAAGAAGAGAATAGAAGCTTTCGAAATGTGGTGCTACAGAAGAATGCTGAAGATTAGATGGGTAGATCATGTAACTAATGAGGAGGTATTGAATAGGATTGGGGAGAAGAGAAGTTTGTGGCACAACTTGACTAGAAGAAGGGATCGGTTGGTAGGACATGTTTTGAGGCATCAAGGGATCACAAATTTAGCATTGGAGGGCAGCGTGGAGGGTAAAAATCGTAGAGGGAGACCAAGAGATGAATACACTAAGCAGATTCAGAAGGATGTAGGTTGCAGTAGGTACTGGGAGATGAAGCAGCTTGCACAGGATAGAGTAGCATGGAGAGCTGCATCAAACCAGTCTCAGGACTGAAGACAACAACAACAACAAGTGGGTGACTCTGACTACTCACCTATGAAGTATTGAACTAGTTTTTGAGCCATTTTAGGCTAATATTCAGATAAGGCATGCGAAATATATGTACTGATATTGGTAGTGTACATTGAAAACTGGAATTCAATTCTGTGACAAGAAAGAAAGAAAGAAATACTTTAATGTATAGCCTTATGTTTTAATTAAAACTCTAAGAAAACGTCCCATTTGTTGTTAAACCCAGCAGATTATATCATTATAATTTGCTATAACATGATTTGCTGAACTGTTCTGATTATTAATTATTGTAATGGGCACAATTCCAAGTAAAATTTTAGCTCTGTAAGCAGAATAGACTATACAATATTTATTTACTAAAATTCTACAAAGTGTTAATAATAATTTCATGTGCCTCAGTGGCCAGGTGCAAGTCTTTCTATTGGGCACCACTTGGTAACTTGTCTGTCTCAACTTACCCTATTTATCCAACTGGGGAAAGGAGATCCATAGTTTTAATTTGGAACCCAATGGTTAATCTCCACATCATTGAGAGTGATTACTATGTTAAAATGCAGACTGAAAAATCTGTAGTGCGACCGCTTTGACTCCTGCAACCTTTTGGTTTCCAAGAATGTGCTTTACTTAGTCCACCAGTCCTGACTTGATGTTAATGTGACAGTACTTTCAGACTGCGACCATATTAACTTCCACATAACCATCAGTTGGTTCCAGGCGAGTCTTTTAAATTTCGTGAAGGGCAATGTGTGTGCCTGTGACGAAAGAAGGGGCAGAGCAAAATATAAATGTAATTAATGCAATTTCTAAATACACATTAACATAAAACTAACTTGTCACAGGCATGGTTTCTTTGATTTTTTTGTGAAATCATTGACTGCAACTTTAACTGTAAGTTTTCATTATTTATTTGTTTATTTCACTGTCGCAATTGCAAGTGTGGAGTCATTTTCAAGTGGAAGATGAAAATTGAAACCAATAAAATGTACGGATAGCAAAATGCAAGGCATCATATTATAACATTAAATGAAGACAATTTAAGGAGTGTTACTTAAAAAGTTAGTAAATACCAGACATGTCTAAATAGCATATCATCAGAATATTACAAAACACATGTGGACCTACATACCAGGCATCTCATCATAAGATCTGAGTGACAGTTTAATACTGGATTATAACTAACACTACACATGGCACCTACGTTTCAATGTGCTTTGCTCTGCTGTGATAATGCTGGCCAGCACAGTAGTGTTGTACACAGAAACTGTGCCCATCAAAATTCGTTTGCAATGCTTCAGAGATTATTTTTCGAGTCACAACCACAGTGTGAGCTAAGCTATATATTCTTTACAGTACCAGTGCACTATAAAGGAAGACTGTTCATTCTGCCTGGCATTCGACATAGTCTTATAAATTCACAATTGTGCATGGAATTGAAATTTTCCAAATATTTTAGATTTCCATTAGGCATTGGGTGAGTGGTATGGAATTGCATAGCTATGTAGATATAATTTTAAATGAGGCACTGCAGTTTCTTGTTATTTACATATTCACAGCACTCAGGCATGAATATGAATACAACACATTTATGCACTATGATTGCTGGAAATAGACATGTTGGCAAATGTTCATATTGTTTAATGCCTCCCGCCTTCCTTCCTCCCCTCCCTCCCTTCCTCCCCTCCCTCCCTTTTACACTCCCCCTTCCCTCTTCTTAAGTAAGATGTTATATATGTTTTTTTAGCTGTGTTGATTGCTACTCATGCTGAATATTTATAATTTGTGTTAATATTGGCATTGATTGTCACCATGCATTTTGTTGTTTTTGCCAAACGTGTTGTCCTCATTCATTTATGTTAACCACAGCAGAATAGCTCAGGATTTTATATCATGATATATATGCTTACTGTTTCAGGACCATGATTCGTTTATTTCTAAAAGTTTATTTATTTATTTTTAATTAGGAATCATTTAATGGTTTGGATTTGTGTGAGATACTGTGGATACTGTTCCTCTTCCTTAATATGGCACTGACACTCCAAAGATTATGTAGCTTATATTGTGGTTGTTACATGAATAATAATAATAATCTATGAGATACAAACAAACATCAGTGTTTGATGATGTTTGGCCATTGTTATGCTTGCCACAGTGCAGTGTTGGCCAGCATTATTTTTAATTCACACTCGGGTATTATGATAAGATCACTGGTATGTACACTGATCAGCCAGAACATTATGACCTCTTTCCTATTATCGATATAAACCAACCCAGGCAATAGCAGTGTTACATGGTGAGGAATGACTGCTAGTTGGGCACATGTACAGTGCATGTAGTATCAGCATGCTCTCCATCTGTAGAATGGGCAAGGTGTGCGACCTATCTGGAAACTGCACCACGTGTCGGTTGTTTGAGGAGTGCTGTGGTGAATGTCGTCTATATGTGGCAAAACCAAGGTGAAACCACATTAAAATATTTTGGGGTTGGCCAGCCACTCACTACTACAGATGTCAGACGCCATAGGCTGGGCCTAGTGGTAAAACAGGACAGGCGGCGAACTGTGGCGGAACTAACATCAGACTTTAATGTTGGGCTGAGAGTACAAGTGTGAATGCACACACAGTGCACCGAACACTAACCATTTACAATCTGTGATTGTTTCACTTGGACGAGAGGACCCAGTCCTTTCCGCATAAACGCAGACCACACACCATTGTGAAGCCACCACCAGCTTGCACAATGCCTTGACAACTTGGGTTCTAGCTTCATGGAGTCTGTGCTACACTCAAACCCTACTGTCAGCTCTTACCAACTGAAATAAGGACTCATCTTACCGGGACACAGTTTTCTAGTCATCTAGGGTCTGATCGATGAGACCAGGAGAGGCATTGCAGGCTATGTCGTGCTGTTAGCAAAGGCACTCTCATTGGTCATCTGCTGCCATAGTCCTTTAACACTAAATTTCACCACACTGTCGTAATGGATACGTTCCTTGTATGTCCCACATTGATTTCTGTGGTTATTTCTCACAGTGTTGCTTGTCTGTCTGCACTGACAACTCTACGCAAATGCCATGGCTCGTTAAGTGAAGGCCATCGGCCACTGTGTTGCCCATGGTGAGAGGTAATGCCTGAAATCTGTAGATTCTTGACACTGTGGATCTTAGAATATTTAACTTCCTAATATATTTGCAGACTGGAATGTCCTGTATGTCTAGCTCCAACTACCATTCCGTGTTCAGGTCTGTTAATTCCTGTCGTGCAGCCATAATCATGTCGGAAACCTTTTCTTGTGAATTACCTGAGTACAAATGACAGCTCCACAAACACGCTGCCCTTCTGTACCTTATATTTGCGATTCCACTGTTATCTGTATATGTGCATATAGCTGACTCATGACTTTTGTCAACTCAGTGTGTTTACGACTCTGATAACCAGCCAAGGAAAAATATTTATCAACTGTTCAAAGTTTTTGATGGTTTCAGTACTTTTCTTCTATATGTAGCAACTGTTGTGCTTCCCGATGGATTTTTTATTTACTGGATCCAGTGGAGAATTAATATTGTGCTTCCTTTCTTCTTCATCTTAGTTGATCTTTGCCTCGGTTGCAAATTACAAGAGTACTTCTCCTGATTGAATTACTCTTGCTGGAAGGCAACATGGTATACTAACTTCTACTATTCTTCAGTAATTATTCAGACAGTTTTCATATACAGGCTGGCTATAGTTAAACTTTCTCTTCTTGAGGGACTCTGTAAAAATGAGTGATTGTAGGACAATGAAACTTTGTGAAAACATTTGTAAGGACATGTGGAAGAGAAATGACAAATAAATCCCTGAATGAAAGACATTTTAATTTCCACATTTGTTATTTGCGTACCATGTTTACATACTGTTACAAACACTGCTCCATGTAACGCTCATCTGCTTCCACAACATCCTGGAGCTTCGTTAGAGATATAATTTCACATTGTTCACAGAACTTCTTGAATGATGGACCATGAAATGTTTAGCTTCAACACCAGTGCAGAAAAAGGAACTCTCTGTATTTCTTTAATGTGTCAATAACAGAAAGAGCAGCAGCACTATTACTGTTGCTTTGATAAAACAGATTTATGAGTAAATCCCAGCTCACCATGTCTAGATGCATGTTGACTAGCTAGAACTTTATTGCACACTGATGCTTTTGTTTCAAATCTATGTTGCCTTGCTGGTGTCAGTGCCTAAAAAGAAGTCAAGAAACTGATACTATTAAAAACACAAAGCCTGCAGCATAGTGTGAACATAATTTCTATAAAGTTAGGTTCCATATGGTAAATGGTTTTCTGTCCACACTGGCTCCAGTAGTGAAAGTTTATTTATAAACAGCCTGTATATACTCCATGTATTATCCACAAATTAGTATAATATCCTTCAGGTAATACTAAATCCGTTCTTAATATCCAACTTGAAATGACTTTGTACAAGTTCCTTTCATGTAGCATGAAGAATTCAAAATGGCAGATCAGTTTCTAATTTGTATTTTTGAATGTCAGTACAGCCATAGTTATCTTTTTCTTTTCCTGATGTAGACTAACAATATACGGAGGTTGTGCAAATACTTCTTCTAATGAAGTTACTGCAACAATGGTCTCATCTCAAAGACTTGTGTTGTCCTTCGGTATGGTTCTCATCGAGCAGTGAAGCAATAAATTGGCGCAATAGTCATCCTTTCCAATAAAATAATTTGTTTTATCATTCTTTCATTCATGAGTACCATTCATTGATAAGAATGCATGCGAGTAAACCTAACTATTTTGATTTGATACTTAACATCAGAGATCACCACCATATTTATGATGCATTCTACAATAAAAGAGTACTCTACATTGTAGCAGTTTTTAATAAAGGGTATTATCTACAGATTTCTTGTTCCCTGTAACAACAGCAACAAAGCCTGCTACTACTACTACTGCTACTACTACTACTACTACTACATGAAGTGACAATTCTGCAATAAGGTTTAAAATTGTCAGTTTTTTCTCCAGGTTTCATACTTTATAATGTTAAGACGTATTTGTCTGCTGTGAATGTTGCTCTTCATGTATTATACGCACTTGACTTCGTATCAACTGTTTTTTAAATCTTTTATCATTACAAACAGATAGAGATCATGAGCAGTGTTGAATCTTCTCCGTACACTATGTATGTCAGCAGATATTATATTTTTACACTGCATGCATTTGCTTTGTAGCTCCTTATCTGCAAAGTCCAGTCCTTCATTTACTGCATTACAAATCACACAAACCATAATAATGAAAGAAAAAAATCTTAATATTTTATTTCTCTACTCTTGTATAATCCTGTTTTATGCAAGATGATTAGTTTCTTTCATTCCTCACTATTTTTTTGTTCCTGCATCAAATAAATCAAAGGACTGCTGACTAAAAAAATCACTGCTGGAAGCCTTCACACTAGGCTGCTTAAGTGTATTCAGAGATGCCAGAAGACAATTACCAGGGTAGAGAAGACACTGCAGCACACATGAGAGCCAGCTGCTGCAGTTTGAGTGTCCACACACACTACAGTGCTCTGCGGCGGGATTGAAGCAGGGCTGTGTAATAAGTGCATGCTCTACTTCTACCTCCTCGCTGTTTGCAACTCCAGTACATGGGTTTCTTCATCGGGCCACAGACATGCAGGACATCATACATCCAGCACAGGGTAGAGGAATGCAGACTCACTTCTGCACGGTATGTCATTGCTTGCACCAACACATACAGATGTTCCTCCTTTTTTTTTTACTTCCTAAGGAAACTGAGTGCACGAACAAAGAAACTACTCAGAGCTCCCATGCCAGCACTTATTTAGATCATATAGGGTATCAAAATAAATGTGGGACTGGACTGAGGATTTCTAGGTAGGAGTAGTGGAAAAATGGAGGGTCATCAGTACATGCAGAAGTGACTTCTAGCGTGCACCAAAAAAGTGTGTTGGGACCCTTGGTATTTTATGTTGTATATTAATAATGTGGTAAACAATATAAATAGTAACTTAAGACTTTCTGGAAATGGTGGATGATTGTTGTTACTGTTGTGGTTTTCAGTCCAAAGACTGAACTGCAGCACTATGTGCTAGTCTGTCCTGTGCAATGTTCATCATATCTGCATGACTACTGCAACTTAAATCCATTTTAACCTTGGTCTCCCTCAGCATTTTTTTACCTCTCACACTTCCCTCCATTGCAAAACAGGTGATTCCTAGATGGTTTCGCTTGTGGTCCTTCTTTTATTTGAATTTTTCTTTCCTCAGTTCAGTTCAGTACCACTTCTTTAATTATTCAATGTACCCATCTAATCATCAGCATTCTTGTCGCACAGTAATTCAGGAGCTTCTAATTTCATCATGACTGAACTGTTTGTTGTCCATTTTTCACTACCATATGAGGCTACACTCCAAATAAATATCACCAGAAATATCTTCCCAACACTTCAATTCGTATTTGTTGCAAACAAATTTATCTTTTTCAGAAATGCTTTCCTTGCTATTGTCAGTCTGCATTTTATATTCTCTTTTTCTGCTGTCTTCAGTAAATAGATGCCCTAAAAGCATTATTTGTCTACTACTTATAGTGCCTCATTTCCTAATCAAATTCCATTGTGATTTTAGATTGTTACATTTATTTAATGACTGTAGCACTGGTGGAAAATCTCAAACTATTGGAAAATATCGAAAGTGGTATCAGTTCTTTAAAGAGGTAAAAGAAACTAGTGTGAAAATTATAGTGGCATTAGCCTCATAAACTCGGCCTACAAAATATTTGCAAAAATAATCAATAATTTTATAAGAACTATAACAGATTCTGTTTGGACATTTTTTTGAAAATGTAAAAAGGTTATGTGTGGACACAAAAATGATGATAAACGTTGATAATAATATAAGTTAAGAAATCACTACCAATGTGTTGCCTGTCACCAACAAACAAACAAAATTATATATAATAATCTGACTAAGAACTCGGAAGACACTGTAAATCCTGGTATACATATTAATAGAAGTAAATATGTTAGTATTTACATGCATGCAGTTGATTTTGGAAGAAAAGTACGGGTAAAGAGAATATAACCTTTGGATATCAACAAAGAAAGCTAAAATCATGGCCCACCATGGAAAATACCTCATATGCCCAAAAATAGTAATAACTAATAGTCTAGACCATGAACAGGTCTCCAATTTTAGCTTTTTATGACATGACATAAGCTGTGATATGCACAAGGACATATAAAATTAGATCAATAAATATCAATCAGTTTACGGAATGATGAACAAAATATGGAAGCAAACAAAATTAAAATTTTGTGAAACGGTGGCTACACCTCTGTTGCTTTATGGAAGTGAGTCACTGATGCCTAAAAAAACAAAATAAAAGTAAACTACAGGCAGCAGAAATGAATTTTTTTAGGAAAGAGAGAGATGTTATTTGGTAAGACCATGTACAAAAGGTGATAAGTCATGCAATACCTCCTAATGTCATGTTGGACATCCTTTTGCCCAGCATAGCACAACTCGACATGGCAGGGACTCAACAAGTCATTGGAAGTCCCTCACAGAACTACTGAGCCGTGCCGCCTCTATGGCTGTCCATAACTGTGCAAGTAACAGACCCATTGGACTGTCCTAAAAATGTTCAATGGGATTCATGTAGGGGTATCTGGGTAGCCAAATCATTCACTCAACTTGTCCAGGATGTTCTTCAAACCAATCATGAACAACTGTGATCTAGTGACATGGCATTATTGTCATCTAAAAAGAATTCCATCAGTGTTTGGCTACATAAAGTCCGTGAATGGCTGCAAATGGTATCCAGGTAGCTGAGTTGGACCAGAGGACCCAATCCATTCCATGTAAACAAAGCCCACACCATTATGGAGCCACCACCAGCTTGCACAGTACTTCGTTGACAACTTGGGTCCATGACTTTGTGGGGTCTGCATCACCTCCATCAGGTCTTACCAACTGAAATTGGGTCTCAACTCACCAGGCCACAGTTTTTCAGTTGTCTAGGGTCCAATCGATATGGTCATGAGCCCAGAAAAGATGCTGCAGGCGAATTTGTGCTGTTTTCAAAGGCATGCACATCAGCCATCTGCTGCCATAGCACATTAACACCAAATTTTGCTGTACAATCCTAATGGATATATTTGTTGTACATCCCACATCGATTTCTGCAGTTACTTAATGCAATGTTGCTTGTCTGTTAGCAGTGATAGTGCTAAGCAAAAGCTGCTGCTCTTGTCCCTGGTGATAGGTAATGCCTGAAATTTGGTAGTTTTGGTATGCTCTTTACACTATGGATCTTGGAATATTGAATTACCTAATGATATCTGGAATGGACTGTTCCATGCATCTAGCTCCAACTGCAATTCTGTGTTCAAATTCTGTTAATTCCTGCTGTGTGCCCCTAATCATGTCAGAAACCTTTTCCCATGTATCACCTGCGTGCAAATGACAGCTCCACCAATGCTCTGCCCTTTTGTACCATGTGTACAGAATACTATCACCACCTGTATATGTACATAGCACTGTCCAAAGCCTTTTGTCATCTCAATGAAAGAAATGAAGATATTACAGAGTGACAGTTCTTGAACTATATGAAAGAAAATCATCTTAACTTGTGAATGGTTTGCGTTAGGATGTTCAAACTGCATGGTTGGCCACGGGGCATGATTGGATTTAGTATGCGCTATGGTTTAGCGATGAAGCCCACTTTTGTTTGTATGGGTTTGTCAATAAGCAAAATTGGGCATATTTGGGGGACTGAGAATCTGCATTTCATGATCGAGAAGTCTCTTTACCCTCTATGAGTGACTGTGTGGTGTGCAATGTCCACTCACGGAATAATCAGTGCGTTATTCCTTGATGGCATGGTGACTACCGAATGTTACATGAATGTTTTGGAAGATGTTTTCATCCTCATTATCCAAATTGACCCTGATTTCAACAAGATGTGGTTCATGCGAGACGGAGCTCGGCCCCTTCGAAGCAGGAAAGTGTTTAATGTTCTGGAGGAGCACCTTGGAGACTGCATTCTGGCTCTGGGGTGCCCAGAGGCCAGTGGCATTGGCCTCAATTGGCTGTCATATTCTACAGATCTGAACACATGTGACTCCTTTTTGTAGGACAAGGTGTACAGCAATAACCCCAAACCCATTGCATAGCTGAAAATGGCCATTCAGGAGGTCATCGACAGCATCGATGTTCCAACACTTCAGTGGGTCATGCATAATTTCACTATTCATGTGCGCCACATCATCAATGATCAATCAATCATCAAACATGTCATAACCTAAATCCGAATATCTGTAGTAATGTTTACATGTTGAGTAAAATGTGTGCATGCCATATTTGTAACTAATTTACGTTCTTTCCTATAGTTCAGTAATTGTCACCCTGTAAGAATGAACAAGATATTTATAATATTAAAGCTAAGATTGAAGAAAATAAAACACCATGGAAAAATCGTCTACAAAGAATGAGTGCACAGAGAAACACACGTCAGGCCATGCTCCACCAGGCAAGAGGAAGAAGGGATGCGGGAAGACTCAGTGAAAAGAGAAGATGGAGCAAGTGCCATAATTTTGAAGCACAGAAGAAGAAGATTCTGTTGGGATAACCTGATTTGACTATTTCCATTATTTACTTTTGTTAGAACCTCTTTTCAATGCACTATCCATTCTGTTCAACTGCTCTTCCAACTGCGTTGCTAGCTCTGACAAAATTAAAGCATCATCAACAAATCTCGAAGTTTTTATTTCGTAAATTCACTTTCCAAATTTCTTCTTGGTTTCCTTTACTTGTTGCTCAATGAACAGATTGAATTACAGCAGGGAAAAACTATTACCCTCCTTAAGTACTGCTTCTCTTTCATATCCTTTGACTCTTATAAATGCAGTTCGGTTTCTATGCAAGTTGTAAATATTCTTTTCCTATTTGTATTTTATCACCGTAACCTTCAGAATTTCAAAAAGTATATTCCAGTCAACATAATCGAAAATCTTATTTAAATCTACAAATTTTATAAACATGGATTTACCTTTCTTCAGTGTATCTCTTAAGATAAGTTGTGGCGTCAGTATCGCCATAAGTGCTCCTATATTTCCTTGGAACCAAAGTGATCTTACCCAATCTGCTATTTTTCTAGTCTTCTGTAAATAATTGTTGTATTTTCTGACTGACTTACTAAAGTGATAGCTTTGTCATATTCGCTCCTGTCAGTTCCTGCCTTCATGTAACTGGAACTATTGTATTCTTTTCAAAGTCTGAGGCTACTTCGTGAGCTTTCACATCAGGTGGAATAGTTTTGTTATAGCTGGGTCTCCCAATGACCCCATTAATTCTGGGGAAATATATGCCCCAAGGGCTTTGTTCGGATTTTGGTCTTTCAGAGCCCTGTGAAATCATCCTTTCCAAATTATTCTCTTAAAACTCATTTCAGTTTGTGTAGCCTTTCTATGTATTCCTTCTACCTTTAATATACTTACCTCCTTTGCTTACAACAGGCTTTCCATCTGAGCTCTTGAAATTCATACAGCCATTGTCTTTCCTCCTAAGGTCTTTATTTTTCCTATATATAGCATCTATTTCCCTTATTCCTGCAAGCTTCTATGGGCTTACATGTTTCCTGTAACCATTCCTGTTGCGACATTTTGCACATTGTGTCAGTCTAAAATAAGTAAGAAATAGTTATTCCCTATTTCAGTTGCTGCATTTTTATATTTTCTCCTCCTATCAATTAAATTTAAAATCTCGTGTTTCATCCAAGAATTTCTACTAGGCTTTGCCTGTTTGATCCTCTACAGATCCATTCACTCAGTTGTTTATTACAGAGGATAGCTAAATCCTCTGACTGAACATGCTGACTACCGTGCCGGCTATTCTGTCGTTATATAAATGACCGTTTGTGCCAAAACAGTCTCGTTTATTTGAAGTGTGTTAAAATTGTTGCAGTATTAGAAAGGCCTATTTGGTTTTATCTAGCAGACAGTAACAAAATAGACGTAATCAGATCGAGAAACCACACCAGTCTTGGGTCCTATTTGTATTAACAGATTAGATTACATTAATACTAGTTCCATGAATCATGAATACAATATTTCGTAATGATGTGGAACAAGTCAAATTTTCCAATACACGACGTAATTAAGTTAACAACTTTCTTTAAATTTTTTTGTCTGTCTTTTTTTTCTTAATTTATATCCAGAAATTCCCCTATGGAGTAGGAGTTCTCATTCAGAAATTCTTTTAATTTCTTCTTAAATACTCGTTGGTTATATTGTCAGACTTTTGATACTATTTGGTAAGTGACCAAAGACTTTAGTGGCAGTATAATTCACCCCTTGCTGTGCCAAAGTTAGATTTAATCTTGAATAGTGAAGATCATCCTTTCTCCTAGTATTGTAGTTATGCATACTGCTATTACTTTCGAATTGGGTTTGGTTGTTAATAACAAATTTCATAAGATAGTATATATACTGAGAAGCTACTGTGAATATCCCTAGATCCTTAAATAAATGTCTGCAGGATGATATTGGGTGGACTGCAGCTATTATTCTGATTACATGCTTTTGTGCAATAAATACTTTATTCCCCAGCGATGAATTACCCCAAAATATGATGCCATATGCAAGCAATGAGTGAAAATAGGCGTAGTAAGCTAATTTACTAAGATGTTTATTGCCAAAATTTGCTTTTTCAGTACCGGTATTAGACAACAACATTTCGATATTTCATGTACCAAAACATTTGACAAACTTTGATGAGGTAATAGATTCTTTCGCAGAAAGGAAAGCACGCCATGTAATGCTGTAGCAAGATTAGAGAGAAAAAATTCTAGGAGTTAAGGCTTGAAGAAATGTGTGTTGTCTTGCTTGTCTCATCTCTTTACTGGTTTTATGTATCCTATATTTAATTTTATGTCACACAAAGCAGCAAGTTGTTAGCTGATAGGGAACAAAGTGTGCAAATTTTCTGAAGATCTTTTTTTTTAAAGTCAGGTTGTCAAACCGGCCGATTGTAAGCAGGAGACGTACCATAGGATATTTTAATTTCCACTGTCCTGAATATAGTTTGATGGCATCCATTACAAAATGTACACGTTTCAATTCCACAGAGCGAAATACAGTTACATGCTATAGGAAAATACTGTGTGAAGAGGTGTGACTCTTCATTTTGGCACACTTAAGACCAAATAACACGTCTTACATTTTTTTTTTTTTGACGTCCTATCTCAGGCGATTGAGGTGAGAGTGGTGGTGGTGGGGGGGGGGGGGGGGGGCAGTATCTAGTATTGCCCCGGTTCGGAAATACGTAGGTCCGGGCTGACGCCTGATGTGCATAGCAGTCCGTTACAGTGGGGACGTGGGTAGTCTCCAAGTGACCTGTGTTCACGTTTAGTGATTTTGCTATTAACCTCTTCGTTTACAGCTCTCATGTCATATGAAAACAAAACATATTTCTGTGGCCGGGAGCTAACAAGTGAATTAAAATACATTCACATAATTACGCAAGGCTGAAATGTGTTATTAGTTTCAGATTTTATTTTATTTCCGCCTTTCTGACAGTCAAGTATTAATTGCCTTGCACAACAATAAAGTTATTTTTGTCGGTTTGCTAAAGAAATTTTCGTTTAATAAATTTTTCCGCTGAAGCAGACAATATATATGAAACAACGTGTTTAATTCCACACACTGTTCGCTGCATTTCAAGTGCATATTTTCAACTTCTAGCATTATGCCATGATAACAACCAAACATGAGATAACGCAGTGCTGGTACCCCCTGAAAATTACATCCCGAAAACCATATAGAAAAGCTTAATATTAGGTCGTGGCCTACTTCACTGGGAATCTGGACATACGAATGTGCACTTTAAATATGAACTTAAAATGCGCACATTTTAGTATGGGTCACGAAATTCCGATGCTCTTGGAGTATCCTCTGATGTCTTGTTTCTTTTATGGCATAATGTAAGATCTTTCAATGTTTTACACGTACGAACATACGGGCTCTCTACGACATCGTAGCTGCGTAAGGGCAGTGACGCGTGTCATCTGGTGCTCTCTGGTAACTGCAGAAACGAACCTCTTTGTAACAGGTTGAGGGAAAATATTCCGAATGGTGGTTTGAAAAGCATTACTTCCGAATGGTGGTTTGAAAAGCATTACTGTCAAAGTAAATTTCCCTTTATGCAAGTTGAACAATGTGCGAGAATGTACGATGTATTTCTTAAATCACAGAGCGTTTTACTATCACTTAAAAATCAACTCTTTGATGACGAGCCATTTAGATGAGTTTCGAGCCCAGAAGTCCCGACATTTATGTTATTAAAAATTTTACTGGCACATTTAAAATGTAATAAGCGCATAAAAGATCAACATTGTATGTGAAACATTACCTTCTCTTGAAGCGTATTAATCTTATAGACCAATATTATATGTGAAAGCTTTGCTTTTCGTGTAGCAACGCTATGTATATTAGTTTAAACCATTAACTTTTTCTGTTTGTGTGTTCGCGCTACTTAACAGTGGTGTTTCTATTTGCTGACTACATCACGTGTCTTAAGGGCTGAATACCCACTGTCATCGGCTGGCGAGATCATGTGACATGAGCTATGACTGGCTTACAAAATCGCATCGCAATCTCGATTTCAATGCTTTGGAAAATAACATGCGGTGTTTGGTGGAATTCGAATTTATGCTTTCGTAATACGAAAATATCCAGTTACATGTTGCTGCACATCAAAGATCTTCCCCAAACATGTTTTTTCCCTGTGTTTCGTTTTCTAAAGCGCCGGGAAATTCTACACCCGTGTATAAAACCATAATCATTCAAAGGACTGATAAGTTATACAGTTCCCAGAAACATATACTGTCACTTAACAGGGAAAAAGTATGTTTTCACGCGGGAGAAAGTATATTTTTAACTGGGAAATCTGGGATTTTTTTTCCTTGTCCGCATATACATCCTGTTAAACCACTTGTTGGCACCATTCAGAATTCTATCAGGCACCTTTCATTCCCATTCCCCAGTCTATGTTTTCCTACTATTTCCTTCCTATTATGAAATTCCAATCCTCATTATAATGCTCCTCTCCCTTGACTACCCATATATATATATATATATATATATATATATATATATATATATATATATATATATTCAATCTCTTCTTCATCTGTGGTACTAGCCGGCATATAAACTTGTATTACTGCAGATGATGGTGACCTCACGTTTATCTTGGATACTGTAATGCATTTACTATGCAATTCGTAGTAGTTTATCAGCAGTCCTGCTATCAGATCTACTCCTGCATTATTCTTCTTTGATTTTGTGTTGATAATTCTCTACTGACTGGACTATTAGTCCTGTTCGTCCTGCCACCACACTTCGCTAATTCCCCCTATATTGAACTTAAAATCATATATTTCTCTTTTTACATCCTCTCCCTACCTACCTGACTAAAGGATTCAATATTCCATACTCTGACCCTCTGAACGCCACTTTTGTTTTCCCTGATGACAACAGCTCCCTAAGCCGTTTCCATCTGGAGATATGAAGAGGGTCTGTTCCATCTCCGAAGTATTTCATCAAAATGGTGCCATCACATTAACCCATGCCTGTACAACAGTATTTTATGCTCTTGGCAAAAATAATGGCTGTAGTTTCCCTTGTTTTCACCATTCCCAATATCAGTATCAGAATGTTCTGGATAATGTTACAAAACCAGAGCAGTCTATCATCCAGACCATTTTTAATTTGTGGCTCCTTTTTTTGAGGTATAGAGCAGCTAATTAAAAATGAACTGAATGGCGATACTCTCCTCAATGTAGATTCTTAAACGCCGTTTACCCTTCCATTTTCATATTTTCTATATACATTATTTGAACTGTATTTCTTTTGTAAAATAAGGCCATTATGGTAGGTTGTAAGTTTCATACACCAGTTCCTGTCGTTGTTTGTCATGTTTAAAATTGTCTATGCAGTACCTCATTTGCTCCTGTCCGTAATTCGATAACTTATTGCGAGATGGTGCAAATCTGTTTTCATGTCCAATTCGTGGCTGCCTTGACCTGTTAGCCATCTAGTGTGACGGTAGCGGCTGTTAGATGCAGTTCTTGACCCTAAGCAATCCAGTTCTTGGCCCTAGGCGATCTCACGGCTGCCATTTGTATTTCGATGAACATTTTATTCCAGTTTGTTACATTTTAATTTTTATTCTTGTGACAATTTCTATTTGGCAAAATCATTTTTGCTCAGATGTTTTTCACCCATGATGTGATTACTTGTAAGTATACTGTTCATACATTTTATGGAAGTACTCCTATTAAGTATATTTGTATTTTTGAGCCATGTCATTATATTTTCAAGATAATCCTATGTAATTTTTATTCAGATGAAGACTTTCTTAGAGCTGTGAAAACCATGGTCAATTTGACAATAATTCTGTCCCACCAAGGTGGCACTACATACCTCCTGTAATTAAAGGAAAATACGCTACATTCTAAGCACTTGTCAGTTGTCCGACTTCTACTCCCACACTAACGTCCTACAGGAGAGTGCAGCTCTGGGAATATAGGAGAAATGCTATCAAACGCAACATTTGACTCTTAAATAAACTGACGGTGATGATTGTGGTTCTTGGGGATTGTACTCGCAAGGTAAAGCTGGTGGCTCTTGGCATGGTGATTGTGTAGGCGTTGCTGAAATGGGGTGCTCATTCTACTTTCTTGTCACATCTGGTGACAGAGGACAGAAGTGTCAAATTGGTGAGTGTCAGTGGGTGACAGAGTAAGGAGGTTGTACTGGAAAGTGGACAGCACGTGTCCTTAATGTAACATGTCACAACATTCTTGTAAATGAAAATGTTGGGATGCATGTGTAGGGCAAAGCTTAGAGTTGTAACTTGTTGTAGTATGAATAACAGTTCTGGTGTGGATAGGGATAGTTGTGGCAAGAAAAACTCTGATGGAAGCTACAGTGTCTCTCAATAGACTGTCTCACCTTTGGATGCACTGATGTCTTGCTTGACGTTCATTGTGGAGATAAAGTAGCACTAGTAGTAATTATGTTGTCTGCGTCAATGAAGAATGTCCCTAGCTGCTGTTTCTGTGGAAGTACCCATCACTAAAGTAGCTTCAGACCAATGGGTTAACCAGTCAGTTGCAGTGAAGGTATGTCTGAATCCCCCCCACCCCCTACACACAAACACACACAATACTGAAATAAAGGGAAAAAAATTGCAACTTCTCTGTTTAACTTCAAACGTCTTTCCATGTGTCTGAACCACCAATCTTTCCCAGATGTTAAAATTAGGTTCCGTTCTATCTTAGTCATCGCTGTCCAGCTTTACAAATTTAACGTAGTCAGTGAGGATCTCCTCGTAACTCTCTACCTCTAACTTCTACGGACGCTACACCCATACTGACATGAGGTGTTAAGTTCAATACAGTTGTGAACTTGTGTCCCCACTTACTTCCACCTTTCTACACAGACATGCGCTCCTTTCGGCTCGGCAGTGAACGATCTGGGATTGTTGAGGGCTGGAATCTACAGACTACTCTAATCGCTTTTATGCATTTGTTAGCTGCAACAGGCAGAAGACGTGCTTTGTTGGTGCTGCATATTGTAGCGATTTTAATCGAGATAAACTTACGCTGCAGTGTTCTCCTTCAGCACGCCAGTGTAGAAATGTGCACTGAATCAGCGAAGTGAAAAATCCGTGCAATACGCAGACTTAAAGTTCTAGACTCCCATATTTTACTGTTCACATAGCTACTTCTGCTTAATCTTTCATTTATTGTATCAATACCCGTTTGTATTGTGAAGTTTAGAACATTCGCGAGTGCCGAGATAAACTAATACTGTTATCGTCAATTGTAAGCTTGAACCAAATTGTGCGCTTTTAAAATATTTGAGGACAGTAGGCCTATCCTCATTCAAAACAATCTTTCTCAAATTTTGTTACACAATTACATGAGAAATAAGTTAGTGTCAGAATTTTCGGACACTTACAAAACTGTATTTTCGAAAATTAACGTACGAGCGTTTTGGATTCGTAGCAAAACAGCACTTGTAGCTCACAGTTCAGACAAAGTACAGATGTATACATCACCCCTGAATTTTACTGTATATCAACGCAAATAAACGTGCGATTTTGAGAATTTTCGGAAGCTTCCGTCGTCCTTTGGATAATCTACGAGCAATTTGTAACAAATCGGCATTTGTGATTTCGTTACTGTCGCAGATTTTCTAACACATTGTGTTACATCTAGTTCTCCCTTAAAGAGGAGTAGCCATACATATTATCTTTGCATTTATAGTAAATTAACTCGGTTTTCGAGTTTGCTAACAACTGTAATTAACATAAAAACTTTTAGGAAATTTTTGCCACGGGTTTTTGTGTTGCCTTAATGGAAATCTCGTTTTGTGTATCTGCTGAGTTCTTATATGGAATTAGCAACTTTTTATCTTAACAGATTAAAAGATAATCAGTACGCTTAATTTAAAGGTAGGTGTTCACTGCTTTGTAGTACACTGCACCAGCTAAAATACAGCCCCACAGTGAATGCTTTCTCAAACAAGGCATTGAGTGGGTTGATGTTCGTAAGTAGCTGGAAATTGCCCTGAATACCGTTAAATGATTGTCAGCTGCTGCGAACCGGCATGTTGGAAGAGCACCTGTGAAACCTGTACCAGAGATAACTCAAGTACTATCCTGTCCTGAGGATCCTGCCTCCTCTGCGGTAAGTACTCCCTTGACTGTGAGTGGCATGTCAATGATAGAGCTAGGCGTCTGGTGCAAGGTAGGTAGGGACCAGGCAGGACTCAGGGTGTAGAACCGATCCTCATAATCAACAAATTTGAGGTGCTGTCTTTCAGTGAAACTGAGCCTTTGGGGCTCACTTCCCCTATTTTAGAGGAACTTGTTTAGTCTGTTGCAGGAGGAGGCAAACGCAGAAGGATAGAGGTCTGTTAACAGTTGGCAGTTCAAATGTACAGCAAATAATGGCACCCCATAGGTAAATGGCAGCAAGGGACAGGAAAGGACAGCAGGTGCACTCAGTTTGTATGCTGGGGGCCTCACTCAGCATGTTGAAGAGAGTATTCTGACAACCATTGAGGAAACAGAGTGCAATCAACTACAGATTGTGATGCACATTGGAACAAATGATGCCTGTCGTTTGAACTCAGAGGTCCTTCTTGTGTCATTCTGGCAACTGGCAGAGAAGGTTAAGAAGATCAGCCCTGTGTGTGGAGTTTCAACGAAGTTAACAATTTGCAGAACCGATCATGGACCTTTGGCTCTTGAGTCAAGTGGAATAACTGAAGAGGAGATTTCAAAGGTTTTGAGATAAGCTAAGCTGCAGCTGTCTTGACTTTCACTATAGGGTTGAGAACTCTGGGGTCCCTCTAATTGGGTCAGGTGGGCACTACACATCAGAGGTTGCTACTCAGGTAGCTGACTGTGTGTTGGGTGCACATAAGGGTTTTTTAGATTAGGCGACACTCCGTCCAATCCAGATAACGGTAGTTGTAGGAAACCCAGAAGTATCAGTGTAAGATTGACAGAAATGCCTTCCACTAGTGAAAGTATTAAAATCCTAAAGGTAAACTGCTGAAGCATTCACAACAAAATACCAGAGTTTGAAGCACTCATGAAAAGCAGTGAAGTGCACATAATATTAGATACAGAAAGCTGGTTGAAACCTGAAATTGATAACAGTGAGAAATAGTTAGCAACCCCATTCATGTTGGAAATATGTTGGATCTAATGGTGACAAATAGGTCTAATGTCTTTGAGGATGTCCACATCGAAATTGGTATGTGTGTTCAGTAAATTAGATAAGAAATTCCTTAGCGTCGTGTCTCAATAAGGAGCTTGAAACTTTCAGCACAGGTCAGGAGCATGTAGAGGAACTCGGTCTCAGGTTTAAAAGAATAGTTGACCATGCACTGGACAGATATGCACCCAGTAGAACAGTTCATAATGGGAAGGAAACTCCATGGTATACAGTCATTGTAAAGAAATGTCTAAAGAAACAGAGATTGCTGTATAATAGGTATCAAACAAGACATGGGGCTATAGATAGAGAGAAGCTGAATGAAACTCGTTTGGCTGCCAAGAGAGCAATAAATTAAGCCTTTAATGACTACCATAGTAGAATATTGTCAAATGACGTTTCACAAAATTCAAAGAAATTTTGGTCATTTTTAAAGTGGTGTTAGTGGCACCAAAGTTAGTGTCCAGTTCCTAGTGAATAAGACAGGAACTGAAATTGAGGGTAGCAAAGCAAAAGCTGAAAAGCTTAACTCCATTTTCAGATGTTCCTTTACGAAGGGAAACCGAGGAAAATTTCCCCAATTTAATCCTTATATCACTGGAAAGATGAATGAAATAAATTTTAGTGTCAGTGAAATTGTTAAAATTGGATAAAGCTCCAGGCCCCGATGGAATCCCTATCAAATTCCATACTGAATTTACAGCTGAGTTAGGCCATCTTCTCACTATAATCTGTCATAGATCCCTCGAACAAAAAAGCGAACCAATTCTTGGAAGAAGGCACAGGTCACACCTGTCTACAAGAAGGGTAGTAGAACTGATTCATGAAACTACCGCTCCTTGACATCGATTTGTTGTAGAATTTTAGAACGTATTCTGAGCTCAAATGAGGTATCATGAAGAGAAAGACCTCCTCAGCACCAACCAGCATGGATTTAGAAATCATTGTTAATGTGAAACCCAGCTTGCACTTTTCTCACATGACATACTGAAAGCTTTGGATCAAGGCAGTCAGGTAGGTGCAGTGTTTCTCGATTTCCGAAAATCATTTGCCTCAATACCACACCTATGCGTATTGCCAAAAGTACTACCATATGGGGTACCAAGTGAAATTTCCGACTGGTTGAGGACATTTTGGTAGGGAGGACACAGCACATTATCTTGGATGGAGAGTCATTATCAGATGTAGAAGTAACTTCAGGTGTGCCCCAGGTAAATGTGTTGGGATCCTTGCTGGTCATGTTGTATATTAATGACCTTGCAGACGATATAAATAGTAAGCTGTCTTTTTGCAGATGATGCAGTTCTCTATAATGAAGTACTATCTGAGAGGAGCTGCGTAAATATTCACACAGTCCTAGATAGGATTTCAACATAGTGCAGAGATTGGCAACTTGCTCTAAATGTTCAGAAATGTAAAATTGTGCACTTGACAAAATGAAAAAGCGTATTATCCTATGACTATAATATCAATGAGTCATTGTTGGAATCGGCCAACTCATATAAATACTTGGGTGTAAAACTTTGTAGGTACATGAAATGCCATGATCACATAGGTTCGGTCATGGGTAAAGCAGGTGATAGAAATCAGTTTATTGATAGAATACTGGGGAACTGCAATCAGTCTTAGTGCAACTGTTTCTAGAATATTGCTCGTGTGTGTGGGATCTGTACCAGACAGATCTATTGGGATATTGAAAGTGTTTGCAGTATGTGGATGGAGATGTAGATACTTTGCCAATGTGGCAAAGCCTACAGTAGTCAGATAATATGCACAATGTGCAAAAGATGCATTGAACTTCGTCTCCACACTTGCCTTTCACAGTCCAGTAAGTTGGCCATAGCCAAACATTGTATCTCCTTAGGGCCTTCCATGGATTATTCTGCTATGGAGATCTTGGCCTCATTGAGATCCTTCTGGATTCAATTGTTAAAGAACTGGTCGAACTCGTGGAAGATATAATTAATCGTAATGGCGGCTTCCAGCTGGATGTGATGTGGGACAGGGTGATTTCTTTAATACCTTCAGAAAGAAAACATATTTTGACTAATGACAAGTCTGGCGACTGTTGATTTTATTAATTCGACATTTGAATTTTAGATCCTCAAGCACACATTCTAACACAGAATGCACATGCAATACCAAAACAATTTATGAGCCTGTGGTCGCTTATGTAGTGGCTGCCTTTGCGCATATGTCTCTGTGCCAATTTTTAATATTATGTGAACTATCAATCTCAAGTGAAAAAGACTCATCTGAAGAAGGATAATGATTGTAAGCCAAAATAACACGGTAAGAAGTAGATGTCATCCCACTTCTGTCCTGAAACTTCATGGAATACTATTTACACTGAGAAAATTTCAAGAATCACATCATCTCACTCTTTTGGATGAGACCACTTGTAACCAGTACAATCTCACAAATTTTCTATAAGATTAATATTTCAGAATATGTTTCAAACAGCTTTGTATTCCATAATGTCCATATCCACGACGTGTGTACTCTAAAAGTGTATCAACAGCATGGCTGGGCACACAAATCGTCCACATAGAACTTAGAGCATTATATCTCCAGTACCGTACATTATAATTTAACAACAAGTTTTCCTGCTCCTCCATTTCAGCATCCAATGACTTACAATATGTAATCATACACCCAGTTTTTGTTTCTGATCATAAACCATTGTCATCAGTAACATGCCCTAAAACTTTCACTGTTTTTATTTGCAAAGGCTGAAAGGCTGATTTTGCTAACTTTCCAGTCATACTCTTTTGTCGAAATTTTTCAAAGACTTGTTCTAATCCTGATTTGAGATCCATCCATTTCTTAGAAATGATTAATATGTCATCTATGTGTAAAATTATTTTCTGTAACAGTTCGTCTCCTAAGGCATATTCAAAGCACCTACACAGACTGATACTGATATATTCTGGCCAAAATGTAAGACTTTGAATTGAAAGGACCCCCCTTCAAATAAAAAGGCCATATACTTTCTGAAATCTGGATGTAATGCTATGTGCCAGTAGCCCTGAGTCAAATCCATACTACTGATATACTTCGCCCCACTAAGCTTTGCCAATACCTCCTCCATATCCATAATCTGATTGAGGGTGCGAGTGTCAAAAACTAGGCAGACCACTCCATTCAGTTTTTTCGTTACAAGTAAAGGATTACTACAGCATATACACTCTGAGCTTTTTGCAGGGTGTCTCAAACTTTTTAGACCAAATTGAAATATTTGATAGTGGGTCCAAAACCAACTAATTGAGACAGGGAACCAATGATCAAAAACGTATGTATATTGTGTTGTGGACATGCACAGCATACACCGCATAAAAAGAACATAGCTCATAGTAATTGTCCAAAGCAACGACTGTCAGTCTCAATGCATTTATTGCAACAATGCATGCAGTTGTGCTGCACTCTCACAAAGATCCTAGCTGTCTGTTGTGCAGTCGAACAGGCAGCAAGAGATAAACAGCATGCACCCAGGACCACCAGACAGACATACTGTACGCAACATAGCTGTAATGCATATGTCATGTAGCGAATGCATATATCGCAAGTGCATTAACCCGTGGCACATGCATACCACTATCTCTTGTATCAGTTGTCCATAGCATCAGAAAAGCTTGTGCTGTGTCCATATTAAGGTGTGTTATTGTGTGCAATGCATGGTGCATAGTAAAAGACGGAATGTTACTCGTCATGAGAGTTGGCAGACATGCATTTAAGGGATGGTGTGGCAAGATGTATTATCAGAAAATCAGTGTGAATGTATAGTGTCATGTGTCATCCTAACTGGAAAAAGTTTCTCTCTATGGATATCAACTTAAGACAGATGAGTTCATTCACACTACAGAGAGCCAGCTTTGAAGGATACAGTGTGGACAGTACTGGTGGAACAATATTACAAACCTATGATAAGGAATGTGTGCAAGCACTGGGACCAACAGATTTTGAGTCCCACATTCAATTCTGTCAATGGGTTATCCACTGGAGTGCTCAACTTCACAGTTCATGATATTGCAGTACCTGTGTTATTCCAAATCACACTGCAATGTTCCTTTGGACATACATGCATGCATGCATGTATGTCCCGGTCTGGCACAAATTTCCATTGTTGTCATTCCATTATACAGCTAATGGTTGTTCATATTCACAACTATGAATACATTTTTTCTCAGATGATGCCTCATCATGGTGTTTTCAACAGCTATGTCTGGACTGAGGACAGTCCCCATACTACCCACATTGGTGGCCATCAGAAATGTACGGGTGGGCATTGTACAAGATCACATAACAGGACGTTATTTGCTCCTTCGCCATTTGAAAGATTCATGTTACCTGGTGTTCCTGTGAGATGTGCTGCCACAGTTCTTGGAGACTGGACACCTTGGTATTTGCGAAAGGATATGGTTTCAACATGATTGTGCATCAGTCCATTTTGATGTTAATGTCTGCACGCAACTGAGCTTCATGTACCCTCATCATTGAATTCAAAAGGGACGTCCTGCCCTATGGTCAGTACAATATAACCAGATCTGATATCTCTAGACTTTTTCTTCTGGGTTTACATCAGGATATTGGTGCTTGAAATCCCTGTAGAAATGGATGAAGACTTGCTTGCCAGGGTCCAAGCTGCCTGCTTCCTGGTACAACAAAACACCAGCGGTCTCTGAGAGAGTGTAGCAGAACTTCATGCACCATTGCCATCCATACATTTAGATTGGCTGTCATCGTTTTAGATAATTACTGTGAGCTACATTGTTTTCATGCTGTATACACTGTGCATGTCTGTAACAATGTTAATATGCATATTTGACCATTAGTTCCCTATCTCAATATAGCTGGTTGTGGACCCGCTATCACCTGCATCAATTTGACCCAATGGTTTTTGAGAAACCCTGAATAATGCCTTGCTTAACAACGTTTTGAATTTCTTATGTAGCTGCAGATTTCAAAGTCGATGGGGTTCTACTGTCACTTACGTAATACCTGAATTATCATAACCGCCATCTTTATACTTTTTCAGTAAACTAAGCAATTCTGTTCTTTCCATTAACTCAGAATTAGCACTGTTACGACTTATTCTACTATCACCACACTTATCAGCTACATTAGACTGTAGTGTAGACCACCAATTTAGCATTTCTTGACTACTTATATTACCATCACTTTGATTATAAAAAGGAATAGATAATGTTTGCTTCTGGCTACAAAATCACGCTAATTTGGTTCAACTAGCCTAAACCCAGTAGTTATGAAATATTCATCAACGGTACTTCATGCAAACTCTTGTTGATCTTGCAGTCTGTTAAGGTAAAATTTATAAGTTCCTCATTCTTTACCTTCTTCCTCCTTGAACCTGTGATTCCAATAATCTAAATAACTGTAACAGCTATAACTGTATGGTTGGCTTTATTCTGTCTTAGCTGCTATGGAAGTAATGCTTCCCGAGTCTACAATAATATTCACCTTATTTTCTAGTGTTTTACTCCAAGTAATAGGTTTATTAAATTTTACTTCTACCAAGGCAATAAGTTCTTCAGTAATTCTTCCCTGAGCAACTGTTCTTCCATCTGGCTGATTATGCTTAACAGTTTGGCCACTCCATCTTGATTGTTTGGTCTCCGGTGTTGGCCATTTCCAGGAGACCTACCACATTTCCTGCATTCTCGATAATCAATGTTCCAACCTGATAGGTAATTTCTTGCATACACCACCCTTCTGCTCCATTAGAGTCAGGGGTTTTAGGTCTCTTAACTTGACAATATTGAGCATTACAGACCGCCCTATTACCTCTACCTTTGCCTCCAGTGTACTTATATTCATCCCAACTGAACTTATTCCTTTCTTCTTCCTCAGTTTCATTTAAGATATCTAGTTGTTCTAGAAAACTCAGAATGGCATTGATATTAGACATTCTCATTCTGTCATCTACTCTCTTACATATGATGCAATTGGATAGTTAAAATCTTCACTAAGTGTCTGTCACTGACTGGCTCAAGCAAAAATTTCATGTATGATATGTCACTCAAAGTATTTCCTCAATCTTTCCCACTCATGATTATAAGGGCTAGGGTCCAAAAGCTCTAGCATTAATTTTTATTGTTCCGCTTCTGACCAATACATTTCTTTGAACTGTTTACAGAATCTCTCAAAGCTTGTAAAAACTTCAGTATGTAACACTCTTCACTCTAATGCTTCCCCTTCTAAATGACTTTTTGCAAATTTGACCCTTTTTCTGTGATTCTATGAACTGGATAACACACCCTCAAACGTTCTAAGAAATATAATTGGGTGTAATGTGCCTTCAGTTTTAAAGATCAAGAATTATTGTGCTGAATGACTCCCATGCTCAGTACAAAATACTTCCCACCTGGTCTTTGGCTGTCTGACATCATGTTTTTGCCCCAGAAATTCTCTCATTGGTACTCTCAACATTTTCCCCGCTGTTCACAGTATGTGCACTCCCACTTTCACTGCCATTTCATTTGCCAATAATTGTTATACTGTGGCAAGGTGATCATCCACCATTACCATTTTGTAACATGCAAGTGAAATTTGTTTGCCATGGTTCCTCCTTCCTCACCAAGCTTACTGGTTTATCTATTACCCCTCCTAATGTGGTCGAACTGGTTTTATACCTTACTGTGTCAATGACTTTGTTCCTTCATAAACCATCAATTCTCTTCACATTTAAGGTGACTTGCTTCCGTAGACTTCAAGTTCTATTTGTTCTTTTTCTTTCTTTTTCTGTCTCTAGTGTGTCGATAAATTATAGTGAAGTTACATCAATCCTTCTGAGTCGCTTTGGTTTTACTCTCTAGTACTCCAACCAAAGTATAAAGGACATTCAAAAAGAACGAGCCAGAGACACAATTAGAGAAACCAGTACCTGTATGTTAGAAGTATTGACCCTGACTGTTGAGACACTTGTCCCACAGTGACACAATGCGGTTTACAGTTGTCTCACAAAATTCCCTGGTCTGCAATGTTAACCAGTTAAACATGTACAGCTGGACATCGTCGTCTGAGGTGAATCGTTTTGGTCCCCTTGTGACTCACTTCCTGCAACATGAGACAACAGATAATGCCCAGCATTACTCCCAAACGTTGACCACATTTCGCCAAGCGATCAAATCAAAATGACCTGGCAGTCTCACCTGTGGGGTCGTTCTGCTCCACAACAATGCAAAGTCCCATATGGCCCACACAGTCGCGGCCCTCCTGCATAAATTCAAGTGCCAGGTTCTCGGCCACCCTCCATATAGTCCAGACCTCTCTCCCTGTGATTACTCTGAGAGGCAAATGACTCACCTCGGACGACGACGTCCAGCTGTATGAATTTTATGAGACTGCCATTCACCACCTTGTGTCACAGTGGGACAAGTGTCTCAACATCAAAGGAGCCTCCAGCTCGTTTCTTTTTGAACACCCCTTATAGTTTTTAATCCAGAAACATCCTCAGTTAACCACTAAGTTCATTAAGTAAGTGAGCTTTCTCCTCTCCCAAATCATTAGCATGAGCCTGGAATTGTCCAAACTTGGTCATTTCTTGTCTGAGTGTCTTCTTATCATTTGTGATATTAGTTGTATTCTGTTTTAAACCTGAAAGTCAGCTTTAAGGTCCGAATTATCCTTTCCTGAAAGTCAGCTTTAAGGTCCCAATTATTCTTTCTTAATTCAAAACTATTCTTATCCATTTGCTCCTTCTTTTAACATTTGTTAAACTTCCTCCTCTGCCTTAATTACTACTGGCTATTGTATTACACTTTTGGCCTAATATACTTCACACTACACCCATAATTGAAAGGCTGTTACGAAAATGACACACTGGTAACACTTTTATTGGATACCTGTAGGTTTGGCTTGGATCTTCTGATGCATCATCCCTATTACGGACACACAACACCGTGATTCCAATACAACATTAATTTATTTCTCTCCAAGGAACGTACACCATGGAATATAAAACATTAATTCAAGGATAATCAACATTTCCAGAGTGTCTATAATTACAAAAATCAAACCGCAACACACTCCCCACCCTGGTCAATTTCTAGAGGAATGACCAGTTGAACGGGGCGTGAGATTATGGATCCTTCTGAAGTTCGTAAGGTTACAGTTCGTATTTTCCCATCTCTTCCTTCATGAAGATCTTCTATCCGCGCCTTCCTCCACATGTGTCATGGACAAACATCCTCTTGTAGAAGAACATCACCCAGCTGGAATCTTCCTGAACCTGGCCTTGGTTAATGAGTTTCATGGAAATTTTTGAGCAGGATGAGATATTCTTTCTTCCACCTGTTCCAGAAGTGTTCTACCATCTTCTGCAGCCGTTGAAATTCCTTAGACAAGTCTTTTCTAACTGGTGATTCTGGACCAGTAGGTAGTGTTGTGAGTCGATCACCTACAAGGAAATGTGCGGGCGTCAGTGGCTCAGATTCCTCTCCCCCATGCGTAATTGGTCTACAGTTTAGTGCTGCTTCTATGCTGACCAGGATTGTGTTGAGACCTTCTTCGTCCAATTGTGACTGTCCTAAAACTTTTCTCAGGCAGCGTTTGACATATCCCATCATCCGTTCCCAGAATCCTCCCCACAAAGGCGCGTGCGGGGCGATGAATTTCCAAGTGATACCTTGCTGGGCGAGGTACTTGCGCGTCTTGCTTGCCATGAGAGCCTGCCAGAGCTCTTTCAGCTCTAAGTGCGTGGCATGGAAGGTAGTAGCATTATCAGTGTAAATTGTGCTGGTCACTCCTCTTCTTCCGACAAACCTTTGTAGGGCTTGAAGAAATCTGTCAGTTAACATATCTGAGCTTAGTTCCAGGTGTATGGCTCGTGTTGTTGCGCATGTGAATAGAGAAATATATGCTTTCTTCGTAATAAGTCCTTGTCTCACATATAATGGATCAGCAAAGTCAATACCTGTTACTGTAAATGGTTTCAGTGGTGAAACTCGTTCAGCTGGTAATAGAGCCTCAGTTTGTTGAACAACGTGAGCTTTCACCATCTTACTAGGTAGGCAACGGTGCAGAACATGTTTAATTGCCTGTCGAGCTCTAAAGGATCCAGAAATCTGTTCTTAGTTTACTCCAAGGTGATGCAAACGAATGTGAATCTGCTGGATCAGTAAACGTGTGTAATGATGATGTCCATCAAGAAGAATCGGGTGACGTTGATCTCTGGTTAATTCTGCAAACTGCAGCCGTCCACCGAGACGAATAAGACCATTATCGAAGAATGGGTTGTACCGAACTATCTGAGAATTACGTGGTAGAGGCATGTTGTTGTACAGTGCATGCAGTTCGAGCGCAAAATGTTGCTGTTGAACAACTTGAATCCAGTAAGCGCGTGCTTCGCCCAAATCTGATTCTGTTTTCTTTCAATAAGTGCCGTTTAAAGTGAAGTACCCATCCTGTAACTCTTAACAGCTTGAAATAGCTACTGTACCGTGTAGCTGTTAAAATAGGAATCGTTGTTTGTACCATGAAGACTTGGCCTGTTAATTTCTTCTTTTCTGGCAAGGAGTGCTCTTCCGTCTGTAACATTCGAGGCCATTGTGTTCTGTTCTTTGTTAACCAAGCAGGTCCATGGAACCATACAGAAGCATGGTGAAGTTTATCTGCTGTGGTACCACTGGAGGTTAGATCAGCTGGATTTTCGCCACCAGGGCAGTGCCTCTACTGTGACGGATTCGTTAATCGTTGTATTTCCGTAACACGGTTTGACACAAAGGTTTTCCATCGATTAGGGTCATGTTGTATCCATCCTAAGGCTACAGTTGAGTCAGTCCACAATGTTGCACAACTTGCATTATAGCTCGTGGCCTTACAGAAATAATGAAGTAGTCTTGATCCAAGAAGTGCCGCTAGAAGTTCCAGACTTGGAAGAGTTATTTTTTTATGGGAGCTAGTCGGTTTTTACTGCAAACTAAATGGACTGATACCATATTTCTTGTGGTGCACCGTACATAAAGGACTGCCCCGTAGGCCTTTTCTGGTGCGTCACAAAAGACATGGATTTCTGGCTCAGTGTTTTCAGATACACCAATTCATCGGGGAATTTTTATGTGTGAACATGATGGCAATTTTGATACCCACATTCGCCAGCGTTTGCTAAGATCAAGGGGTAAAACCTCATCCCATTCAATTTCTCTTGACCAAATTTCTTGAAAAATTATTTTTGCAGTGGGGGACACAGCCGACAACAAACTGAGTGGGTCATAGAATCTAGCAGTGTTTCGTAGTACTTCTCGCTTACTGGCAGGACGATTTATAACATTGTTGTGAACAACACTGAGCGTATCAGTCTGTGTGTTCCAGTGGACTCCCAGTACCTCCGTATCTGCAGTGTTTGACACCTTCTGATTGCCATATTCCAATCAGTTGGCTTGAATTTGTGGCCCACTTTGCCATGGTAGACTGATCTGTCCCATGAGTGATGTAAGCTCATAATATAAGTTAATTACGGCATTGTCATCTTTAGCACCTGCTACAATATTATCTTCCACATGTTTCTTCTTGATTTGTTCTATCATTTGCGCCTCATAAGTTTGTTTCAGTTTCTTGTCCTCCGTAAATTTTTTCTCCAGTGAAGCAAATCTTTTCTCTGCTTCCTGAAGATTATTGGATAACATAGCGTTGGGTTTTCTGGGGAAAGACACGACTCTTCTTTTGTCTTCGATGCAGTAGGATTTTGAGAAATCTTGCAATAACGCCAATTCCTTCTGATTCAGAGTTGTTGTTTCATCTTCTGTGATTCCCATTGTTTCTAAGTTCCAGAAACGTCGTAAAATATCGTCTGTTGTTGTCGCTGTCTCTAAACTGATGTAGTTTGCCGTCACAAGGTTAGCCGTGGTGCTTGACTTGCTTCCACTAAGAATGGAAGGTACCAGAACAACTGATGACGTTAGTCGAATAGGGGGGGAATCTTTAACAGATTTCCAATAGTAATCTGCTCCGATAAGAATCTCGATGGGAAGATCTTCTGTACCATCCCTTAGGTCCGCAAACTGAAGTCCTCGTCTGCGTACAAGTTTTCTTAAATCGGAAGGCACAGTTGGGTGCGCGGAAAATGAGTATGTGCTTTCAAACGCAGTCATAGGCGTCTTGGAATTAGTCCATCTACCCTGTAGTGTGAATTCTACGATGCGTTGAAGTTGCGGATGGCATTTCAAAGGCGTTGACAGATAGATCACGATGTTCTGTAGTTCTTGAACCTAGATCATCAATCAGGAACTTGGAAATGGAGCTTGACTGACTACCGCTATCCAGAACGTAGCGAGTAAGTTTACTTAATTCTGCGGGTCCACTGACCCAGACTCGAGCTGTCTGAAGATAAGTAAAACCTGCGGAACTTACGTCGATTCTCCCTACAGATGTAGAGCTAATTTGCTGAGAAGATGAAGAAGAGGCAGCAATGTCAGTACAGATAGCTTTATGATGACTTTCCTTGCACTTAGAACACGAGACCTTGCCCTTCTTACTGCAGTTTCAAGCACCATAACCTGGGTTTAGACATATAAATCAGCGATTATCTTGCTTTAGTTTATCGATACGTTGTTGGCTGTCAGTTACTATGTTGCCGTCTTGGGCCCAATGAGAGCGAGCTTCGCAAAATACACAATATGGTTGTACCGGTACTCCTCGTTTAGGCTTACCCGGATTTTTCGCTTGCTTTGAATTTATGTGAAGCGCTGCTGCAGTGAGCGTGAAGCTAGGAGATGACTGATATTCTGTACGAATCTTTTGTGCAGTGAGAGCACTACGAGCTTCTTCTTCCAAAAAGTTAAGTAGTTTCAGTACATCTCCTTCCGCTACTTCGGGTCTTCTAGAATGAACGACCCATTTCTCGCACATTTCAGCGGAAAATGTACGCAGAATTTTCGGAGTGAGAATTTTACCGTATGCCACGACGTCTTCTCCTAAGGTACGCAGTGCTTGAATACGATGGTTACATTCCAGGAATGTACTGTTTAGCGTTTCAGGTATTGCTGACTGTACAGGCTTTAGCGTATCCAAATAATCGAGGTGCGCCTGTATAATGCGATTGCTCTCTCCGTATCTATTCAATAAAATTTTCTTTGTTTCTTCATACGTGTTAGCCGTTATAGGTATTCCATCTACTAGTAACTTCGGTTCGCCTGATAGATACCCTCGTAGGAAAACATGTTTGTTTACTGTAGAAAGGGATGGGTCTTTATCAATGGTCGATTCAAATTGTTCCCAGAAGCGGGACCACATTTCGACATCTCCACAAAATGACTCAAGCTTAATTGCAGGTAGCTTCACAGAGTGGAATACAGTTGGTTGTGTGAGCATTGGTGGTGACGTGATATTCACCTGCGACGTTGAGGCTGAAAGCTTGTAATCAATTGCTTTTGTAGCCTTCTGTATAGCGCGTTTGACTTTGTCTGTATATCCCTCTCAGCTCAGCACGTCTGCATTGTATTCATCGTCAGAAAGAAAATTATGAATAGCGTCATCTAATGAAACGAGCTTCTCTAGAGTTTGTTGAAGACGTTCCCTGTAATGTTCAAAATCATCAAACGGGCTTTCTACGGTAAGAGCATCAACAGCCGCACAAAACCGCGTATCATTAGTCCTCTCCCTAGTTCGCTTTCTTTTGAAGTTTGCTAACTGTATCTCTGATTCGTCCTGCATTATGTCTTGCTAAAGACGGCTGATGTAAGATTGTTTACGAGTGCGCTTGTGAATAGCTTAAACGCTTAACATGCAGCGTATGCCCAAACGTAAGTGAACGAAAACCTAGCTACGCTGAGTGCAAGTTTCAAGCTTGCAGTACAAAGCCGCAAAAATTGTTTTGAAGCAACCAGTTCATGCGATCATATTATATTGGAATGGACTTAGCTTGTGATGCGGTCCGACGTCGTCTCTTGTTTCCTACAGCGTGAAGTATGCCGTTAATTGTTGAAACCACGCAGGAAATCGCAATTTCTTCCTGGGTTTCGGCACCAAAATATTACGGACACACAACACCGTGATTCCAATACAACATTAATTTATTTCTCTCCAAGGAACGTACATCATGGAATAGAAAACATTAATTCAAGGATAATCAATATTGCCAGAGTGTCTATAATTACAAATATCAACCCGCAACAATCCCAATCA
Organism: Schistocerca gregaria; assembly: GCF_023897955.1. Classification (NCBI taxonomy): domain Eukaryota; kingdom Metazoa; phylum Arthropoda; class Insecta; order Orthoptera; family Acrididae; genus Schistocerca; species Schistocerca gregaria. Next base: position 393,494,759 of record NC_064921.1, read on the forward strand.
CTGCAATTCTCTGACCACCACTCCACTGCTGCAAACTTGCCGTCGTTTGGATTGTGGTGGAAGCTCCACTAGTTCCACTTCCTACCACTAGTAGTCTGCCTCTCATAATCTGCATGCCCAGCTATAACTGCTCCCTCGATATGAACAAAATTTAAAGCATGGTGGATGCAGGATATCTCCACATTCGTTCGAAGAATTCTCTGGTCTCTGTCTTCCCATGGAGACGAACAATCAACTCAGTTCTCTGGTTCTCTGTATTGGATTTACTTTTCCTTTGGTTGCCACTAAGTGTTGACACACAGTTCACTAGATGTGTCAGTTCTTAGTATCAGATACGCAACTAATATGAAACACTGTGCCCAACCAACATGAAATGTGCTACTTGTAGATGTGAGTTTTCAAATCTATGACTCAGTTCCCGTTGCATGGTTATAAAAATGTAGTCCGAAAATCTTCCTTGAAATGATATTCGAAATGGAGAAGCGCTTGTTTGTATTTGTTACTTCTTCATTAGATCGTTGGCTGCCAGCTGTAGAAATATATGCGTCTCCATAATTCAGCAACAGGATTGACGCTTAAAAATCAGTCTTCATGAGTATGTAACTTCCCTAAATATGGATACAATTCAATCTTGCAGATCCTTTTCTCTCAAATAAAGAAAACCCTGAGACTTTCCTACAGCTGGGCATGTGAAATCAACATTATCCAAAAAGTTTGAATTCTCGTGAAACAAAAGGCCACAACTGTCATATAGATTTTTAAATGTTGTCTCTGATACCAACAACTGTTTAGCTCCTTTTTCCCACACCTCTGGATTGCCCTAATTGGATAAATCATATTCTGAATTTTAAATAAACATCTTCAATTGACATAGACATTCCATTAGTACAATTCAGTTTATCTGCAATCACAGTTTTCCTTAATTACAAATCGTAGTCAGAGATATTAATCCTTTTAGAAGTCCAATATCTACAGTAACGCTATTTCTTTTTTAAATTGATTTTAAAAAAGGCATTTAACTTTGTACAGTGTACCCCATGATTACAAATAGGTCTTTTTAAATGACATAACTACCAGTGAAGTGCATTACACATTGTTCTCAACTAACTCTTCCTGAAACTACTGATTCCTAATATAATTTCAGTAGAAACCCTTTATGAACTGTCTGTAGAATGTTCAGTATAATGTGTTACTTCAATCTTCTTAATTGTTCTGCCTTTGAATTCGCAGTGTAAGTGCAGCCTATGAATCACATGACAGTCAAAAAATGATCACCTCCACTTTTGAATCAACTGTTCATAGGTCGAGATACTACTGTATGTAACAACTTCTTTTGCTTATTTTTACATTAATGAAATATTCTTCTCCTTTCTTGAACCTCTAATTATATTCCTATGTTGAATTAACTTCCAATCACTTTGAAGAATTAATCTTTCCTAGATATCCAATCTCAAATTATTGGACTTTCTAATTTAGAGTCTGATAACTTCTGAATATACTTCAGAAATCACTGTAAGTACTTCATCTTTACCAACAGTATAAATCGACACAAAGAGAGTGAAACACAAACAGTGTGATATTCACTATATTATCATCACTGAAGCAGTGGTTCTAATATAATATTTCATCAATTATGTCAACACTTATCAATTTGATAAGAGTCTTGGCAAAAGCTTCCAAGGCATAATTCTGTTAGCTGGCTTGCAATATCAACTGGGTCCAGACAGCTCCATGATTGCAGCACACTTCTGAAATACCTTGCATCTCTCGTTGACCCTATATCAAAATTTGTGGTGGGGCTGTTTTACCCTAATGTGAGTAAAATGATTACTGTAGTTATTAAGTTACATAGGGAAGTAATTATTTAAAATGAATGCTCCTAAGAGCCAAGTTAGCCAAACAATTCTAATATATGCTTTTCTCGCCTTTTTTGGCAAACATTTGTATTAAATAATCCATATCTGGAGACGATTTTAGTTTTGTTCTGCCTCTGTAGACAGCTCTGACAAGTCTGAAAGCTGTTCTTGGCTCATTTGATAGTTTTTAATCAGTTTTAATTTCTAAAAACTTTTTTCAGCTGCAGCAGTTGCTACAGGAAGCGTCAGAAGTGGGAAACATATTGTTATTACCTCAGGAAAACTGGACGCAGGGCTACTGAATTTAATCAGTAATTATTCTGTGGATTCCTTAATGGAATTTCAGTTTTTAAGCACATTTTCAAAGAAATTAATTGTTCATCCAGACTAAATGTCATGTCTTTACTGATTTTAGCAGACATTTTCCCAATTCCTGACTCATTATTTCATTTGAAAATGATAGAGTGTTTCTCTGGTTGTAACACTTCGAATGTATTACTAAGGTTATAGAAGCTTCGAAATCTTTGTTGAGTTCGAGGAATTAATATATCTAAACAGCAATCGCACACATTGATTTTGAAGGACGATTCCAGGTCTGAAATTCTGTCTCCAGATAACACATCAAAATATAGCTTCATCATCCACTGTCTTTTATTTTTGAAAACATTGTTACCCCTCACTCTTTTGCAAGGTCTTTAGACTGTTTAGCATACCATGGAATGTTTTTGATTTCTTATTTCACTTAGTCTAATCAAAACATTACTCAGTAAAATACTGGCTTTCTGTAAGTCATTATTTTCGTGCTGTAGAACCTTAGAATCCAGATTTGAAATAATGAATTAAAAAAGGCGACAAACACTATAAAATCATAGATCTCTAAGATATTAATTATACTTTTACATTCATCACATTCATCTTTTTTATTGAAAATTAAACTTACCTGGCACAAAGCTTTCATTATTAATGAATAATTTTTCTTTATAACTGATAATACCATCTAGCAGGGCATACTTTCTGAAGGGTAATTTTATATTTTAAATATTTATCTTTACTCAACATTGAACAGCGTTTTATACTATTGCCAAAAAAGGTATATATTTTTTTCCAAAGTATCGAAAAAAAAACGGACACTTCAGGAACAATTTTTGCAGCATCATTTAAAATTAAATTTAGAGGATATGCCACACAATGAATATAATACACACTTCTTGCATTTTCTTTTATAAGGGCTTGTAATCCATTGCCAAATATAACATTTGCTCCATCGCAACTCTGCCCTTTACATTTGGACAAATCATTTCCATATTCCTTTATACTATTAAAAAAATTTCAGTTTTAAGCTCTTCTGCACTACAATTGACTACTGATATAAATCCCTACCTACCCCATGAACCATAGCCCTCGCTGTTGGTGAGGAGGCTTGCCGTGCCTCAGCAATACAGATAGCCGTACCGTAGGTGCAACCACAACAGAGGGGTATCTGTTGAGAAGCCAGACAAACATGTGGTTCCTGAAGAGGGGCAACAGCCTTTTCAGTAGTTGCAGGGGCAACAGTCTAGATGATTGACTGATTTGGCCTTGTAACACTAACCAAAATGGCCTTACTGTGTTGGTACTGCGAACAGCTGAAAGCAAGAGGAAACTACAGCCGACATTTTTCCCGAGGGTATGCAGCTTTAATGTATGGTTAAATGATGATGGCGTCCTCTTGGGTGAAATATTCTGAAGGTGAAATAGTCCCCCATTCGGATCTCTGAACTGGAACTACTCAGGAAGACGACGTTATCAGGTGAATGAAAACTGGCGTTCTAAGGGGCGGACTGTGGAATGTCAGATCCCTTAATCGGGCAGGTTGGTCAGAAAATTTAAAAAGGGGAAATGGATAGGTTAAAGCTAGATATAGTGGGAATTAGTGAAGTTCAGTGGCAGGAGGAACAAGAGTTTTGGTCAGGCGAATACAGGATCATAAATACAAAATCAAATAGGAGTAATGCAGGAGTAGGTTTAATAATGAATTAAAAAGATAGGAGTGCGGGTAAGCTACTACAAACAGCTTAGTGAACGCATTATTGTGGCCAAGATAGACACGGAGCCTATGTCTACAACAGTAGTACAAGTTCATATGCCAACTATCTCAGCAGATGACAGAGACTGATGAAATGTATGATGAGATAAAAGAAATTATTCAGATAGTGAAGGGAGACGAAAATTTAATACTCATGGGTGACTGGAACTCGATAGTAGGAAAAGGCAGAGAAGGAAACGTGGTAGGTGAATATGGAATGGGATTAAGGAATGAAAAAATGAAACCGCAATGTAGAATTTTGCACAGAGCATAACTTAATTATAGCTAACACTTGGTTCAAGAATCATGAATGAAGGTTGTATACATGGAAGAAGCCTGGAGATACAGGAAGATCTCAGATAGTTTATATTATGGTAATACAGAGATTCAGGAACCAGGTTTTAAGTTGTAAGACATTTCCAGGGGCAGATGTGGACTACGACCACAATCTATTGGTTGTAAACTGTAGATTAAAGCTGAAGCACCTGCAAAAAGGTGGGAATTTAAGGAGGTGGGACCTGGATAAACTGAAAGAACCAGAGATTGTAGAGAGCTTCAGGGAGAACATTAGGGCACGATTGACAAGAATGGGGGAAAGAAATACAGTAGAAGAAGAATGGGTAGGTTTGAGATATGAAATAAAGAAGGTAGCAGAGGATCAAGTAGGTAAAAAGACGTGGGCTAGTAGAAATCCTTGTGTAACAGAAGAGATACTGAATTTAATTGATGATAAGAGAAAATATAAAAAATGCAGTAAATGAAGAATGCAAAAAAGAATACAAACGTCTCAAAAATTAGGTCGACAGGAAGTGCAGGGATTGGCTAGAGCACAAATGTAAGGATGTAGACACACATATGACTGCTGATACTGCCTACAGGAAAATTAAAGAGACCTTTGGAGAAAAGAGAAGGACTTGCATGAATATCAAGAACTCAGATGGAAACCCAGTTCAGCAAAGAAGGGAAAGCGGAAAGGTGGAAGGAGTATATAGAGGGGCTATACAAGGACAATGTTCTTGAGGATAATATTATAGAAATGGAAGTGAATGTAGATGAAGATGGAACAGGAGATATGATACTGTGTGAAGAGTTTGAGAGAGCACTGAAAGAACTAGGTCGAAACAAGGCCCCGGGAGTAGACAACTTTCCATTAGAACTACTGACAGCCTTGGGAGACCCAGGCCTAAAAAGCTCTACCATCTAGCGAGCAAGATGTGTGAGACAGGCGAAATACCCTTAGACTTCAAGAAGAATATAATAATTCCAATACCAAAGAAAGCAGGTGTTGACAGATGTGAAAATTACCGAACTGACAGTTTAATAAGCCACGGCTGCAAAATACTAACGTGAGGCAATACTGACCCTATGACTTATCATAGAAAATAGATTATGGAAAGGCCAATATACATTTCTAGCATTTGTAGACTTAGAGAAATCTTTTGACAATGTTAACTGGAATACTCTCTTTCAAATTCAGAAGGCGCAGGCGTAAAATAAAGGGAGTAAAAGGTTATTTACAATTTTTACAGAAACCAGATGGCAATTATAAGAGTCGAGGGACATGAAAGGTAAGCCGTGGTTGGGAAAGGAGTGAAACAGGGTTGTAGCCTGTCCCCAATGTTATTCAGTCTATATATTGAGTAAGAAGTAAAGGAAACAAAAGAAAAATTCTTAGTAGGAATTAAAATCCATGCAGAAGAAATAAACACTTTGAGGTTCGCCCATGACATTGTAATTCTGTCAGAGACAGCAAAGGACCTGGAAGAGCAGCTGAACGGAGAGGACAGTCTCTTGAAAGGAGGATATAAGATGAACATCAACAGAAGCAAAACGAGGATAATGGAATGTAGTCGAATTAAATCCCGTGATGCTGAAGAAATTTGATTAGGAAATGTGATGCTTAAAGTGGTAAATGAGTTTTGCAAAATAACTGATGATGGTCGAAGTAGAGACGACATAAAATGTAGACTGGCAATGGCAAGGAAACAATTTCTGAAGAAGAGAAATTTGTTAACATGGAGTAAAGATTTAAGAGGGAGGAAGGGGTTTCTGAAAGTATTTGTATGGAGTGTAGCCATGTTTGGAAGTGAAATATGGACGATAAATAGTTTAGGCAAGAAGAGAATAGAAGCTTTCGAAATGTGGTGCTACTGAAGAATGCCGAAGATTAGATTGGTAGATCGCATAACTAATGAGAAAGTATTGAATAGAACTGGGGAGGAGTTTGTGGCACAACTTGACCAGAAGAAGGGATCGGTTGGTAGGACGTGTTCTTAGGCATCAAGGGATCACCAATTTAGTACTGGAGAGCAGCGTGGAGGGTAAAAACCTTCGAGGGAGAACAAGAGATGACTACACTAAGCAGATTCAGAAAGATGTAGGTTGCAGTAGGTACTGGGAGATGAAGAAGCTTGCGAAGGATAGAGTAGTTTGGAGAGCTGCATCAAACCAGTCTCAGGATTGAATGTCACACCAACAAACAACATAAATCCCTAAAAGGACTCGCAGATTTTTATTTCCTTATGAACTCGATCATTTCCTTCTGTCGAGAGACTGATGACCACAGATGTTACGTCCCATAGTGCTCAGAGCCATACTGAAAAACTACAGAAAGTTGATCAGTTTTTGACATGTCTTGAGCTTTATGAAAAATAATCGCCAGAAATGGAGCTTTTTTAATTTGTAAAAGATTATTTTCTCTAAATGCAGAAGCAAGTAAATTAATAGTTTTTTTTTTTGGAATCGTGGGCTTGAGTAATTTATCTCACATTTTGGCTTTAAAAGAAGTTATTTAGAAATAGGATCAGTAATCATGACATTAATAACATGATGCAATACATTGTACCAGAAAGTAATTTTTCTATTAATTTCTCTTTGCAGTAAAGTATCGATGGTATTACCTTGTAACCAATTATTAACAGATAGAGCCACATTAATATGCTGCTATAAGTTTTCATAGTCAAATATACGCTGTGCAAAATTGCTTCTAACTGAGAAGGAGATGATAGATAAACTCCAGTGGAATACTCTGCAGGAGAGATGCTTAATAGCTTGGTACGGGCTTTTGTTGAAGTTTCGAGAACATACCTTCACCGAGGAGTCAAGCAGTATATTGCTCCCTCCTACGTATATCTCGCGAAGAGACCATGAGGATAAAATCGGAGAGATTAGAGCCCACACAGAGGCATACCGTCAATCTTTCTTTCCACGAACAATACGAGACTGGAATGGAAGGGAGAACCGATAGAGGTACTCAAGGTACCCTCCGCTTGCGGAGTATGGATGTAGATGCAGATGCAGATGTAGAACACCATTAACCCATGTGGAGGAATCTGATTTGCTTTGACCATCTGCCAACAACAAACGGAAGTGACAATATGATTTGTTTAAAATATTAGAATAACATAGGCATGACCCTGAAATTTCTGTACCAGCCTTATCGAAATACAAGTAATGATAAGCTGAAAAACATTGGTTTGTTTCTGTATCCTTTGTAAAGGGTCATTGTGGTTTAAATGTGCCCAATTAAAAAAATTTCTTGTTCGCATTCAGTAAGGCTGCCACCAAAATTTACTCTACCTGGTGAAGATATATTATAAAATTCCTCAGACTTATTAAGATCTTCGATATGGGTTTCTTCTATTTCTCTGGCAGACAATGTGTTCCAGATGAATGTAAAAATAAAATGAAGAAAAATAAAAGTAATACTGATAATTTTTGAAAATTCTTCAAAACTGTAGGGTTAGAAATGTTAGTAGGACATGTCTTTAATTTTTTAAATTTGCCTTTAAAACACACCTGGCGAACCCAAATCGTTTCATGGGCCTCCTTGATGAAGTACAATGTCAAAGCGTACCATAATGTATAGATTGTTCAGCAAGATTGCAGTGGTGTGGGGGAGCTGCAGAAGGCAGATGCAGAAGAATGAGTGAAATAAGTAGCCATAATCTGCGGCCACCTTATTCAGTGCAAGCAAAACACACACATACGCCATTTTCCTGTTGTTCCACACTACCACTATGGTGGACATTCAATGAATACAAGTGATATTTTGTGGAAGCACTGATATTCGTATGTGGTACATCTTTCTACTAAAGAATATGACACTGAAGAGAGATTTTGGCTGTAGATACTGTATCACAGACACAGTCCCTTTGACTGTTCAGAGATGTCACTAAACCCGCCCAAAGATGTAAACAATCATGTATGAGCAGTGCCTATTAGACGGAGGGGGTCCGACAGCCGATCAGTTCTAGTCATTCCACGAGGAAGGAGGTACGCGGCTAGTGCTGTCTGTAGTTTAACCATGCCTAGACAGTCAATAACGCAGTTCGATCACGTCCACATTGTTGCTTTGTGCCAGGAAGGGCTCTCAACAAGGGAAGTGTCCATGTGTCTTGGAGTGAAACAAAGTGTTGTTGTTCAGAATGGAGGCGATACAGAGAGGCAGGAGCTATCGATGGCATGACTCGCTCAGGCCGCCCAGGGGCTGGCTACTACTGCAGTGGATGACCGCTACTTATGGATTATGGCTAGGAGGAACCCTTACGGCAACGCCACCATGTTGAATAATGCTTTTCGTGCAGCCACGGAACGTCGTATTACGACTCAAACTGTGCGCTATAGGCTGCATGATGCACAGCTTCACTCCTGACATCCATGGCGAGGTCCATCTATGCAACCACGACACCATGCACTGAGGTACAGACGGGCCCAACATGCCGAATGGACCACTCAGGACTGGTATCACGTTCCCTTCATGATGAGTATTGCATATGCCTTCAACCAGACTATCGTCGGAGACGTGTTTGGAAGCAACCTGGTCAGGCTGGACGCCTTCGACACACTATCTAGCAAGAGCAGCAAGGTGGAGGTTCCCTACTGTATTGGGGTGGCTTTATGTGGGACCGACAGACGCCGCTGGTGGTCCTGGAACGTGCCGTAACAGCTGTACGATACGCGAATGCCATCCTCCGACCGATAGTACAACCATATTGCTAGCATACTGCCGAGGCATTCGCCTTTATGGACGACAATTCGCACCCCATCCGTGCACATCTTGTGAATGACTTCCTTCAGAATAACGACATCGCTTGACTAGAGTGGCAGCATGTTCTCCGGACATGAACCATATCAAACACACCTGGGAGGGATTGAAAAGGACTATTTATGGACGAGGTGACGCACCAACCACTCTCAGGGATCTACTCAGAATCGCTGTTGAGGAATGGGACAATCTGGACGAACAGCGCCTTGATAAACTTGTGGATAGTATGCCACAAAGAATACAGGCATGCATCAATGCAAGAGGACTTGCTACTGGGTATTAGAGCTACAGATGTGTACAGCAATCTGCACCACTACCTCTGAAGTGCTCGCTGTATGGTGGTACAACAAGCAATGTGCGGTTTTCATGAGCAATAAAAAGGGCGGAAATGATGTTTACTTTGATCTCTATTCCAATTTAATGTACAGGTTCCGGAACTCTCGGAAGTGAGGTGATGCAAAACATTTTTTGGTGTGTGTATTAGGAATTTAAGTTAGCGCTCAACAAAGTGATAATAACAACAATAAAACATAAACGTAGTAACTGATACTGCAGCGCGACACAAATGCATTGATTTGCTGATGTTTCGAAGCAGCACGAAAAGTTTGAAGCATCTCTGGAAAGATTTCTTCAGAACATTGGGTGATCGTCAAAATAGTGGAGCACACGGCTTATTTCAGACAGGAACACGCCGGAACGGCGTTTCGGCACCTCCGAGGGAAGACTTTTTTTTTGGAACTGAGTGGACGAACTCCGCGCCGGAAATTGAAAGTATTACACTTATTTTAAAACGTAATGTAAAATAAAATTAGCCACTGCGGAGGCACCGCTGAACATAACAGTAATTGGCCTGTGTGTTAAGAAAGAGTGTTAGCGATTTGTTTGCAAAAAAAATTCCACACGAATATCAGTTTGCAATAGCTACAACATTACAATTTGCTGACCTCTCTGTGTTTGTGCTCTTCCCATTCGCTGTGAGTTTGGTGTATATCGAGAGATATTTCTCTTCTTTCATGGTACACTTTTTTAAAGTGTTACTTATGTAGGTATACTGTAGTGTTCCTGTTCTTTCCCGATATAAACTGTGCCTTTCTTTTCTTTGGTGAGCTCTTTCTTCCATACTCTCCATTCGTGGCAAATGAATAACACGTAAGCATATTGACCTATGATGTTTTCCAAGGCGCATCAAGATTAGAAACAATTAATTTTAGTAGTTCTAAGACGAAGTTAATGGTCTTGGGGAATATGTAAACCGGCAAATTCAACACATCGAACATATCATCCTGGAATTTATATCGCTGATTCAGACGTTTTTGTCTAACCTATAATCCATAAATTCATCGATCTAACCGAAAAATCCGGTTTCGTCCTTACTTATAACGAATTTTCCATCGGACCAGGTCTCCCGAAGAAGTATTTTTTGCTATTGGAGGTTTAAAAAAATGGCTCTGAGCACTATGCGACTTAACATCTGAGGTCATCAGTCGCCTAGAACTTAGAACTAATTAAACCTAACTAACCTAAGGACATTACACACATCCATGCCCGAGGCAGGATTCGAACCTGCAACCGTAGCAGTCGCGCGGTTCCTGACTGCGCGCCTAGAACCGCTAGACCACCGCGGCCGGCGCTATTGGAGGTATCAGCTCTTATTTTGTTTCCATTACGCCTGACAAAGCGCAAATATCTGTAAAACATAGTTTTAAATCCTTTATTAAAATGAATATTACACGCCAATAATCGCAGCTCCCGACCTATAATACGTTATAAACGAGTCTGCAATGGATAGTTCTGCAGTTAAATTTCTTGCATTCGGAAAAAATTACTGTTAAGTTGGAAGTTTGTGTTAAAATGAAATTTAATTACGCTTGGGACTGGAAAAATAAGCTCGCAGTTCACCTAAACCGAAATTCCTGTTAACTGATAAAATTTACTATCAGAACCAATGTATTCCTCTTTGGACCAAATTTTTTTTCGCATGAGTTCGTCTTGAGCAATATCGCGCTAACGAGGTTTACCAGTAATGCCGTACTATATCGAGTAAAATTTGATTTTATTAAATGTGTGCTTAATAAAATCTACATTGACTGATTCTATTTTTCAGCGCCCTTCCCACAAAAGATGTGTTGGCGTTTGTTACCATAACAAAAACAAAAAAATTACACATGTTTTACATTTCCGCAACGATGTGTAAAGAAACTTGAGTCCTATGATAACACAGCGTAGAACACTATATAAAGTGATGTAAAGTACTAACGAGAAGTATTTTTTTCGTGGAGAGAGAGAAGTTTTTAGTACTTACCTTGCGAAGTAAATCACTCACAGAATCTGATTGCTGAAAAAAATTAAGAAATTTTGGACAATTTCTTTATAATTTCCTCCTTCTGTTCGTCTCTTCTTCTCATAGCTCCATTGGGATTCAAATGGCTCTGAGCACTATGGGATTTAACATCTGTGGTCATCAGTCCCCTAGAACTTACATCTACTTAAACAACTAACCTAAGGACATCACACACATCCATGCCCGAGGCAGCATTCGAACCTGAGACCGTAGCGGTCGCGCGGTTGCAAACTGAAGCGCCTAGAACCTCTCGGTAATAACGGCCGGCCTCCACTGGTGTAATCTCTCTTTCTTTCACTTCGCAGTTAAACTTTATTAACGAACAAATAATCGCTAGATTTACAACATTTGAACGTCATAAACCACGTGCACAGATTGAACTAAACGCATATAATTGTTCTCGTTTAACTGAAAAAGAGAAATACGGTAATGATTGTTGTCTGCTGACGTGCGTCGCGGGAAATCTGAGACGTTCAGTGTTGCCAACATGTGGACGCCTGGTTAATTATGCGTTTAGGGTAAGGCCTAAGACTTAAGCGTTCAGCTTGTGTGAGATTATGGAAAACATTTTACGAATTTTTGCTAATACACGTCGGAGCCCCTGTAGCCGGGGGAGGGGGGGGGGGGCGTATCATTGATACGTCTGATTGATAGAGTCCTGTACTAAGTATGTAACTACCTGTGGGTCAGCTCGCATCACATTCCTCCGTTAATCACTTACGTATATTCTGGCTCAGTATGTGAAAGTATTCTCTTTTCTATTTACTTATACATTCGGCAGACTTAAATTCTTAAAGTATTCTTATTTTCTAAACCTTGTGTTAGAGAGCACATGTATTGTTTTTAATATGAGCACAAGTATCGTTATTCTAGTTCCCCTCGACTTAACTGCCGCTTATTCTATTTGCCTCTACTGTATTATGTAAATGACTTCTTTATTACGTTTTGTAATGTACTGCATAACGTAAATAAGCTAGTAGTTATTATTTTAATGTAGGGTATCCAGTTTTCAGTTCTTTTTATACAGTTTATAGTTTTGTTTAAATACTATAGTTAGCTTATACGATAGATAACTCCATCTTTAACTTACAGTATACACTGTAAATACTAGTGTAACTCATAGTTAAGATTTAATATTTGTTGAATTTACTTCCATTTCATTCTCCTGTAGATGTTCGTTTGTTTACCGTTTCGTGTAGTTGTGTTTATTTTATTTTATCTCTATACTTTTGTCATTCCTCTATTCCTTTTAAATACTACTTCTAAATTACCTTAATCCTTTTCTATAGATATTCACATGTTATTTTATTAACTTCATTTCTGTGCTGATGTCAGTACCGCTGCTTATTATACCGAGTTTTGGTATGTGCATGGTATTACGTTACCAGTGTTTTTCATTAATTATGTTCTGCGCATACTTGAATTTTCCCGACACTAGCCGTAGTGTTTGGAGTGTCCCACATCACGGCAATCACATACCGTAGACCGGCATGCGTATATTACTTGCATCGTGCTACGGTGACTCCAAATAGCTTGATTTGTTGCTATTTATTTAAGGTTACTTATTACCTACATCGTTAAACATCCTTTAAAAATAAACATACCTATGTAATTTTTAGCACTTAGCTAAATCTTATCATAGTGATCTTATTGCTGTGATCAGATGTTTAATACGTGATACTTCCATAAGGTGCATTTAAGGTGTCCCTCACATACACTCCTGGAAATGGAAAAAAGAACACATTGACACCGGTGTGTCAGACCCACCATACTTGCTCCGGACACTGCGAGAGGGCTGTACAAGCAATGATCACACGCACGGCACAGCGGACACACCGGGAACCGCGATGTTGGCCGTCGAATGGCGCTAGCTGCGCAGCATTTGTGCACCTCCGCCGTCAGTGTCAGCCAGTTTGCCGTGGCATACGGAGCTCCATCGCAGTCTTTAACACTGGTAGCATGCCGCGACAGCGTGGACGTGAACCGTATGTGCAGTTGACGGACTTTGAGCGAGGGCGTATAGTGGGCATGCGGGAGGCCGGGTGGACGTACCGCCGAATTGCTCAACACGTGGGGCGTGAGGTCTCCACAGTACATCGATGTTGTCGCCAGTGGTCGGCGGAAGGTGCACGTGCCCGTCGACCTGGGACCAGACCGCAGCGATGCACGGATGCACGCCAAGACCGTAGGATCCTACGCAGTGCCGTAGGGGACCGCACCGCCACTTCCCAGCAAATTAGGGACACTGCTGCTCCTGGGGTATCGGCGAGGACCATTCGCAACCGTCTCCATGAAGCTGGGCTACGGTCCCGCACACCGTTAGGCCGTCTTCCGCTCACGCCCCAACATCGCGCAGCCCACCTCCAGTGGTGACGCGATAGGCGTGAATGGAGGGACGAATGGAGACGTGTCGTCTCCAGCGATGAGAGTCGCTTCTGCCTTGGTGCCAATGATGATCGTATGCGTGTTTGGCGCCGTGCAGGTGAGCGCCACAATCTGGACTGCATACGACCGAGGCACACAGGGCCAACACCCGGCATCATGGTGTGGGGAGCGATCTCCTACACTGGCCGTACACCTCTGGTGATCGTCGAGGGGACACTGAATAGTGCATGGTACATCCAAACCGTCATCGAACCCATCGTTCTACCATTCCTAGGCCGGCAAGGGAACTTGCTGTTCCAACAGGACAATGCACGTCTGCATGTATCCCGTGCCACCCAACGTGCTCTAGAAGGTGTAAGTCAACTACCCTGGCCAGCAAGATCTCCGGATCTGTCCCCCATTGAGCATGTTTGGGACTGGATGAAGCGTCGTCTCACGCGGTCTGCACGTACAGCACGAACGCTGGTCCAACTGAGGCGCCAGGTGGAAATGGCATGGCAAGCCGTTCCACAGGACTACATCCAGTATCTCTACGATCGTCTCCATGGGAGAATAGCAGCCTGCATTGCTGCGAAAGGTGGATATACACTGTACTAGTGCCGACATTGTGCATGCTCTGTTGCCTGTGTCTATGTGCCTGTGGTTCTGTCAGTGTGATCATGTGATGTATCTGACCCCAGGAATGTGTCAATAAAGTTTCCCCTTCCTGGGACAATGAATTCACGGTGGTCTTATTTCAATTTCCAGGAGTGTATGTGGTGTATGATTTACGTGGTATCCATCTTCTTCCACACATAATTCATCTTAATATCACTATCCTGATCATAGTGTATAAAACAGTTTCTAAATAAGTGCGTGCTCCCTTCCTCTCCTCGATTTGCGACTGGGGGCTTATCGCAACCGGCTTGTTTTCCTGTGGGGGCTGATGGAGTAATTTCGTTGCTTTGCGTTACCTCTTCTGAATGTACAGTGTGATCGTTGTTCTTCCAATTTGTATCCTGCCCAGGTCATGAATCTGTTTCCCTTTGACCTTGTCCCTTCTCCTCTATATATTCCCTTTTTCTTTGACTGTAACCATTGTTCTTTTTGTTAGGGTGTTTCCTGTTGTTGTGTCCTGGCCAATTGCCATATCGATATTTATTGTCTACTGAGGGCAGACCTTGAAATCTGGTATGTGGACCCCTTTGTTCCATAGGTACTGAGTCACAGTAACTTTAATCATGTTCTCTCATATCTCGTCTCTGATACCCATAGTTTCCTATATTACCACAGTTCTTACTTTTGTTCCTTTTCTGAAGCGTGTAAGGATGTCAGTTGTGCTGGTTTTTTCCACTGTTATTCTTACAGTGGTTTTCATTTTGCAATGCATCAATCTGTAAATTCCTTTTTTCAGCTGGAGGTTACTCTCTTCGTAAATGGATCGATCTAGTCGAGAATAGAGAGGAAGTACTCGAAATCATTCTCTGGTATTGTCAGCAATTTTTCCTTGATGTATGGCGCCATCTATTTGAGTATCTTTAAGACGTTAACATGTGAGGTGGGAGTCAACTAGTAAGCCAGTCTTATTAAGATATTTTTCAAAATATAAATGCTTGCTCCGATTGTTCGAACATGTGATAGCTCTCACCCATGTTGGCAGCCCAAAGCAAAGTGTCACCTTGGTTATAGCCTACTACGAATCTGATCTTTTGTGGTTCTGTCCAGTTACGTAGCTGCACATTCCAGAATGCCCTTATGAATACGACAGGCTTTGTTTTCTTGACCTCCATCGATTATACTAGAAGCTGCCTATGCCTGATTAGACCTCCATCTGCTAAAATAGATGAAAAACATGTGCTGTGCTCACAGGCAGCGGCACCCTGTCCGACTGCATGCGATTGTATGCAACTCAGGATGGAACTGTCATTGGTATTAGTTGTTGCACATTATATTCTCTTTCTTCATCGCCAGGTATAGTCGCTAGTGGATGCGTGTAAGCTTTCCCACTTCTTCACATATCTATTCGGCTTTGATTGTTGGTAGCGGTCGGCTCGTTTGAGCTACCGCTACCATTTGCGAGCTCTTTACGTATTCGCTCTTCTGCTGCTTTAATATCTGAGTCGGTTTTAGTAACTATTTTGCTCTCCTTCTGTGTCATTACTTTTTTTTACGACATCTACATACGTTATATGCTCTTGTGTGAACTTTTGCGCAAGCATAGTGTCGCTATCTAATAATCCAACCTCGGTCTTTGAATTAGTTACTTAATATCCATCTCTGTACGCTCTTGCTATTTTTTCACGAACTCGTGACCTAGTTTCAAGTGTTCCTACTCTCCTGATAGTTTTTGTACTTCATCCAGTAAGTCCTTGTAAACGCATTCCAGTTCCATGCAATTACCATGCACAACCTTCACAGTTTCAGTAATTTCGGGCTGCGCGGTTTGTCAGTTATTCTGAACTTCGGTTATACTTTAAGCCTGTCCACGGTTTCCTTTCGATCTTGAACTATGGACCAGAACTTCTGATATAGCTTATTTAAGTCAGTGGACAAGTCAGTGCCTAAGTCTCTCGCCAAATCTCTGCTCGGGTCCATGGGTAACTTTGCGTCCAAATCTTCAAACTTATCTGTTAAGTCATTTTACCAGTCTGTGCTCAAATTGCGCAAGTTCGTATTTAGGTCACAAATAGCTTTTAATATTTCTTGCATTACGGGCACTGATAACGCCTTGTGTGTATCTCAGATTTTGTTCACTCGTGACCGAGTTCTGTTCATGTAATATAGAACAAATGCCTTTTTCAGAATCCACACTAACCCATCTCCGGCTATTATCTTGGGAAAAAATGCTCCCTGGGGTAGCTTGTGAATTGATTTAATCTACTGTAAATAATGTTACATCACCCATCAGTACATTTTCATCCCCTACATGAGAGGAGTTTAAATACAGTTCATGACTATTGAAAAGTGGCATATAGGTGGCCCAATAAATAATGGAAACTAATTAATAATTGCTGCTTCGATAATTATAAATGTTAATTGGAAAGAATAATTGAAAGAATTTGGAAGGTCCACATATCCTGGGTGAAATTTAACTGGTACTAATATCAACAGACCATCGATGTCAATACTCATCATGTGAGTTATATACTTCTTCACATTAATGCCATTGTTCATAGTCCTGATTATTATAATGCCGATGCAGGATTGCTCCTCCAGTGCTCTTGCAAATTCCTCTTGTCTGCTCCGGATGCAGGATTCTTGGCGCGTGATCGATGTGAATATATGATTAAGACTTTAGTTTCCTAGTAACTTTTTCTAACACTTTTAATATACACTTGAAATAAACATTTTTTAAACAATATGACGGATCTCGTCATACGTCCGCCCGCTACCACTTATGGAAACAAACTGGTGAAGATCAGAAATTAATCAAGAGTATCTCTTCTCTTTTTTTATCAAAACATTATCTCTGCCACAAGGCAACACCTTAATTTACCTATGGCTTTGTGTATGTATAGCTACATGTAAGAAAGGAAAAGAACGAAAAATGAAAAAATTTGATTCATTATACTACTCCACTCCTACCAGACAGCATGTGGTTCACTAGCATTTGTTGCCTGGCTGTAAACAGTGACATTTTCTACACCTAAATTTCCTTCACTATTCTGAACAACAACTTTACTGAATGATTCCATATCGACAATTTAAAAAAAAAGCTCTGTGTAGGATTAAAATAGTAATATTTGTTACAATGTATTACAAGACTTTTAAAAACTTTATGTGCTATTTACACTGTGTCCAAATGGCAACTAATTGTTGCCTGCATTATGGTCTATGTAGTAGTGCAGCATTTTTTTAGAACAATAATACTACTGCTGATAATAATAATCACAGTTCCAAAAGTTTTAGGACAGGGTAGCATCTGAATTTAGTACTGGCAGAGATGCTAGCTAAGCGTGATCATGCAAGTGTCATAATTGGATGGTTCCTGTGTCTTGCAAAATGGTTGTCTGGATATTTTCGGCAGTTTACCTCCAGTGTATTATCAGGATAATTTTCCTCTGTAGCTTTCTTCACATGCTCGCTTTTTCTCGTCTCATTTGTCCACAGTAGCTGCAAAAATGAAACACAGAAATGAAGTATATTTAGAAAATTTGCAATGTATGCAATATCGCACTTTCATCTACTTACTTATATGCTCCTTCAGCACTGTCTGGTCAATGTTAACCAGTTGAAATAGGGGCGACATGATTTAGTTATACATTCTTCAAAAATTTGTGTAAATCATGGTAAGTCTTTGAAGATATGAGGGGAGGGCTGCAGAATGAACAGCTGCTATTTTTACATTCACCCGAAACACTACCAATTGTCATCAATGTCTTCAAAGTAATGCCCGCGGAAGTTTTTGCTTTACCAAGTTTCTTCTTGTTACTAGCAGCTCCAGAGTCTTCTTCTGCAGCCTTCCTCTTACTAGATAAATAAATTTCTTCTAACCATATCACATCGATAAGGCATCCTATTCGTGATATGAAATTTCTGTAGAAGGAATCTTAATGGATGTAGGAGTTTTTCCTCCTACTAAATAAAACTCCGCTCCAAAAATGTAATAAACACTGTATTGAGATACAACTTTACACTGTTTTGCTTCACACAAAATACAGAGTGTCTCCATAAAAAATTATACAATAGAGGCATCCAAAACAAAGGAAGTGATTAATAACAGAAAATGAACACTGAAAATAATGAATTACTGCTATAACATTGACTATATCCCACAGAAGACAAACAGTTATAAAAATAACAGTCTTTCAGGTATTCCAGTGTAAGTACGCTGCAATCAGTGCATTGTCACATACATTCAAAACATGTAACCCCAAAGTAGTGAGAAAAAATTAAGGGAACTGCCAGGAAACATTGTCTCACATCTGTGCTTATCTGTTTCACATTGATCTACAAAGGCTTAGAAATCTGTTAATAATTTCATATGACCAATCAAAGAATAGTGAAGTATAGAGAGCAAACGACATAAGGTTAAAGAACAAATACAAGGCAGAAACTAGATTAAGATAGTGCAAGTCAAATTACGATTGTCTGAATAAGTCCAAAATTAAATGTAAAGCAGACTGGATGGTTGTCAAGACTCATCTGGTTGACACCAAAGATATGTGCAAACATAATTCCTGTAATGCTGGCATAACACCAGATGATACCAGAACTTTCTTAATTAATGCTGCCAATATGAAAAACACTCCTAAAATTGTAAATAGCTTTAAATATGATGACATCTACAACTTTAATTATGGAAACTCTTTGTAATTCCTGTCTTTAAATGGGAAAAGGTAAAAGAGTATGATATGAGAACTACAATAGCAAATGAAACTACTCAGAATCGCCAAATCAGTTTGAAAGATGTGGAATATTGCTTACATCTCCAAATCAGTCAACATAAGGCTGTGAAAAATATTTTCAGTGACTGTCAGTATGGCTGCAGGTTCGGTTTGTAAATGATAAAAGCAGTTGAAAATATTGTTCCATTTATACTATCGTCATTTGAATCAAGATTGTCTGTTAGTGCTATCCTTGTGGGTCTTATCAAGGCATTTGATTCTGTCAGCCATAGAATATTGCTAGAAGAACTCGACTGCTATGACTTTAGAGGCTGAAAACCATCTCCGATCAGAAACTACCTGAGTGACAGAAAAGAACCTGTGCAGTTCAGCAATATGACGTCAAATATCTTGGACATCATGCGAGGTGTGCCACAAGGTTCTGTGTTTGGACCTTAACTTTTCATAATGCATGTAAACGACTTGCTCGGCACTTTGCACTGTACATCCACACTCTTTGCGGATGCTACCACTTTTGTTATATATAACAATACAATTAATTTGGAGAGGGAGAAAGGTGTGATGACAGTATCATACTCAGCAATGCCTGTTGATTGGTAAAGTTTTTTCTTTTACAAAAAACACCATGCACAATATGACAATAAGTACTGCTTTCAATCTTCTGCAGCATGAACTCGAAATGATTAGTCATGAAAGTTTTCTTCTTGTTAATGATAATTGCCTCTTCTCTCTTGTAGTACGACAATGCCGATGATGAAGCAGCGGTCGTCTTCTTGTAATTATTCCTGTGCATCTGAAGATTTGCTGCAATGGTTCATGATGTGCAGGCGCAATTGAAGCTTGTAGAAATGAAATACTTTCACGAGCTATCCACTTTTTTGTTGTTGGAATCAGAGAGAAAACGTACAGTATATGTCCATACACAATAGCTGACAAGAACAAAAGAGCGATGTTACAAGCATTAATACAAGAAAGGTGTTGTAAAAAAGGTACATTGTTTTTAATTTTTCCACCACTGTCTCAGATTACGTTAATGTGGCGTAATACAAACTAATATACAGAGTGTCCAACTCAAACCTCCCTGATTTCAAAGACCCATGGAAAAAACCACAGTAGAGACGACAATAAAAATTAACCGCATTGTAGAGCATCTCAAAGAATTTATTTATTTATCATCAATACACATCTACATGTGAACCATTTGTAGTACAAAGAATATTGAGCCTATACTCAATTTCTTACCAAGTTCTTTGTAACATTTCCTCTGTTATTGTTGTAATTATATTAGTGATATGATGTCGCAATGTAGAAATATCGTCCACTTTGCTCATATACACGCAGTCCTTCATGAATCCCCACATGATGAAATCAAGCAGAATAATGTCGAGTGAACATGGTGGCCAGGCAATGGGTCCTCTGCATCAGATCCAACGATTGGGAAATTTCCTATTCAGGAACTTGCAGACAGCCATTGACCAACGTGGCGGAGCTCCATCTTGTTGAAAAATGATGTTGGGTTACAAGTCTTGTGTCTGAGGGTACACAAACTGCTCCAAAATGTCCTGGTACACTAACCCATTCATTGTTTGTTCCACAAAGAAGAACGGTCCAGCAATCCTGTTGTGCATTAGCCTGCACCAGACGATTAGTTTAGGGCTACCACGAACATGTTCAAAGACAACATGTGGATTTTGCAAACCCCAAATCCGAACATTATGCCTATTAAATCTTCCTGATAGATGAAAGGGACCCTCATCTGAGAACAAACATCTTTCCAGGAAGCTGGCATCCACATCAATATGCTGCAGCATATCTGCAGCAAATTGTTGCCATTGTGGTTTGTCGTTCCACGTCAGATGTTGCAGAATTTTGCACTTTGTAAGCACACATACGAAGATGCTGGTGAACTACACGATGCTATGTTGATCGAGGTACATAAAGAATTGACTTGGGTGGGCTTCTGAGAAACGTTTGTCTGATGTCCTCCACGTCTCTTCTGAAACTCCGTAACATGCACTGCCAGAATGTTTCAGAACACTTCCTGTTGCCAGAAACTTCCTATACCATTTCTTAATTGTTTTCACATCAGGTGGACCACATTCATACACACGCCGATAATTTCTTTGCACAGTAATCGGCGATTTTGTTTCTGTAAACCACACTACTGCTAGTGCACTGCTGTGGAGTCGCCATTTTCACTTCATGCTGCCTTCTGTGACGATACTTGACACTTCTGATAAGGGACTATAAATTCTTTGAGGTGCTCTACAATGTGGTACATTTTTCATTGTCGTATCTACTGTGGTTTTTCTCTCATGGGTCCTTGAAATCAGGGAGGTTTGAGTGGGACACAGTCTATCTTTGTCGCATTCAACTTGCAGCTGTATGAACTATTCTTGTTTGTCAATAGAGATAAACCTAATAGGTACCTACACAACTGCCCCACTACTGTATTTTGACGTGGTCCACTATCACTGGACGACAGTATACAGTTGTGGTGCAATCTAGAATCTTCAATTACAAAGGAATCCACAAAAATTAATTTAGAATGTATCATTATTGTTTTAAACTACTCAGAACTATTACTGCTGTATACAATCTTTATACCCTCTAAGACCCAGCATTTTAGCATTATGTTGTAATTTTGTAATGTTTGCTCAAGGTCAACACCATTTATTTTGTTTATGTTTATTATGAGCAATTGGATTTTCACATTCACATAGGTCTGCTTTACATTATCCTACCCAATTTAAGTTTCATCTTTCAGTACTAACAGGACAACATGTGTACATAAGTTTCACATGATGTGCATAAACCTTGATTGATACGGCCCATCTAAACAGAGCATCTGTCATTCCAGATGCTGAAAAGGAGAAAACTTCATGACCTATAAATTGTAATAAGCCAAAATAGCTACACTTAGCTATTAATCTTGCAAACCTACTATAGTTCAATTCTTTTATCTTGGCGGCTCGCGCATGCCCGCCCAGACGCGGGAGATTGCTGCGTTGCCAGTTGCACGCGCCAAGAGAAGCAGCGCCGTAGTATAGTATAGGATAGTTAGCAAACTTACGTTTAGGGGAGAGCGCGCAGTTTATGAAGTAAAGCCACCACGGCCGCATTAACCCTATCGCTGCTACAGAGACGTGGACCCTGCATACCGCGCTGTGCACGGTTTTGTCATCACTGCACTGCTCGCCTGTGCAGACACATGGTGTTCCGACTGCTTTGACACACTTATCATTAGATTTCACAAAAACTATTTGGCCCAAAAATGCAGTTATTGTGCAGCATTAAATGTAGTAAACCATTGCACGAAATTTTGAAGAGTTTGCAGAGGCAAAAGTCCACAGCATATACATTCCGTATGGTCGAATTTAGTTGCCACTAGAAATTTCAAAAAATTACATTCAAACGAATAAAATTCATCAAGTAAGACACTTCGATATTGTTTTTAAATAAAGAAAATATTAAGCACCAAATATGGTTTGAACTCAGAACCTTTCACTTATCAGCTGAACACCTTAACAAATACGCCAACACAGCTCATCATTTAATTGAATTCCTGGAGGACTTTAAAGAATCACGCAAAATACCGACAAATACTGTTGGTATGAGTATGAATTACTGACGTTTCGTCGAAGTACAATAGGAAATGAACAATTACCGCTATTCTTTAATGCGAAAAAGCGGTTAGTGTGAATGAATTTCCTTGCTATCACCCGAATTAGGAGGCTTATTGCTTGTTTGGTTTAATTAATTAATATAATATGAAGCAATTGGTATAAAGAATGCTTTTTCCAAACTTCCTTTTATAGAAAGTCTGCTATCAAGACATTGATTTTGTTCAATTACTTTATTTATGACTGAACGTTTCTAAAACTGAAGACGCTCGTCCGTGCTCTGCACTGGTGTTGAGCTCTGGCAATGTCGTTCTCTGTTCATTGACTGACTGTGTTTTGTGACGTCAAATGCGCAGAACGAACCTAAGCTCGGCCGCCGTCTAAATGACGCGGACTTCGAAAGGTGCTACTAGCCTACAGGAATGGTTAAATGGAAAGAAAGAAGCATTCATTTTACTCTGCTACTACAGTCCACTATTTATCTATAGGAGAACCATTGAGTACATTCTTTGTGAACATTTCCTCGTTTTGTGTTCACTCACTTATTTTCTGTTTCCTACCCTCTGGTAAATTCTGACAGTACAAACCATGTTATACAAGTCATGAACATCGACTGTTTGAAAACACCTGCAATCATTCTCATTCAGTGTTTGTGACTTATACCTTTTTTACTACAGGATATCGCACTTGTGTGTTATTATGTTCATAAATATGTCGCTACAAAGATTGTGTCAGAGAATACCTGTAAAACAATGTTTGAGTAGCTCATGATCATGTGGAAATGCACCACGAACACACGCTCTTGGGTCTCGTATCAGCAACTTATAGTATCTGGTTTGACCTATTGTGGTATGGCAGTACAAGACCTCATTTAACCTTTATAACATCTTATGTAATATAGCCTTTTCACATGCACACATTCACACCATCACTTTCACATGTGTATTTATAATTATGGTGTAGCATGTTTGCTGGGAGAAAACTTAGTACTACATTAACACTATGCACATAGTTGCTCAATGGCTACTAAGGCATCACTTTTTCAATGTAAACATATTCATTTTTCGTCAGTATGCAGCTGTGTTAATCAATCATCTCGTGTTATAAGAGCGCAAGTGCTTATAGTGCAGCTGTCGTTTCGATTTACCTTTTGCATCTGAAAATAAAAGTGTTGTCATAGATGGGGTACAATCTCATTCTCTTTCATGTCTTATTCAAAACCTTACATCTATTCCTTCCTTCATTGTACATACATATCCTCCAGTAGTGTTTAGGGTAGCTTGTATATAGCCACTTGTAAATGTATATTTAATGTACATAGTAATATAGTGTGTAGATATTTTATGTAGATTTTTTTCCACTGTGAATATTCCTTAGATTAATTCTTCTCTACTTTTAATTTTGCAGTTTACATTCTTAATTTCTACAGTAGTTAAGTTATATTGTAAGGTTTCTAAGATACAGTTTAGTTGGCGTTCACTTGCTAAGCTGCTTCCATGTGCCAGTTATGCAATACCTCGCACTACATTGTGCTGTGCACATGCGCAGTAGTTGTTGATTGTAAGCTAGCCCCAATGTGCGTGCTTAGTATATCGCTCTCTTTATTGCATCATGTGTTTTATGTCTCAGGCATATTCCTATAGTGTGTTTAAAGAGTGCAGACATGACTAAAAATAAATCTCGCACTTGGCTATGGAAGTGTGTTCAGAGCTTTCCATGGCTCATGACCGCCTAATCGAAATCTTTAGTAATTAAAACTTACATTCTATTCAACTAACAAATATGAAATAAGTATACAAAAATCTTTCCTTAATACTGAGCATAAAATTGTGATGTACATGTTCAAATGAACTGTGTCACCTTGTGTATATATACTACTTCCTGGTTTTTTTAACCTATGCTAACTTTGCCTAGTGCACAAATTCCCGCAAATCCTTATGTGGATAGAGTCCTTTACACTGTTCACATAGGCTAAATGAAAAACGCCTGGATGAGGGATTTTAGATATGACAAAAATGGCCCTGTATACAGATGTTTCCAAGATAGAGCTATAGTATGGGGAGGAAGAAGGCTGCATAATTTCCCTATCTATCTTGTATAATTTAGTTTCTCACTGCCTCTTCCTCGCCCAAAGATTGGGTTATGAAGTGAAACTGAAAGTTTTGTGGAGGTACACCTTCATTTTTTATTTATATCCTTTTATTACACCAGGGCATCCACCAAACACATGTGCATGTCTAACAAACATTTCCTGACGTTCCTCTTTCTGGTGTTTGGTCAAACACACAGATTCACTTACCTTGTATACAGATATCTGAGGTGTGCTCTTGTTTTTTATTGGTGTTTGTTTTAACGAGATCTACTGAGAATTGTTGATCATTTATTGTAAAGTAGCATTTAGCTTTTCCTCCCTGATATTTTCTAAAATTGTCCATACCAATAAGGCAATCTACTATCAATTTCTCAACCACAAGGAAAGTACATTAAAAAGAAGAATTATCTATTTTAACAGCAATTAAGGCTTGCAGTTTGACCCCCTTAGACTTCCTTCCTACTGTGGTCTGTATTTTGCAATTCTGAACTGGGAGTATTGGTATGGAGCCTCCCTTTTGCAATTCACCAAACATTCCCTGATATATTGAGTTAGTTGTGATGCTGGTATCTAGTACCACAGGTACATTTAAGTCAAATATTTGAGCGTAAACTATTGCTTGCACTGTTTCCTCACTTTCCCTTTCATGATTAGTGATATCTTCCTGGCACAGTTCATCTTTGATATGACCACTCTGATCATATCTAATAAAAAAGTTTTTAATTAGCTTTATACACCCACCCCTTGATTGGTCGTCGAACAGGGGCCTATTGAGACCTGTTTAAGTTTTCCTGGCTAACCACAATGTTGACTTCATTTGAGGTGACGTCTACTAAGTGTATGCTTTGTGTCTGTTTCCTCCAATTGGTGTCTTGTGCAGCTCTTGATTCGAAATCTTGATGGCCTTACCCACTGTTTGAAACGTAATTGTGGTTATAATGACTATAAACAGCTTTTGACAGAGTGTTTGATTGTCTGCTTGTGTTTTATCCTTATCAATTGCTGTGTTGTTTATTGCCACCAGATGGCAGTGCTGAACCCTCCCTGATCACTATAGCCCAACTGATTAAAATTTTTTTCTTTCATAGTTCTTCATTCGTTTACAATTTTGGACTTTCCCGTTGCCGAAGTGGTTGCTATTACCATTGTTGTGAGTGGGTATGGTTACCAGCTGTGTTGGTTATTGTTATCATTTTCACCCTGCTATTATCTAAATCTTGGGCCTGAACCTGTGCATTGGCATTCTGTGTGTGCACTGTTCCTTCCTCATAAATAAGGTCAATGGAATCAAGTAGTGGTAAAAAATACTCTCTGCCATGTTCTGGAATGATAATTAAATTTTCACACTGTGTACAGGCAGACAGCTTTTCAAAATCTTTAACACATCCACATGAGAGATCGGATTCGTCCAGAACCAAGTTTTATTCAAATACTTCTCAAAGTATTTTCTTAGTCCCAATATTTGCTATTGAATGGTGACTTCATATTACATTTTTTCTGTACTGGGACAAACCAAAATTTATATCCAAAAATCCACTCTCGAAAAGTTTATAAGGGTGGCATCTTTGTGCCATACTGTCGCCCATAGCAAGACGTCGCCTTGCGTGTGTCCTACTACAAAACGGATGTTTTGTGTCTCTTTTCAATTTCTAGGCAATACATTGTGAAAGGCCCTTTTGAACATCATCGGATTCGGTCTTTTGCCTTCTGATGAAAAAATAGGGAACTGTCTATGCTGTAATAGTTCTTTGTCAGACAATAAGGTGGAAAGACGTGCAGCACTGTCTGCTATCGGTGTAGCGTTGTTTTGGTACATGAGATTATGTTCTGAGCGTGGCTATGCAACAGCTACAGTAGTCGGTAGCACCTGCTGCATCTTGTAGCTCTGGTCTATTTCATCTGACGGGTTTGTAACAAACAGCGAATAGGTACTAGGATTATCTACTTGGTCTTGTGGCACTTGACTGCGTGGCATCGGATCTTCTTTTATCTTTTGCAACATTGTTTAGGCTACCCCGCAAATTTTCCTCCGCTGCTGTAATGCCCGAATCCATCCTAGCCAAAAATTCATGCTCATTTTTTCGCATCAGCCCCTCGACTACTTCCATGTGAGTTCAGTTTTCCTGCGCTACCTTTTAGCATTTTCATTTTTTTACAATTTCTCAGTTCATACCTGTTATTTTTGCACAAACTGAGTGTTTCAATTTAAAGTATCTACACTCCTGGAAATTGAAATAAGAACACCGTGAATTCATTGTCCCAGGAAGGGGAAACTTTATTGACACATTCCTGGGGTCAGATACATCACATGATCACACTGACAGAACCACAGGCACATAGACACAGGCAACAGAGCATGCACAATGTCGGCACTACTACAGTGTATATCCACCTTTCGCAGCAATGCAGGCTGCTATTCTCCCATGGAGACGATCGTAGAGATGCTGGATGTAGTCCTGTGCAACGGCTTGCCATGCCATTTCCACCTGGCGCCTCAGTTGGACCAGCATTCGTGCTGTACGTGCAGACCGCGTGAGACGACGCTTCATCTAGTCCCAAACATGCTCAATGGGAGACATATCCGGAGATCTTGCTGGCCAGGGTAGTTGACTTAGACCTTCTAGAGCACGTTGGGTGGCACGGGATACATGCGGACGTGCATTGTCCTGTTGGAACAGCAAGTTCCCTTGCCGGTCTAGGAATGGTAGAACGATGGGTTCGATGACGGTTTGGATGTACCGTGCACTATTCAGTGTCCCCTCGACGATCACCAGAGGTGTACAGCCAGTGTAGGAGATCGCTCCCCACACCATGATGCCGGGTGTTGGCCCTGTGTGCCTCGGTCGTATGCAGTCCTGATTGTGGCGCTCACCTGCACGGCGCCAAACACGCATACGACCATCATTGGCACCAAGGCAGAAGCGACTCTCATCGCTGAAGACGACACGTCTCCATTCGTCCCTCCATTCACGCCTGTCGCGACACTACTGGAGGCGGGCTGCACGATGTTTGGGGCGTGAGCGGAAGACGGCCTAACGGTGTGCGGGACCGTAGCCCAGCTTCATGGAGACGGTTGCGAATGGTCCTCGCCGATACCCCAGGAGCAACAGTATCCCTAATTTGCTGGGAAGTGGCGGTGCGGTCACCTACGGCACTGCGTAGGATCCTACGGTCTTGGCGTGCATCCGTGCGTCGCTGTGGTCCGGTCCCAGGTCGATGGGCACGTGCACCTTCCGCCGACCACTGGCGACAACATCGATGTACTGTGGAGACCTCACGCCCCACGTGTTGAGCAATTCGGCGGTACGTCCACCCGGCCTCCCGCATGCCCACTATACGCCCTCGCTCAAAGTCCGTCAACTGCACATACGGTTCACGTCCACGCTGTCGCGGCATGCTACCAGTGTTAAAGACTGCGATGGAGCTCCGTATGCCACGGCAAACTGGCTGACATTGACGGCGGCGGTGCACAAATGCTGCGCAGCTAGCGCCATTCGACGGCCAACACCGCGGTTCCTGGTGTGTCCGCTGTGCCGTGCGTGTGATCATTGCTTGTACAGCCCTCTCGCAGTGTCCGGAGCAAGTATGGTGGGTCTTTTCTGGACCATCCTGATGTCAGCGACATAAAAGATTTGTACTCAGATGAACATGAACATGAACAAGTGTCCGCAAATATTCCTTGATCTGCTGAAAATGATGCTGAAGGTTCTTTAGCTGAAGAAGTCCATACAAGGGGACGATAATGCTGCAGACACGTTTGATCGACTACAGTGCAAGAAGGGAGATTTTGCTCCAGTTATTGAGCCATTTATTCTACACTCCTGGAAATGGAAAAAAGAACACATTGACACCGGTGTGTCAGACCCACCATACTGGCTCCGGACACTGCGAGAGGGCTGTACAAGCAATGATCACACGCACGGCACAGCGGACACACCAGGAACCGCGGTGTTGGCCGTCGAATGGCGCTAGCTGTGCAGCATTTGTGCACCGCCGCCGTCAATGTCAGCCAGTTTGCCGTGGCATACGGAGCTCCATCGCAGTCTTTAACACTGGTAGCATGCCGCGACAGCGTGGACGTGAACCGTATGTGCAGTTGACGGACTTTGAGCGAGGGCGTATAGTGGGCATGCGGGAGGCCGGGTGGACGTACCGCCGAATTGCTCAACACGTGGGGCGTGAGGTCTCCACAGTACATCGATGTTGTCGCCAGTGGTCGGCGGAAGGTGCACGTGCCCGTCGACCTGGGACCGGACCGCAGCGACGCACGGATGCACGCCAAGACCGTAGGATCCTACGCAGTGCCGTAGGGGACCGCACCGCCACTTCCCAGCAAATTAGGGATACTGTTGCTCCTGGGGTATCGGCGAGGACCATTCGCAACCGTCTCCATGAAGCTGGGCTACGGTCCCGCACACCGTTAGGCCGTCTTCCGCTCACGCCCCAACATCGTGCAGCCCGCCTCCAGTAGTGTCGCGACAGGCGTGAATGGAGGGACGAATGGAGACGTGTCGTCTTCAGCGATGAGAGTCGCTTCTGCCTTGGTGCCAATGATGATCGTATGCGTGTTTGGCGCCGTGCAGGTGAGCGCCACAATCAGGACTGCATACGACCGAGGCACACAGGGCCAACACCCGGCATCATGGTGTGGGGAGCGATCTCCTACACTGGCCGTACACCTCTGGTGATCGTCGAGGGGACACTGAATAGTGTACGGTACATCCAAACCGTCATCGAACCCATCGTTCTACCATTCCTAGACCGGCAAGGGAACTTGCTGTTCCAACAGGACAATGCACGTCCGCATGTATCCCGTGCCACCCAACGTGCTCTAGAAGGTCTAAGTCAACTACCCTGGCCAGCAAGATCTCCGGATCTGTCCCTCATTGAGCATGTTTGGGACTGGATGAAGCGTCGTCTCACGCGGTCTGCACGTGCAGCACGAATGCTGGTCCAACTGAGGCGCCAGGTGGAAATGGCATGGCAAGCCGTTCCACAGGACTACATCCAGCATCTCTACGATCGTCTCCATGGGAGAATAGCAGCCTGCATTGCTGCGAAAGGTGGATATACACTGTACTAGTGCCAACATTGTGCATGCTCTGTTGCCTGTGTCTATGTGCCTGTGGTTCTGTCAGTGTGATCATGTGATGTATCTGACCCCAGGAATGTGTCAATAAAGTTTCCCCTTCCTGGGACAATGAATTCACGGTGTTCTTATTTCAGTTTCCATGAGTGTAGTTCCTGTGTCAGCTCCGGCTGGACTAATGTGTTCTCTGTAATATTGATGACAGATGATATGTTACACAGCTTGATAGACCAATGAAATCAGTACAGTGTACAAATGACTGGAACAACAGTGAACACAAACAAGCCAGAACTGGAACAAAGATTAGGCATGTAGCTGAGAATGGGACTTGCTCAAAAGCGTAGCATTCACTGCTGAGAGGACACCCACATGGCCCACACCTTGGTTTATAACGTTTGGCATGAAATGGATTTGAAAAACTGTTGAGCGTTCTCACACTGAAAATAATTTATTAGTGGCTCTTGAAACTAAAATTGATTTTAAGCTCTGGAAAAATTCAACCACGGCTGAATCAATTCAGAAAAATTTATTTGAATATAGTTCCAGAGGAACACCACAGTGTCTATGAAGTAATGGTTACTTTTACAGGCGGAATCACCTTGTAACAGTTTATGCATCACAAACCAGCAATGTGGGGATTCAAAATGTGAGGTGGGCAGGAACTTCTGGCTACTTATATAACGCTGACATTCTATCAGGGTGCAGCAGGAAAAAATCTAAAAAGGGTAAGAGAAACAGGAAAAGGGTTCGCATATGAAATGTTTGTCAAATTAACAGATTAGTTACCAGAAAACTGCGGTTTCAAAGTATATGCTGACAACTTTTTTAAGGGTGATATACTTGATCAGTATCTGTCGAATGGAGGTATCTATTTTATTGGAACAGTAAGAGCAAAGAGGATAAAAGATTCTGACGAAAAAGACATCTACGTATCTACATCTACATAGATACTCCGCTAACCACCAAGCGGTGTGTGGAGGAGGACACTATTCCCGCCAACGTCATATTTCCCCCCTCTGTTTCACTCGCTGATCGCGCGAGGGAAAAACAACTATCTGAACGCCTCAGTATGAGCTCTAATTTCCCTTATCTGTGAATGGTGATCATTGCGCGATTTGGAAGTTAGTGGTAATAATAAATGCTTTACATCCTCGGCGAATATCGGATTTTGGAATTTAGTCTACAGCCCCTTCCGTTTAGAGCGTCGTCTATCTGCAAGTGTGTCCCACTTCAAACTTTCAGTAAGATCTGTAACGTCGCGATGGCTAAATGTACCAGTCACGAATCTTGCCCCTCTCCTTTGGACTGTCTCAATCTCTTGAATTAGACCCAACTGGTAATGGTTCATACAGACGAACCATACTCTAAGACTAAGCAATTTCCTTTGTTGAAGGACTACATCACTTAAGGATTCTACCAATAAACCGCAATCTAGAATTCGCCTTATCCGTTATTTGTGTAATCTCATCGTTCCATTTGAGATCATTTCGAATATTCACACCCAGATATTTGACGGATGTCAAATACTGGGCATTTATTTTGTGCTCGTCCATTAATGGGGATTTTCGGTTTGTTGTGAGATAACTGCCAGTCATTACACCACACATTTATTTTCTGCAAATCCTCTTTGATTTGTTCACATCTTTCGTGTGATACTACTTTCCTGTACACTACAGCATCATCGGCAAACAGTCTAATGCCGCTGTCAATACCATCGACCAGATCGCTTATGTAAATCGTAAGAAACAGCGGACCTTTTACGCTGCCCTGGGCACACCTGATGTTACGCTCGTTTCTGTTGAAGTCTCCCCATTCAGGGCGACATACTGATTTCTGTCTGTTAGAAAACTTTCTGTCCAAAAGCATACGTCATCGGATAGACCGTAAGCGCGCACTTTTTGGAGCAACCGACAGTGAGGAACTGAGTCGAAAGCCTGTCGGAAGTCGAGGAATATGGCATCAACCTGGGAGCCGGTATCTAGAGCCCAAGATGTACATCATGCACAAAGAGAGCCAGATGCGTCTCGCATGAGCGCTGTTTCCTAAGACCGTGTTGGTTTATGCAGATGAGCTTGTCAGAGTCTAGAAAGGTCTTTATGTCTGAACACAAAATATGTTCCAGGGTTTGAAAAGAAAACGATGTCAGTGAAATTGGCCGATAATTATGTGCATCCGATTTTCTCCCCTTTTTATAGATTGCTATGACCTGGGCCTTTTTCCAGTCCCACGGAACTTTCCGCTCTTCCAGTTATCTCTTATAGATGATGGATAAGAATGCTGCTATATTTGTAGCATGTTGTTGTTGTTGTTGTGGTCTTCAGTCCTGAGACTGGTTTGATGCAGCTCTCCATGCTACTCTATCCTGTGCAAGCTTCTTCATCTCCCAGTACCTACTGCAGCCTACATCCTTCTGAATCTGCTTAGTGTATTCATCTCTTGTTCTCCCTCGAAGATTTTTACTCTCCACGCTGCTCTCCAGTACTAAATTGGTGATCCCTTGATGCCTAAGAACACGTCCTACCAACCGATCCCTTCTTCTGGTCAAGTTGTGCCACAAACTCCTCTTCTCCCCAATTCTATTCAATACCTTCTCATTAGTTATGTGATCTACCTATCTAATCTTCAGCATTCTTCAGTAGCACCACATTTCGAAAGCTTCTATTCTCTTCTTGCCTAAACTATTTATCGTCCATATTTCACTTCCATACATGGCTATACTCCATACAAATACTTTCAGAAACAACTTCCTCATACTTAAATCTATACTCGATGTTATCAAATTTCTCTTCTTCAGAAACGCTTTCCTTGCCTTTGCCAGTCTACATTTTATATCCTCTCTACTTCGACCATCATCCGTTATTTTGCTCCCCAAATAGCAAAATTTCTTTACTACTTTAAGTGTCTCATTTCCTAATCTAATTCCCTCCGCATCACCCAACTTAATTCGACAACATTCCATTATCCTTGTTTTGCTTTTGTTGATGTTCATCTTATACTCTCCTTTCTCCCCCAGGCTGTGGCTAAGCCATGTCTCCGCAATATCCTTTCTTTCAGGAGTGCTAGTTCTGCAAGGTTCGCAGGAGAGCTTCTGTAAAGTTTGGATGGTAGGAGACGAGGTACTGGCAGAAGTAAAGCTCTGAGTACCGGGCGTGAGTCGTGCTTCGGTAGCTCAGTTGGTAGAGCACTTGCCCGCGAAAGGCAAAGGTCTCGAGTTCGAGTCTCGGTCGGGCACACGGTTTTTATCTGCCAGGAAGTTCCTTATTATTTTATTTTTAGAATGATGGAATTTCTTACTCTTGTACAGTGAAGCAAAGTTGTCAAATTTGTAAGAAAAATTTATTCACAAATTTATACATAGAGAATGTAAACCTATTAAATTGTAAGACTGAGTCTCATTTGGGTTGTACGTTTCAAAAAAAAAAATGTGTTACAGAATTCCCATGTCCAGGATTTGTACTGTTTGTGAGCTGTATACTGTTTCTGGTAAGATTTTGCAATTGTGCCTCACAAAAAACTTCCCTAATAAGCCTTTCGCCGAAAACTCTTTGCATTGGTCCCACTGACTTGAAGTGGGAATCTGCAGGTATTGCCGCTCGCACGTCAGCCGTGCACTGAGCTGACTTTACTGTTGCACCCACATACTCTGTTCAGGATGCAGGCTGTGGCAGTGTAGTAACGGCAGTTGTTAAGTAAGCATCTGTCAAAAAATTGTTCTGAACACAAGAGTAATGAACAAGTGACAAAAATGAAATCAGAGCGCTATGTCTGTTAACCGCCGATCGCGATAATTGTGTTTCCTCTCGAACACCAATCCCGGAGGGTGTATGCTCCTCTATGACGAGAGTGTCGTCTGATCGCGTGAGTACGGGAGAACAGTGAACGCCTGTCTGGAATGATACGAACTTTCCTCACGATCGCAGGGCGCCGAGTAATTCGTGGACGCGATGAAGCGAGAGTGAAAACGAACGTAGAGAGTCAAACAAACTTCCATACGCGTTTGTGGGGAGCTCGATCGCGTGTTCCGTGAATTGAAATTATAGAATCTCGAAAAACGCGTCGTACTTTATGGCGGCTCATTTCGCACTGCACTTGCATTTTTCTGACCCACATATTGCCAGAATTTTTCCTATTGCTAGGTATGCACGCCGACGGATATCTGATGCAGCTAACTTGGACTGGCCCTGCGGTGCCCTGGTCCATTCACGCATTTTTACACCATGGCTGCCACACATAATCCCCCCTTGGAGAGCAGGGCTTGGAAGCTGCGAGAAAGTGGACGCACGCAGCTTGTGTGACAGATGTTTGGGTTTTACATATACCATTGTGACGTCAGTGCAAGCGCGATGGCGGTGGGCTGGTCAGCGGTGATTGGGCGGTGGTGCACATCAACACATGGATCTTGGTGGGAGCATGGTGGGCCTGTCCTCATTCAGCTGGCTACTGACAATAGTGGCAGGCAGTGCTAGCTGTGAATCACCTTTGGTAACATGTGGCTGGTCTGAAGGCTGTGACTCACATGAAAACATGTCACCTCGAAATCACACTGATAATAAAAGTTAACGAAATACAGCATTCGTGTGTTGCGCTGTTCAAAGTTCATTGACATACTCGGTTGTGGGAGTATGGCAGGACTGAGTCCGGACTGGACACTTCAGCACAGTAGAGGTATAGAGATCACACAAACTGTCTATACTTGCACGAGTGTAGTGTCCTTTTGTGAACGCGATGCCTGTAACTGTGATGGAAAACACAGTGGCATGAAGGACAATGTTCAGAGCTCGGCAGAAACTGACGTGGAAGTTAATGTAGCCTCAATGCTCACGTGGTGGAGGCGCAGGAGTGTGAACGTGAGTCCAGGAGCTATGACAGACAAGCAGCTGGTTACATGGGAGGTAGTTTCTGGAGCTCAGCTGGAGAAGAGATGCTAACAATGTGGCACAATGGAAATAGAGTGTCTACAGTAGGCAGCAGCTGGGCACTGTTATGATGCAGCACATGCATTTGAAATGGATGTGGTGGCTGGAGTACATGGTATAGCCTGCTGGCGCCCATTGTGGGCATGATCCCAGTGGCTGTATCAGCCACCTGGACAAGGTGGGGTTGGGCTGCAGCACACATGGTGGTGCGGTGACAGCTGGCGCCATTGTACATCATGGACGGCCATAGGTACAGGTTCTGTCTGACTGGTTGCAGAGGAAGCATCGTCTGGTAACATGTGTTCCACTGGATTGAAGAGATGGTCAGTGGCAGGAGTAGTCAAGACTTTACTCCGTCGATTGGCACTTTGGACAGCTTGCCATTGCACTGGATGTCAAGCATTCTCTCAACACAAGTGATGACGCGGTGGCCCCCAGAGTAGGGCGGCCCAAGGGGTGGCTGTACCACATGCGTACACAGCATAATGTGTATACAGCATCTTGGGTCGGCGTGTAGAAGCACTTTGCTGGTGCCATGCCCTGTTGGTGTGAACAGTAAGAGGCAGGCCATGTGAGTGTGCAGATGTTCTCCCAGTGGCATGGCCGAGGTATTGTGTGATGATGGTACTTGCTCCATAAAATCACCAGGGGTGGCGAGGGATTGTCCATTGACAATGTCAGCAGGTGAAGTGCTGATCTCTTCTTTTGGCATTCCTTGCAAGCTTAGCATATCAGTGGGAGTGCTTCCATCCAGGCCACGCAGTAATTTAGGGAGACTTTCAGTGTTCAATGGAGCCACTCAACCATGCCATTAGACGCCAGGCGGTAGCTGCTAGTTTCGCGTAATTGCACCCCACACAATTGGCGACTTGTGTAAACAGCACACAGTCAAACTGGAGGCCAGGATCCATCATGACATGACTGGGGCAGCTGAAGCGTGCCGCCCAGGTATCAACGAGGGTGGTGGCGATGGTCTTGGCAGTGATGATGTCCGCAATAGGCGTTGCCTCTGGCCAGTGTGAAGCAGTCCACCATAGTCAGCAGATCACGCTTTCCTTGGGACAGAGGGAGCGGGACCCTTGATATCCACATGGCATGTCACATCAGGAAAGGCAGCGATGGTCACTTTGGTATGTTCTGCCTTTCTCAAGGTGGCATGTAGTGGTGGTGCTTACCCACTGACTGCAGAATTTCCGTAGTCCTGGCCAGATGAATCTCAAGTCCATGAGCGACATGGTAGTGTTGATGCCGGGGTGTGACAATCCGTAGATGTTGTCGAAAGCACTGTGAAGAATTTGTCTGGGAGTAAAAGGCGGTAGGCCGTTAGACGTTTTGTGGGGGAGGCTGTCCAGTTGTCTGTTATTTTCCTGTTCTTGGGCAACCTCTCAAAATTCACAGGGGGAGAGATAATGGCACAAGTGCAGGACAAGCAGTCGTCAACGATTTTTTCAATTGGCGAATGTAAATGGAGAACTGCAACACAACTGCTGGAATTGGTGCAGTGTACACATGCTATTATTGCTCTGAAACGAGTGGGATAGGGACTTGTGGTCAAGAAAATCACGAAGGGGTGTGTTCCTACTGGTGGGAGGAAGTATTTTACTGCCTTAAACACCGCAAGCAACTCACAATCATAAGCACTCCAGGCACGTTACGAATCTGATGGATCCTGCAAGAAGAAACTGAGCAGCTGCCAGCTACCATTGCTGAAGCACTGAACCTATAGCTGTCTGGTTGGCGACCACAGCCAGTTCACTGCCATGCATATGGTCGCTTCTATAAGGCTCAGTTTGGACTCAATAAAGCTTCTCTCCGTTGCGTCCATCCAGTTAACAGGAGTCCTTCC
The DNA here is from genome assembly GCF_023897955.1 of Schistocerca gregaria. Lineage (NCBI taxonomy): Eukaryota > Metazoa > Arthropoda > Insecta > Orthoptera > Acrididae > Schistocerca > Schistocerca gregaria. The sequence goes on from NC_064921.1 coordinate 393,531,346, forward strand.
CTTCGAGATAGGGCTGTGTAGCCCCACAGTCAGGGGTTCCAGCACTGTGGTGGCAATGGGCAGAAGACGCTGTTAAAAATTTACAACGCCAAGATAGCAGTGTAAGTCATAAGCGAAATACGCGAACCACCACCTAACCCTTGTAAGACGCCGTCCAGGAAATACAACCAAGTCTGGGCAGCATTGCAGGGGCCAAACATCATGTACAAACTTTTGACAATCCTGAAAGGTGTGATAATTGCTGTTTTATGAATGTCTTCACGCACTACAGTAATCTGCGTTGACACCTTTGTGCAGTCAATTTTGCTAAATATAACTGAACCTAACAAGGAAGGCATGGCTAAAATCCTGCTGGTGTGGTACAGGATATTGATCCAGCAGCGTTAGTACATTTAATGGACAATAGTCTCCGCATGGGCTCCACAAACTGTCTTTCTTGGGGACTAAGTGCAAGGCAGTGGACCATCGACTGCATGATAGTCGAATGACGCCCTGTCGCAACATCCCCTTAAATTCGGCCTTTTCTAAAGCAAGTCACTCGGATATGAGTCAACATGGGCAGCATGAGGAAGGTGGACTGAGTGCATACATGATACGGTGGACTGACAAATATTTTATGTCCTTTGCTGCACCAGACAGGCTAGTGAGCTCAGGAAATTTATCTAGTTCGTCTATGTACAGTCCTGGGGACTTCACTGGTTTAACACTGAAAAAAGTGGCCTGCCGTCGCTGTTCCTTTATTTTAAAAATGGTTCAAATGGCTTTGAGCACTATGGGACTTAACTTCTGAGGTCATCAGTCCCCTAGAACTTAGAACTACTTAAAACTAACTAACCTAAGGACATCAAAAACATCCATGCCCGAGGCAGGATTAGAACCTGCGACCATTGCGGTCGCACTGTTCCACACTCTAGCGCCCAGAACCGCTCGGCCCCTACGGCCGGCCCTTATTTTGAAATTTGTTACCGAATCAATCAGTTGTGTGTTCGTGAATTGGCTAGTAAGTTGTAGTCGCTGTGGAAATACACACCCAAGACTGGCTCATTGACATCAGCTACAGTGAATGTCCACACGAATGTGTGGCACAGTCCAAGGTTCAGATTTCAATGTGTGCGCTGTACGTTTTTGTTGTTGAACTATTTGCCACTGTAAGAGACATCGCCTCAGACTCCCAGCGGTCAGAAAATAACCCGAGTCGACAAGGTAGTTCACACTGCCAGGCTGTTCAATTGCGACGAAACGCCTGGGTGTTGCACTGCAGCCAGGTGCGCCTAGAACCAGTGCAGCTGGCATTTGGGTTCGAGCAGGGAGGCCGATATTGTGTCACTATCTTGCTTAAGTATGCATGGTACCAGCAAAAGCTGCTCAGCTGCTGCTCTGACATTGGCGGCATACTGCCCGAATGGCTGATACTAGGGGTGAGCAAGAAATAACGTATCTGTTACAAATCACAGTGACTGAGAAGTCACAGATATCACAATAACAGCTTTACAGAATCTGACTGCGATTTCAGTCACAACTAGGAGTCGCAGGTAGCATTTGACACTCAATGTGGTGTGCCATCTGTTGGTCGAATTTCTTATTTCCTTCTGTGAACCTTGTGTTATGCTACAGAGTCTAGGTGCGATTTCAGTGAGTAGTCGCAAGCTGCAACTAAGAAATGCAGTTAACATTCAGGGAACGACCTATATAAACAACATAGACTGGCTATGGCACCGCCATCTTTGAAGCAACTAGAAAAGTGAGCCGCCATGTCTTGTAACGCCAAGGTGCAGCCCACACGTCGTCTGCTAATACTGAATGTTGTTATTGTTTACTACGCATGGCGTTAAAAAAAATCCAATCTGCACTGACAAACTGATTTTTCTACTGTAAAACATATAGTGATGAAGGCTAAAAGAAATGAAACACACTTCTGACATCGATTAATTGAAAAGTTTATTTCGAAATGTTACAAGTTCATTTCGCTGCAATGCCATATAGATTAGGTCAAAAACAATTTTAAATAGTTCGGGGTGTCCAAAAACGATCAACTGACAGCGCCGGACCTTTCATTGTCCCTTAAACAATATAAGTTTGAATATAGTTGCCAAATAGGTTTCCCTCTTTCTTGCATTGGCCTGGTTTTTGCACAAATGGTGTAACCTACATTTAAAATACTATTTTAACAGCATCCTGATTAGAGAAGAGTAATGTGACTCTTCTCCAAAGTCAGCTGGCACCATTAGATGGTCAAAATCGAGTAAATAAATTCGGCCTGTCACCCAACATTCTGAACAATTCCACACACCTACAGAAGGAAGTTCTTCTTCCATATTAAGGTTTGACAGTCCCTTATAACCCTTTTTGCCACTGTTAACAATTTGAATACACCCTTTGGAGGAATATAAAAACTATTTTTGATGCATTTTATTGCAATGAAACCTGAAATGAAAGCTCTTTGCTTGGTTGTCTCTATACTATAGTTGTTTTGGGGTGGTCAGGAAACGTAAATATTGTCGGTACTGCGTTTGCCAGAAGTCGCCTTTTCTCGTTTGTACTATATATGTATCTATCTTCAAAGTGAAACGAGCATATGTAGCTATATTGAGTTGGCTGCCACTTATCTAGCCTCATATTGGCTACCCACCGACTTAACAGGTCTTTCTTTCAGAGGAAATCTAAAAAATAAAGAGACGTGTATAGAGTAGCTTATTTACATTTTGTGTACAGCTTAAACACAAAAATGATGCACAAGACGCTAAGTACAACACGCGTTTAGATACTCACCTGAAATATGATATTTCAGTTGTATTATCACTTCTATTAGCGCAATTGTACGCTGCACATACACTGGGCATGATTCGCGATCGGTCAATAAGACTTTTAAAACAAATTACAACCGGAAAACAGTGATTTTCTGACGCATGTACTATACACCAAATGTAAATATACTGACATGTAGACGTTTCAAAAAACGGCGCCCGGTGTTGCTTTTTGCTGCCGCTGGGAGCGCTGTTACCTCACAGATAGCCACTCTTTGTTGTTTATATACCTCCTTCCATTCAGGACCATGTGCCATTGGATGGCCTAAGTTCATTCTACTGCTTTTCTTTGCAACACGCTATCAAGTGTAACTGCGATACTTGTGACAAGTCGCAACTAGAAGTTGCAAGTAGCAGCTAAAGAGGGCAGTTAATATTAGATGCCGTATGCCATCAGTTGACCTACATTCGTATGCCGTTGTAAGAACCTTGTGTCTCACGATATAGATGTATTACATACTTATGGCAAAAGAAATGAACCAAGAAGGTAATTTGCTCTGAGAAAAATTCTATACTCGGTTGAGAATTGGTGCAACCAACGAATGTGAATGCCAAATAAAGGTTGTGCTAACAGATAGATATATAGTGTAGCCTGGAATGTTCGTGACATATTTAAATACACTTTCGTCATAAAAGCTAAAACTGCAGAGTAATTTCTGAAAACGGATCATGGATAAGACGCCAATCGAGTGAGTGAAAATGAGGTTCAGGTGAATTCAGGTGGATTCATACTTGATAGAACATCACCGTCATGTCCGTCAGGTCAAAGGATTCTTCTCTGTATTTCCAGCGATGCCGTTCACAGGCGACGTCAACGGAACATCATGACACGCCACATCACATCAGCGTCACATCAAGATCTTAATGTGTACAGGAAGACAATAATAAGTAAAAGTGTTTTATTTTTTACGCTGAAGGAATACACTGCAAACGATACATATCTTTTCCAATGTGCTTTACTCACGATTTTTCCTGTGGAATAGAGACGAGAAAAACTGGGAGTAAAGCTGAAGCGGCATTCAGAAGTTTAAAATAAGATCCGTAATAAATTAACGACGAACAGCAGGTAGCAGACATATGTCAACATAGTTCAAGTACACTAAAACAGCAAATCTAGACATACCATAGGCAGACCATCACTTTCTGTTGAGGTGATATTGTACACCTAAATCTTGAACTTCTCTTCGTAATTTGTATTTGTATATTGCTTAACAGAAAAAAAGGTTGTTTAGACATTCTTAAATATTTATAGAACGATGATCCTCCTCTGCCAGCTCCTTGTACGTATAAAGTGTGGGACTCTCCTTCACAGTCTCGATTTTTTAACATTTTTCTCTTTCTGTTCCTCATCATCAAATTCACCAGAAATCATTGCAAAATGCTTTAAACTAAATTTAGGCGATTTAAGACGATCTACCATGAACTACGAAATAGCGCATCTGGTGAGTATTTTATGAACCAGCTGTAAGGTCACAACGTTCTTTCGACGTTGAAATGCCATGTAGTGTGAATGCCCAGGAATTCCTCTGACCATCGATGTTGAAAAACATGACGCTGACGTTCCGGCAATTGTGAACCTCCTTTGTAGCAGTGTGTTGTAATTTGTGTTATGATTCTCAACGTCATACAATCGGTATTTTTACACTTGTTCTAATAATACAAAATTAGAGCCAAGAACATAAGTAAAACATACTTGCTGCTCACTGTTTTGTCAATATGAAATTTTGTCTGTGGGCAAGCGTATCTTTCGTATATCATATAATAGATGAGTCTCCCCCCGTGAACCATGGACCTTGCCGTTGGTGGGGAGGCTTGCGTGCCTCTGCGATACAGATGGCCGTACCGGAGGTGCAACCACAATGGAGGGGTATCTGTTGAGAGGCCAGACAAACATGTGGTTCCTGAAGAGGGGCAGCAGCCTTTTCAGTAGTTGCAGGGGCAACAGTCTAGATGATTGACTGATCTGGCCTTGCAACATTAACCAAAACGGCCTTGATGTGCTGGTACTGCGAATGGCTGAAAGCGATGGGAAACTACAGCCATAATTTTTCCCGAGGACAGGCAGCTTTACTGTATGATTAAATGATGATGGCGTCCTCTTGGGTAAAATATTCCAAAGGAAAAATAGTCCCCCATTCGGATCTCCGGGCGGGGACTACTCAGGAGGACGTCGTTATCAGGATGAAGAAAACTGGCGTTCTACGGTTCGGAGCGTGGAATGTCAGATCCCTTAATCGGGCAGGTACATTAGAAAATTTAAAAGGGAAATGGATAGGTTAAAGTTAGATATAGTGGGAATTAGTGAAGTTGAGTGACAGGAGGAACAAGACTTTTGGTCAGGTGAATACAGGGTTATAAAAACAAAATCAAATAGGGGTAATGCAGGAGTAGGTTTAATAATGAGTAAAAAATAGGAATGCGGGAAAGCTACTACAAACAGCATAGTGAACGCATTATTGTGGCCAAGATAGACACAAAGCCCATGTCTACTACAGTAGTACAAGTTTATATGCCAAGTAGCTCTGCATATGACGAAGAATCATAAAAGAAGGTTGTATACATGGAAGAATCCTGGAGGTACTAAAAGGTATCAGATAGATTATATAATGGTAAGACAGAGATTTAGGAACCAGGTTTTAAATTGTAGGACATTCCAGGGGCAGATGTGGACTCTGACCACAATCTATTGGTTATGACCTGTAGATTAAAACTGAAGAAACTGCATAAAGGTGGGAATTTAAGGACATGTGATCTGGACAAGCTGAAAGAACCAGAGGTTGTACAGAGTTACAAGGAGAGCATAAGGGAACAATTGACAGGAATGGGGGAAAGAAACACAGTAGAAGAAGAATGGGTAGCTCTGAGGGATGAAGTAATGAAGGCAGCAGAGGATAAAGTAGGTAAAAAGACGAGGGCTGCTAGAAATCCTTGGGTAACAGAAGAGATATTGAATTTAATTGATGAAAGGAGAAAATACAAAAATGCAGTAAATGAAGCAGGCAAAAAGGAATACAAACGTCCCAAAAAATGATCAACAGGAAGTGCAAAATGGCTAAGTAGGCATGGCTAGAGGACAAATGTAAGGATGTAGAGGCTTATCTCACTAGGGGTAAGATAGATACAGCCTACAGGAAAATTAAAGAGACCTTTGGAGAGAAGAGAACCACTTGTATGAATATCAAGAGCTCAGATGGCAACCCAGTTCTAAGCAAAGAAGGGAAGGCAGAAAGGTGGAAGGAGTATATAGAGGGTTTATACAAGGGCGATGCACTTGAGGACAATATTATTGAAAGGGAAGAGGATGTAGATGAAGACGAAATGGGAGATCAGATACTGCGTGAAGAATTTGACAGAGCACTGAAAGACCTGAGTCGAAACAAGGCCCCAGGGGTAGACAACATTCCGTTAGAACTACTGACGGCCTTGGGAGAGCCAGTCATGACAAAACTCTACCAGCTGGTGAGCAAGATGTATGAGACAGGCGAAATAACCTCAGACTTCAAGAAGAATATAATAATTCCAATCCCAAAGAAAGCAGGTGCTGACAGATGTGAGAATTACCGAACTATCAGTTTAATAAGTCACAGCTGCAAAACACTAACGCGAATTCTTTACAGACGAATGGAAAAACTGGTAGATGCGGACCTCGAGGAGGATCAGTTTGGATTCCGTTGAAAAGTTGGAACACGTGAGGCAATACTGACCTTACGACTTATCTTAGAAGAAAGGTTAAGAAAAGGGAAACCTACATTTCTAGCATTTGTAGACTTAGAGAAAGCTTTTGACAATGTTGACTGGAATACTCTCTTTCAAATTCTGAAGGTGGCAGGGGTAAAGTACAGGGAGCGAAAGGCTATTTACAATTAGTACAGAAACCAGATGGCAGTCATAAGAGTCGAGGGGCATGAAAGGGAGGCAGTGGTTGGTAAAGGAGTGAAGCAGGGTTGTAGCCTCTGCCTGATGTTATTCATTCTATATATTGAGCAAGCAGTAAAGGAAACAAAAGAAGAATTCGGAGTAGGTATTAAAATTCATGGAGAAGAAGTGAAAACTTTGAGGTTCGCCGATGTCATTGTAATTCTGTCAGAGACAGCAAAGGACCTGGAAGAGCAGTTGAACGGAATGGACAGTGTCTTGAAAGGCGAGTATAAGATGAACATCAAAAAAGGCAAAACAAGGATAATGGAACGTAGTCGAATTAAGTCGGGTGATGCGGAGGGAATTAGATTAGGAAATGAGACACTTAAAGTAGTAAAGGAGTTTTGCTATTTAGGAAGTAAAATAACTGATGAAGTTTGAAGTAGAGAGGATATAAAATGTAGACTGGCAATGGCAAGGAAAGCGTTTCTGAAGAAGAGAAATTTGTTAACATCGAATATAGATTTATGTATTAGGAAGTCGTTTCTGAAAGTATTTGTATGGAGTGTAGCCATGTATGGAAGTGAAACATGGACGATAACTAGTTTGGACAAGAAGAGAATAGAAGCTTTCGAAATGTGGTGCTACAGAAGAATGCTGAAGATAAGGTGGATAGATCACGTAACTAATGAGCAGGGATTGAATAGGATTGGGGAGAAGAGAAGTTTGTGGCACAACTTGACTAGAAGAAGAGATCAGTTGGTAGGACATGTCCTGAGGCATCAAGGGATCACAAATTTAGAATTGGAGGGCAGTGTGGAGGGTAAAAATCGTAGAGGGAGACCAAGAGATGAATACACTAGGCGGATTCAGAAGGATGTAGGTTGCAGTAGGTACTGGGAGATGAAGAAGCTTGCATAGGACAGAGTAGCATGGAGACCTGCATCAAACCAGTCTCAGGACTGAAGACAACAATAACAACAACAACATAATTGCTGAGGGAGAATCGTTGGAAATATTAATAATATCATTTGACATAACTTTTTGTCAGTTGGTTTGTTGAAACGTCAACCTTAGATCCTGACAAGTAATCGTCTATACGGACGATAACATATTTCTTGATTGTATTTACACAGTTAATTTCTTACTTGCGACTAATGACAATGCAGCATGTACCAGTGATAAATCACAGGAATTGAATAAAGATAAAAAAATCACAGAAATTCCAGAAATCGCATAAACAGCATTAGTGGAGTGTGGATGAATACACGTTGTGAATTTGTTAACTGTGACAAATCGCAGCTACTGAAAAGTATCATTCACAGAAATCACTGACATCGGAAAATCGCAATTTAGCCCATCCTTAGCTGGTACTGCACTTCCAGTTGTGCAAGACAGAGGCGCACGGAGTAACTGCGCCGTTAGAGGCGCCATGTTACTGACAGTGCAGTCCCTCCCACCGGAGGTTTGAGTCCTCCCTCGGGCATGGGTGTGTGTGTTGTTCGTAGCATCAGTTAGTTTAAGTAGTGTGTAAGTCTTGGGAACGATGACCTCTGCAGTTTGGTCCCTTAAGAACTCACACGAATTTGAACATTTTTTGCGAGGTAGATCGGTGATAGTGGAATCTGCTGCCGCTACAGTGTCTGTTGTCCTCTGTGTGACACTGAACCAAGTGGTAGACCTGCATGCTGAATGCTGCCACCTGAGTGGCCAAGTTCTCAACTAGGTGGTGCAGGTAGGTGGCTGCGGCAGATGCATGTCGTTGCAGTCTCAAGTTTGCTGGCATGCCTGTGGCATTTTAGGCTGCTGTGGGAGCGGTATCGGCGACGTTGCCAGAGTATCATGAATCCGATCAGCCAAGTCTGCAATGGCGTCTGGCTGCATTCCATTTTGCGCAGCGAAAACCGTCTGCATTTATGCTGAGAGGCTGCGCTGCCAGACAACATGCATCAGCTATAGTGCATGTCATTTACGACGACGGCCGAGTTTAGGTTTCTGCGCATCTGATGTCACAAAACACAGTCAGCCAATGAACAGAGAACGACGTTGCCAGAGCTCGACTGCAGTGCAGAGCATGAACGAGTGACTTCAGTTTTAGAAATGTTCAGTCATAAATAAAGTAATTGAACAGAAGCAATGTCTTGATAGCAGACTTTCTTTTATAGAAAGTTTGGAAAAAGCATTCTTTATACCAGTTGCTTCATATTCTATTAATTAATTAAACCAAACAAGCAATAAGCCTCCTCATTCAGGCACTAGCGAGGAAAGGTGTTTATGTCATTCTCACGAACCGCTTTTTCGCAATAAAGAGCAGTAGTAATTGTTTATTTCCTATTGTACTTCGACGAAACGTGAGTAACTCATAGTCATTCCAACAGTGTTTGTCGATATTTTGCGTGATATTTTACAGTCCTCCAGTGGTGCTATAGAATGACGAGCTGCGTTAGTGTAATGGTTAAGATGTATGGCTCCTAATTGCAACGTTTTAGATACAAACCTCGCTCGGTGCATAATATTTTCTTTATTTAAAAACAATATCGATGTGTCTTACTTCATGAAATTTATTCGTTTGAATTTGATTCTTTTACATTTCTAGTGCTATGTCTTTGCATTTTTCTGATTTTGTCCTCCAATATTTCTTTTGACAGCAATTAAAAATAATGAAAGGCACACATACAATATTCATATTATCTGTTTTGTTTGTATATCTTCTCTTCCGCAGACGCTGTTTTACTTTTCATATTGGGGTATATTCTTTTGCGAGAGTATTAAAAGTATTATTTAGAGCAGAATTTCAGCTCGTACGTTGCTGAGCTACTTGATTGTCTGACACAGTTCTTTGCTTTGCTGCTTTGGAAACATCATATTCAATGTTTTCGTCGACTGATCTATGTTTTGGCAAGTATTTGCTGTCCATTGTGACAAACACAAATTGTTTGCACACTGCATCTCACTGACAATATATTTTATTTTCTATGTTTTATTACATCCTCAGTTCAGTTTTGTGTACTTCGACAACTTTGTTTTAATCAGAACGTTTTAGAAAAAAAATCGGGAAATGACTCTGGTATAAATAAAAGTTTTATTACAGTCGCTAAAGATGGAATATTTCCCAATTTATAAACACTGTTTATGTTCTAAAGGGTGTTCCTTTTAACTGGGGATATTGAAATATCTTGAAAATGACACACAGAGCCAAAAGACAACCTAATGAAAATTAGTTCCTCTTGGAAGGGGACATCCAATTATAACAAATTTGACCACAAATTCGTCGGATTTGGTATCATTGGATATCCCACAGTTTTGTACAATGTATTTTGTCTACTTCCTTTTGATTGATTGAAGTGCTTTAAAATAAAGCCAAACGCACCCGGTGTAAATAAAACTTTTATTACAGTTGCGAAAGACGGAATATTTCTCAATATTACATACGACACCAATCTGGTACTTAAATTAAATGAGATATTGTTATACAGTAAATTTTATATGAAATTTAGGTATCTTGTTCACATTTCATTCTCAACATTGTGGCAACTAAAATCTACCATACGGAAAGTATACGCTGTGGACTTTTACCTCTGCGAACTCTTCAAAATTTCGTGCGATGGTTTACTACATTTAATGGTGCACAATAACTGCGTTGAACATCGAAACAAAATTAAGTCATTTATGGGGGGAAGGTATCAGTCAAGAAGATGTGAAAATAAAATTTTGGGGGCAAATAGTTTTTGTGAAATCGAATGATAAGTGTGTGAAAGAAGTCGGAACACCATGTGTCTGCACAAGCTAGCAGTGCAGTGGTGATAAAATCGCGCACAGCGCGGAATGCGAGGAGCACGTCTCTGTAGCAGCGAAAGGGTTAATGCGGCCGTGGTGGCTCTAGTTCATAAACTGCGCGCTCCTCCATAAACGTAAGTTTTCGAACTATACTACACTATGGCGCTGCTTCTCTTGGCACGTGTGTCGTTTGCAACTGGCAATGCAGCAACCTCCCGCGTCTGGGCGGGCATGCGTGAGCCGCCGAGATAAAAGAAATGAGCTATAGTCTGGGACCATGTCAGACTGTGCGAGACTCCACAAATGGTTGAAGAATTGATTGCATGCTGGCAGCTCATCTATTGTCTTTTGCCTATTGTCATTTGCATTTCCTCCAAAGTCATCATCTTGAATTAGTGCCTAGTTCTCGATGGTTTGTCCACAAACAAATCACTGTTTTCACACGAGGGTGTAAGTGTTAAATCATTCATGGTTCCATGTCACTCATACTAATTTAGCCTAATGATCACGTTGGGGTCACCAGTGAAGATGGAACATGTGGGTATCGCCACTTACATGTCAGTCGTGCTGAGAGCCAACTTCACTGTCACACCTACACTCTATGTTCAGGCGTTTGGCTAAGGTGACGGAGTGGTAATAGGAATTGGTAAGTACACATTTGCCAAAAAAGTATTTATTCTGCACAAATGAGTAATGAACAAATGAAAAAATTGAAATCAGATGGCAATGTCTATTAACTAGCGATCGCCATAATTGTGTTTGCATAACAGTTTCTCTCAAACACTGATACTGGAGGGTGTACACTCCTCGGCGACAAGTGCCTCATCTGATCGTGTGAGCATGGGAAAACAATGGACGCGTGTCCAGAAAGAAGCAGAGCGCTTTGTATTTCACGGACGCGATAAAAAGGGAGCGAAAGCGAACAGAGAGCGCCAACAAACTTCAGTAAGCATCTGTGGAACGGTAGCGGAGCGATTTGTATTTCACGGACGCGACGAAACGAGAGCGAAAACGAACAGAGAGCGCCAATAAACTTCAGTAGGCGTCTGTGGTGCTCTTGCATTAAGCTCGACTCACGTGGTCTGTGGATTGAAATTGTAGACTCTCGAAAAAAGTGGGTGTACTCTACAGCGGCTCAGTTTCCTCTGCACTTGCTTTTTGCTTACCCGCACCCATGTGTGCCAAATGTTGTCAGAATTTTTGCTACAGGTAGATATGTCCACCGACCAATATCTAATGCAGATAACTTGGGCAGGCTGTGAACATCTCTGGCCCGTTCACATATTTTTGCAGCATGGCTGCCACAGGCTAAGCTTATCACCATACACTGTCTCCACAGCATCTGTAGCACCTTCTTTTCCAGCATATTTAATTTTTTGCTCACTGTTTTTTTGGCCTTGTACGTTTTGTAGTAGGTACGTCTATGGTTGACACTGAAGATTATCCTCCATGCAAAACACTATATTTTGACAAAAACTTTAGTTCGTCAGGTTCATGAACGGTCTAGTTGTTGAGTTTCTTCCACATCCTCTTACAGACAGTTTATTTTTAAATTAATTACAACACTATGAAATACACTCCTGGAAATGGAAAAAGGAACACATTGACACCGGTGTGTCAGACGCACCATACTTGCTCCGGACACTGAGAGAGGGCTGTACAAGCAATGATCTCACGCACGGCACAGCGGACACACCAGGAACCGCGATGTTGGCCGTCGAATGGCGCTAGCTGCGCAGCATTTGTGCACCGCTGCCGTCAGTGTCAGCCAGTTTGCCGTGGCATACGGAGCTCCATCGAAGTCTTTAACACTGGTAGCATGCCGCGACAGCGTGGACTTGAACCGTATGTGCAGTTGACGGACTTTGAGCGAGGGCGTATAGTGGGCATGCGGGAGGCTGGGTGGACGTACCGCCGAATTGCTCAACATGTGGGGCGTGAGGTCTCCACAGTACATCGATGTTGTCGCCAGTGGTCGGCGGAAGGTGCACGTGCCCGTCGACCTGGGACCTGACCGCAGCGACGCACGGATGCACGCCAAGACCGTAGGATCCTACGCAGTGCCGTAGGGGACCGCACCGCCACTTCCCAGCAAATTAGGGACACTGTTGCTCCTGGGGTATCGGCGAGGACCATTCGCAACCGTCTCCATGAAGCTGGGCTACGGTCCCGCACACGGTTAGGCCGTCTTCCGCTCACGCCCCAACATCGTGCAGCCAGCCTCCAGTGGTGTCGCGACAGGCGTGAATGAAGGGACGAATAGAGACGTGTCGTCTCCAGCGATGAGAGTCGCTTCTGCCTTGGTGCCAATGATGGTCGTATGCGTGTTTGGCGCCGTGCAGGTGAGCGCCACAATCAGGACTGCATACGACCGAGGCACACAGGGCCAACACCCGGCATCATGGTGTGGGGAGCGATCTCCTACACTGGTCGTACACCTCTGGTGATCGTCGAGGGGACCCTGAATAGTGCACGGTACATCCAAACCGTCATCGAACCCATCGTTCTACCATTCCTAGACCGGCAAGGGAACTTGCTGTTCCAACAGGATAATGCACATCCGCATGTATCCCGTGCCACCCAATGTGCTCTAGGAGGTGTAAGTCAACTACCCTGGCCAGCAAGATCTCCGGATCTGTCCCCCATTGAGCATGTTTGGGACTGGATGAAGTGTCGTCTCACGCGGTCTGCACGTCCAGCACGAACGCTGGTCCAACTGAGGCGCCAGGTGGAAATGGCATGTCAAGCTGTTCCACAGGACTACATCCAGCATCTCTACGATCGTCTCCATGGGAGAATAGCAGCCTGCATTGCTGCGAAAGGTGGATATACAATGTACTAGTGCCGACATTGTGCATGCTCTGTTGCCTGTGTCTATGTGCCTGTGGTTCTGTCAGTGTGATCATGTGATGTATCTGACCCCAGGAATGTGTCAATAAAGTTTCCCCTTTCTGGGACAATGAATTCACAGTGTTCTTATTTCAATTTCCAGGAGTGTCCAATGCTTATTAAACATCAATTTTTAAAAATGATGTACAGTTTTATGGAATAAGTATGGTATTAGGAAATATATTCTGTTACGATTTATTTGCTGTCACTAAAAGATATGTCATATTTTCATTTTTAGTTTCCAAACTCTGAGGAAGACAGGAGACACATTGTTAAGGAGTGTGAAGAAAAATGGAATTTTCCACATGCCTGGGGGCCATAGATAGAAAGCATGCATCGATTGTTCTCCCACCAGAAAACGACTCATTCTTTTATAACTACAATGTCAAAACTAACTACAATTGCATAATGGTTGATTTTAGAGTCAGTGTTGGCATTTCCGATGGAGGTGTTATGGAATATACAGAGTTCTACATAATGCTAAAGAAAAATATGCTGAATACTCCCAAAACCTGAAACTAGATGATGATCTACCATTTGTTTTCATTGGAGTGAGGTGTTTTCATTGCAAACAAAATTTATGAACACCACTTGAGTCAGTTTAACAGAAGACAGGCATATTTTCAACTACTATTTCTCAAGGGCTTATAGATTTATGAAAAACGCATTTGAGATTTTATCTACAAAATTTAGGATTTTTCACACAGCAATCGCTTTGAAACCAGAGCATGCAGGTGCTGTTGTGGTGTCATACTGTGTTCTGCACAATTTCTTGTGACACAAGTCCTCAATGAAATTTGTTACAAATACTATCTCTCTCTTTCTAACCAATAGCTCAATACATAGTATCAATATTAAGAATAAGAACAATTTATGTAAAGACCTAAAATCACTTAACTTGGTCCAGTTTAGTCCAATATACAGGAATACACGTTTTCAATAAATTGCCAACAACCATTAAACACTTAGTGTCAGATGAAGCACAGATTAAAAGGATTTTGAAAGAATTTTTCGTAGGCAGCTCCTGCTACTCTATAGATGAGTATATTAATAGGAATTGTTAGACTAACTTAAGTAAAAATAACTGTTAGATTTCATTTATGACAGCAATTGGTCACAACAGTCAAGATTAGGTACTATGTGTATGATAAATTTATTAAAAGCGCGTAAATAGGTTCCATTCTGACACCATGATAATCTTGTAAATACTAGCAGTTCCAGTTTTCTGTAATATAAACATGGCTTCACAGTTTTCTGACAGATGATCACAGAAGTGAGTATTCTATTCAATGTTCTACATTTTTTATGTTAGACTATACTTTCTGACATGACCTTCGAGAATCATCTCAGTTTTGGGTCTATGGAACGAAAACTAACTCTAATCTAATATAAATTACATTAAATCAGAAGATTTGGAAGAATCTATATCCCAGGATACAAGTCAGCTAATGTGATTACTAATCTGGTACAACAGAAACTGTTCTTTCGAAACTGATAGCATATTTCGCAGCGAAAAACACTACAATATGATTGAAATACTGGGAATACCTTCGCAAGGTCGAGTATTTTAAGCACTAAGTGCATTTTTCTTAATCTTATCTGTATAACTCTTTATATGTGTACAAACACATCACATTGATTAAAACGGGTATATTTATTAAGTCTACAACATTGTTTCACTTACCATATATTCTGGTGAGTCAATGCTCGATGTTGTTGGCCAATAATGTTCCTGGTCTTGCAGATAAGAAAGAAGCTCAAAATACCACAACATTAGTGTATGCGCCATGTGTGTTCACTGCCTGCCCCTGAACGACTTGTTGGTGTATTTTTTTTTAAATAATCTCCTGTAAGAGCTACGCATATTATTAATTTTTTTGACAGCCATGTCACAATTACCATTCGGCGCAACTTCCTTTGCTTTTGTTACCAGTGCCTGATACGCTACACATTTCTTTTGTTTCTATCGTTGCAAGCCTTACTTTTAATCTTCCATGCAGATGGTAACGAACTGTGAACTTTTATAAATACTATTACAAACTCTCTGTAGTAAATTCGGGAGTCTTGAGAATCTCCAGAAACGTCACTCATATTGAATTCTGTTTATAGCAATACCTACCCAACAATGATGCAACGCTCGCCAAGGTAGCAATGGACTGAGCGATTAGCCTGAGATACCTTTCACATGCTCAAGCTTAGGCTGCGGTCACAGTAGTTCCAATATCGGTGGATTCCGCTGACGACCGACATCGGCCGTATACGGCCGATCTTTTGACATTAGTACGCCACTACGTGCGCGATCATACCATAGCCGATTTTTATCCAGAACGTATAGACACCGGACGACAATCGGTGAAATTAGAATCAGTTTGTTTTCTTCGGTCAAATCGACCGACGTTTTCGCACACGAAATATGGAGCGTGAGAAACTGATAAGTTTAATCCAAGAAAGATTGAGTTTGTACCACCCTGAGGATGAAAATATCATAATCGGGATATTGTTCGGATTCTGTGGACTGAAATCGTAGGTTTATTCGGAACCTCAAATAAGTAGTTTTTTGGAAGTTTTAGGCGTCCTTATACCCTCAAAAATTAATTTGTTCAAATGAAAACTGTTGTTGCTGCTCACTGGCGGCTTATGCCAGTAGGGCAGTGATTCTGTTTATATGAAGCGGTTTGCGGATGTAGTGTACGGTACGTGTTCCTACTTTTAAATAGTGTAGATTTTCAGAGTATCTTATGCTAAACATTATGCTTGTCTTTCACTCGTGTGCTAAATGACAGTCATTGAGGGTTAATTGACGGACGTCTGCACAACTGTAAATAAATACAGCGAAACAGAGTGCCTATAACTTGCTTTCCATGGTCACCACGATTTATCTCGAGTACGTAACAGAACTTTTCTCCCGTCATCTCGTATATTTGTAAAACTTGCTGATTGTTCCTATAACTGCGGACAATGTGTATAGTACTCGCCACTTTCTTTACAAGACAGGAAAGCTCACTGATATGCATTCGGCGTTCCTTTAATAGCAGAAACCGCTATGCAGCACTCGTATCCAACTGTGCCCATACCCTTATCTGAGAGAGAGAGAGAGAGAGAGAGAGATAGCGCTGTGAGTACATGTTGGAGCATGTAATGGGGGGCCTTGGGCTAAACCGCACAACTTTTGTTATTAAGATTATGGCAGATGGCTCGGTCTTTCTCCCGGATTAATCTACTGCATTGAAAATTTTAACTGTTCGTAACTGGCAGTGCTTAGCAGTATGGAAAATACAAGGTTTCGCGGTGCTTCAAAAGCCGTGCTGAAATCTTCTGAGCGTACAATACCCAATAGCACCACTACGAATGAAACACTGTGGAGGTTCAAACCCATGTTTGAGTAATGAATGTTTCACTTAAGAGCCTGTCACAGAAGTACATATGTTTGGAACTAATTCTATCAGAGCGGTTCTGTACCGTTTTCCTATTTCACACTGTTCGAGACTACCGCGCGTGATGTAATGCTAGAAATGTCATGTGATGTTTACGTATCGACATTGTCAGCTGTAACACAGCAGAAGTGTGGCGCGTGCAATAAACGGAACAACGAGGTAAAAGAAAATGTAAATGATTCATTGCCCGTTAAGAGACTAATTTTGCAGGTGTAATTGTCTGTGCCACGTGGTAAATATCATCTTCCCTTTAGCTTTGTTGACATCATTTATAGACAAACTTTTAGAAGTTATACTGTTTTATATGTTGGTTATTGCTTCGTACTCATTTCATTTGTGGACTAGCTGTACCCGAAAGCAAAATATTTTTGGCGCTTCTGAAGGTAAATTTTTTGTGAGCATAATAAGCATCCAGCAAACCTCGTAGGCGTGATGTACAAATAGTGTATGACGTTACTAAAAGAATTTGTGACGATGTACAGCGAGAATCATCTTGTTTATTCCCCAGTTGGTGTCGCCCAGGACTAAATAAATTCTGTCGCACTACTGTGACCAAGTCGTTAAATTATCTAGTTTATAAAAACATTGTAAGCTATATTCGTTGTCGTCCGAAGTGATGTCAGGTGAAAGAGGCGGTACAGATGCATGTATAGTTGATAGTAAAAAAAAAAAAAAAAGGTAATCATTGCCAACCATTAAGCACACAATTGAATTTTTTGATAATGTGCAGAGGTACCATATGCTTCCCTACACCACCTCCCCCCACCCCCTCTCATGACAGGTGTTTCAGTGGATAAATGTGAGACTGGTCTGTTTCCTTACTTAGAAAAAGTTTCAAAGAAATTTTTGTTCGGCATTATAAGTTTTCTACATCATTTTTGTTTAAATATTCTGACTAATATGTGGTAAATTATTCACTTCAACAATTACTAATCACATATTTTATGCATTTAGGAGACAGCACGGCATTGAGAGTTAGTGTTATGCAGTATGACAAGTGTCATGGATGTCAATGCCAAAAATAGTTCATTACAAGGTAATGATGCTTTATGGATGTCAGTACTGCACTAGAAACTAAATCTGTGACTTACTTTACCGATTTTTCTTGTTTTAACATGAAGTTGTCATTGGATCACTCGTGGAGGCTGCAGGCGACAAGAATGAAACTGTCAGGCATGCAGTCTCTGAATCGCTCAAGAAGATTGCAAGGAAACATCAGAATGATGTATTGGAAAACATAATATGCTATTGCAAGAGAAATTCAAAGGTACATATATACATGGTTCAACTGAAAGTAGTGATTATTTTTTAAATGACTGAAGAGTAATTAAAGTATCTTCTTTTAAATTTCTTTAATGAAATAAAAACTAAGTCATACAAGTATCTGTTTTTTGCTGTTTTGCACCAATGAAATGAATTGTAAATTCAGACTGTTAGTGGCTGATTTGTAACATTTCAGGTTGTAATTACTGTATCCAGATTTCATGGAATCCCTGATATTTTGTTGTAGAGTCCTCTTGAAAATGCTTTCTTTCAACTTTATCCTATCTTCAGCTTTTGAGTAAAAAACTAAATTCAGAAGTGAGAAAAATCCCTATGTATCTTCAAATTTTGTTTCAGCCTATACCCTGCATAATATTTTTTTAAAAAAATTGTTTCCTTCTTAATATTAAGTCAATTTATGCTGATATTGTCTTGTCTTCCTCCAATAACAGCATAAAGTAAGTTTCATAAATTCCCTTTTTTTGAATTTTATCCATTTCATCACATCAGGAGCATAAATGTACTAGGTGAGAGTAGACAATACTGTACACAATACAAATTTTAAAAATATATTTATGATACTACTCAGGGGTATACATCTGGGTTTGAGCTTCTGGTCAGTATCAGACTACTATAAAGAATGTAATTTTATGTGAATCATTTTCAATTGATTATAATTTGTATTGAACTTCATCTTCAGTGCTACAGTACAGAAGTGCAGTAGATGTTCTGTAACTGACTTCTGAAATAACTTTGCAGTGTGTGTCATTATTATGTTAGGTAATTTATTAACTAGCTTAATTCTCATGTGAAAAATTCCTTTTTGGTATAAATGTGACTTTACATATACTGAATACAGATTGTTTTGCAGTCTGGTGTTACGGCTTCCTACTGCATTTTTTTTTTTTTTAGCAGGCGTTCATTACTACCTAAGATACTACCTACCTATAAGAAATTTCAACAGTAGATCATAAGAGCAAGGTAATTACAGTATTTCTAGTTCTTTTTAGAGAGTCCTAAAAGATATTCCAAATATTGACTATAATATTTTAATAACTCTTTTAGTATTTTGAAAGTACTTGCTGCTGTTGATAAAATTCCTCAGATGACGACACCATGTCAGGGCACTATGAAAACGTTAAAATAGGCAGTCATTACAGTAGTGTCATTTGTACATTACTTTATGATTCTTAATGCATAGCAACACTTACTCAATTTTAAGTTCATGAATTCAGTGTGTTTATGCCATTTGATGTTTTGGTTCCTCAATTTTTTTTGATTGATGCTGACACAAGAATTATGTATATTCTGGTTTTTCTGAATGGAAAAAACACCCAGAAACAGTTTTCCTATTGTTCATTTTAGTTATTATAAGCCCAGTTCCGGAAGTGATTTGTAGCAGTATTTATTGACTGCTGTAATTCATCATAATTTTTACCTTTGAGGTGGGGTGCTGGGAAAAAGTAACAAGCAAAGGGCAAAAAAGGGAAGCTTGAAAATAAATAAATAAATAAATGAAGTTAGTAAATCAGTTTGGCTTGCTATATGAAGTAGGGGAGAATGGGCCTCATCCAGATGTAGTTGAATGTAGGTTGAAGCAGAATATTAGCTTAAAGAAAAAATACAAGGTCGGTATTAAATCAGAATAGGAAAAGAATAATTCTGCTTCTAGGTAGCAGTCATGGGAGGGGTCTAGGGTAGCAGCTTCAGGAGAAATTAGGTGCAGAATACCAGGTCCCAAGTTTCGTGAAATGAAGTGTTAGCCTTAGCCAGGCGATAGAAAACTTAGGTCAGCTATGCAGGGACTTTGAGAAGAAAGATTGGGTAATTATAGTTGGGGGAGCAGGAAACAGCCTGGCTTTGAATCCAACATATAGTATAGGGAATGACCTGGATAAAATAGGAGCAGAAACTGGGTGCACAAATGTGGGGCTTGTGGAGGTCTTTCAGTGCCATGATCGGTCCTGGGTAAACACTGCTGCAAGGCATCTTAACATTGAGCTTAACAGGATGCTCCAGACACTGGCAAAATTTCACATAAGTATTGTTCCAATTGATGCTTCTTGTAGGTGGGGATACACTACACATGGCCTGCACCTGAACAGGAAGGGGAAAGATAAGTTAGTTTCTCTGTTAGCAGAAACTGTAAGGGCACCACAGTCTCACACGGGATGATCCCTGTGGGTAACGGGACCAGGCCGACAGTTTTTTTAGGTTAAAGCCATAATCCAGACAGACAGCACTAAAAAAAAAAAAAGAATAAAAGAAGCTTCATGTACAATAAACAGGGATAAAGCTAAGGGTAGGCCTAGCATCAACTTCATTAAAACATCAGGGGAACAAGGAAATAAAGTAGATGAGCTGGCAGTGTGTTTAGATGGTCTCAAAAAAAAGAATGAGATTTATATACTCGTCTGTCTGAACACCATATAACTGTGGAGATGGATAGTGTTAGTATAAATGGGTATAATTTAGCATCTTACACTTGCTGGTCTAGCATGGATATAGGAGGAGTTGCCATTTACACAAAACAAGGGTACAAATACAAAACAGTGAAAGCAAGCAAATTTTGTGTCGATCAGCACTTTGAAGTTTGTGTATGTGAACTACAGCTAGATAATGTAGTATTGATATTAGCAACAGTATACAGTTCCCCATTAAGAGATTGGGAGATATTCATAAAAAAGTTTGACTCCATATTATGCTGTCTGTCAGACAAAAAGAAGAAGTTACTATTGTGTCGTGGTTTTAAGTGTAAACTTTCTAAGTAATTCTGATAGGAAAAGTGAAGTAGAAGTGTAATTAATGATATATAACTTAGAATCAGTGATTCTAAGTTATATATCATTAATTACACATATAGCTCAGGACAGTAACACTCTAAAAGATATTGTACTTGTACAGCAAGAGGATGTAAAACTGACAGCTGCTTTTCCTGTGGTAAATATTATTAGACCTTTATGCACAGTTGATTAACTTACAAAGCCTAGCAGAGTGCACAGTTCAGAAACCATTAAGTAAAATTGTACGGTTACTCAATCTAGTATCTATTGAGCACTTCAGAGAAAGTATAAGAAATGTTAATTAGGGAGTTGTATGTAATGAGCCAAATGTTAAATGCAACATATTTTTTGATAGATTTATATCCCTTTTTTTACATTGTTGCCCAAAAAAATTAGTAAATGCAACACCAAACAGTTTTCAAAGAAACCTTGGCTTACTACAGGTATTAAAGTGTCTTCACGAAGAAAAATGATGAGGCAGCAAGAATTAGTAAAGTTGTCAGAAAATCAAGAAATATGTAGGTTGGAGATGAAATCTACAACTTGGGCAACAAAATCAAATTGATGTGCAATGTTTTTAGAAGGGAGGCAGGAAAAGTAACCACTGGGGTAGGTAGTATTATTATTAAAGAAAATGAGACCATCTTAACCAACAGCACACAGGTAGCTAATGTATTTAACAACTTTTTCTTAAGAGTGGGTGAAAAATTTGGTGAGAATAATTTAAAAGAAAAGCAAAGCACTACATGGAAGAGTCAGTTTTGAGAAATCCTAGTAGGATTAATTTTCGACTAACAACCTCTTGTGAAATAAGGAAAAGCATTAAATCTTTCAAAAATAAATATTCTGTTGGAGTAGACGACATCTCCAACAACATATTAAAACAATGTGGAGCAGTTACAGTAGATGTTCTGAGTCACGTATGTAACACATCACTAATTGAAGGTATTTTCCCAGACAGGTTAAAATGTGCCATTGTCAAGCCTCTCTACAAAAAAGGGGCCCCCACAGATGTCACTAATTACTGGCCAGTATTCTTGCTTACAGCATTTTCAAAAGCTGTCGAGAAAGTAATGTACTCAAGCATGATTAGACAGCAATAACAGAGTCTCTAAATAGTAAAATGTCACCAATAGGAATTTTCTGTGACTTATCCAAAGTGTTTGATTGTGTGAAGCATGACATTAAATTACAGAAATTACGATTCTATGGTATAAATGGAACAGCATGTGAGTGTTTGAAGTCGTATCTACACAACAGGAAGCAAAAAGTTTCTTTATATGGTTTAAGTGATTTAAGGAAGTTTACCGCTTGATCTGACTGGGGAAAAAATTATGTTAGGTATTCCACAGGGTTCGATCATGAGTTGCCTTATCTTCTTGATGATAGATGTGGATGACATCCCTTCTTGGTTGAAACAAGGACTTAAACTGACATTGTTGACTGATGGTACAAGCATCATTATTAATAAAGTAAAAGAAACTCCAATAGAAAATGATACAAATAATGTCCCTGGAAAAGTTATTAGCTGGTTTTCTGCAAATGGGCTTGCTCTGAACTTTTGAAAAACGCAGTACATCCAATTTTGTACATTTAGGAGTGCATTTCTTTCAATAAATATAACACATCTGCAGAAGCCAGTAGCCAGGGTAGAAAATACTAAGTTATTGGTTGAACATGTAGATGAGAATCTTAATTGGAAAATTCATATTTTGGATCTCCTGAAGCGACTAGGTTCAGCAACTTTTATAATCAGAATAACTGCCAATTTTGAGGATATAGAAATGGATAAGCTAACACATTTTGCATACTTTCACTCTATGATCACTAGGAATAATATTTTGGAGTAACTCAACACTTACACAAAAAGTATTCACTGCTCAAAAGAAAGTGGTTAGAATAATTTGTGGGGCTGATAGTCACAAATCTCGTAAGCATCTGTTTAAAAGGTTAGGAATTCTTACAACAGCCTCAGTACATGTACTCAGTAATGTAATTTGAAATTTGCTCTCAACAACATAGCTCAGTTTAAAAACAACAGTGACATTCCTGATTATGATACCAGAAGAAAGACAGACTTACAGTATCCTCTAGTTAACCTATCTTTGGCACAGAAAGGGGTAAAATATTCTGCTGTATGAAATAAAATGTCTGACAGACAGCAGTAATAGTTTCAAAAATACATTGAAATCTCCCCCTGTGGGTTCGGGGGTAAGAATAGGCCCACGGTATTCCTGCCTGTCGTAAGAGGCGACTAAAAGGAGTCTCAAACGTTTTGGCCTTGTGAGATGGTCCCCTAACGGGTTTGACCTCCATCCTTCTAAATTTTCCGAAGAGCGAGCCGATTGGGGAAGGGCGCCTTACAAGGAGCGGTGTGTCCATCAAGCATTACCATCTCTAGCCAGGTTTGTCGTCATCGCTTAGCAGTCCCGCTCACCTACCATCTCTTGGGCGTAGATTTGTTCTTGGGTGCGGTTTCTTGCAGTCTGCTATGCTGTGTCGCTTTATGCGCCAATGACGATATTGGACTACATCACCTAAAATCCAGCACGGTAGCCAGTCCGTTGTGGTGGGGCCGCCATGTACCCTGTTGGTTGTAGCCCCCTGACTACACAGGGATCGCTCTGCTGATGCCAGCGCCGTTAACTCCCCACGTATGCCAAGGAGTAGATGCCTATCTCCTTGGGGCATTGGGACTCCCGGAAATGGCCATCCTGCCAGGTGGTCGTTGCTGAGGCTGGGTGGCGCCCGTGGGGAGGGCCCTTTGTCGGAGTAGGTGGCATCAGGGCGGATGACCCGCAATGAAGCGTGGTACATCATCTCTTGCTGGTGGCCAGCCGCCAGCAGTCTCTAAGCGTTCCAGGGCTCAATACAACGCAACTACATATGACCCCAAATCGTTCCCCTCCCTGGCTACACCATGGGAGGAACGAAAGACTAAGGATGCCAGCGAACCATACTCGCCCCGCTACCTGGTGTGTACGAGAGCTGATGGTGAATTCTTTACATCCATGAAGCCTCAGTTCTTCGTCGAGCACTTAGAGGACAAGTTCGGGGAGGTGGAGGGCTTGTCCAAAATGCGCTCGGGCTCGGTTTTGATCAAATCGGCGTCCTCCGCCCAGTCCCGCCGGTTACTCGATTGTAACAAGCTGGGGGATGTTCCGGTTACAATCACGCCCCATAAGAGTCTTAATATGGTCCAGGGCATAATATTCCATCGGGACCTTCTATTGCAGTCCGATGACGAGCTTCGCGCCAATTTAGAGCGGCGAGGTGTTCACTTCGTCCGGCGCGTACATCGTGGTCCAAGGATAAGCAGGTTGCCACCGGTGCCTTCATCTTGGCCTTCGAGGGTGATACTTTACCTGAGAAGGTCAAGGTGATGGTCTATCGTCAAGCCCTATATCCCTCCCCCGATGCAGTGCTTTAAGTGCTGGAAGTTCGGGCATATGTCTTCCCGCTGTACTTCCAGCCTCACATGTCGAGATTGTGGACGCCCATCACATCCCAATACTCCATGTGCTCTGCCTCCCATCTGTGTAAACTGCGGAGAGCACCACTCGCCTTGCTCGCCGGACTGCAGGATGTTCCAAAAAGAGCGCAAAATCATGGAGTATAAGACCCTGGACCGCCTGACATACACTGAGGCCAGGCAGAAGTTCGAATGCCTCCATCCTGTTCGAATGACTGCCTCTTACGCCGCGGCTACTACTGTTATGGCCCCATTAGCTCTCCCTCAGACTGCCACCTCTCAGAGCCAGAATGCTACACCTGCCCCCTTGATGGTGGGGGGCACTTCACTCCCTGCTGCTCCTGCACTACCTGCCTCAGGAGCAGCAACCCCCCAACCATCGGGGACATCAGTCCCCACTTCTAAGCTGGGGAAGCCTCAAACTTCCCCTGCTCGAATAGCACGGAAAGGGTCCCTTGGGTCCCTTCCTTCCCAGGTTTCCGCCTCTGGGAAGGGTGACGTCAGCCAATGGAAGAAAAGCAGACCAGCGGCTGATCGCAGGGCTTCCTGCTCCTCCTCCGTCCCGGAGACTGACTCGCTGGAGCCCTCCCAGCCAATGAAACCCAAGGACCAGAGGGACAAGACGAAGAAGAAGACCTCTAAGGCCAAGGACCACGCGGTGGCATCCACCCCACTGCTCCCTACAGGCTCTGCGTCCGGGGATAAGGTGGAGATCCGGGCGTCCGCTGAGGACCTGGATCTCGCCGGACCCTCAGACGCCATGGAAGCAGATTGTACTGGTCCTCCATCGGTGGCAGCAGGTGACCCAGTGGCGTGATCTGCCTCCTCGGCCCCTTCACGCCTTTTTTGGACATGGACAAAGCAATACTCCAGTGGAACTGCAGCGCTTTTTTCCACCACCTTGCTGAGCTTCGCCAACTCATCCGCAGTCACCCTCTCCTCTGCATTGCCCTACAGGAAACTTGGTTTCCGGCAATGCGGACCCCTGCCCTACGTGGGTATCGGGGTTATTACAAGAACCGGGCAGCTTATGATAGGGTATCTGGTGGAGTCTGCGTCTTCATCCTTAACTCTGTCTACAGCGAATGTGTACCTCTTCACACCCCTTTAGAGGCTGTCGCTGCAAGGATGTGGTCGCCTCAGCCTATTACTGTCTGCAGTTTGTATCTTCCGCCAGATGGTGATGTCTCGCGTCATGTGTTGGCTGCATTGATAGCACAACTGCCTCCTCCTTTTGTGTTACTGGGCGACTTTAACGCCCATAACCCCCTGTGGGGTAGCGCCGCGATTACTGGCCGGGGTAGAGATGTCGAGACTCTTCTCTCGCAGCTTGACCTCTGCCTCTTAAACACGGGAGAGCCGACACATTTCAGCATCGTCCATGGCACATTTTCGGCCATCGACCTTTCTATCTGCAGCCCCGGACTTTCACCATCCATCCACTGGAGTGTCCATGACGACTTATGTGGTAGTGACCATTTCCCCATCTTTCTGTCACTACCACAGCGTCACTCTTCTGAACGCCCCTCCAGATTGGCTCTGAATAAGGCTGATTGGGGCTTGTTCTCCTCTCTCGCCACTATCGCACCTCCTTCCCCTGACACCATTGATGCGGTGGTTCAGTCGGTCACCACCGGCATCGTTTCTGCGGCGGCATCTGCGATTCCCTGTTCATCCGGGTCCCCTCGGAGGAGGACTGTGCCTTGGTGGGCGCCCGAGATCGCAGAGGCGATTAGAGATCGCCGGCGGGCTCTTCAACGCCATAAGCGGCACCCGTCCTTGGAGAACCTCATCGTTTTTAAACAGCTCCGTGCCCGTGCCCGACGCCTTATTCGCCAACGGAAGCAGGAGTGCTGGGAACGGTATGTTTCCACCATTGGCGTCCGTACCTCTGCATCGCAGGTTTGGGCTAAGATTAGGCGACTCCATGGCTATCGGCCGCCTGTCTCTGTCCCTGGGCTTTCGCTGAATGGAGTGGTGTGTACTGACTCCGACACGATTGCGGACCGGTTAGCAGCGCATTTTGCTCAGTGTTCCGCATCTACGAATTACCCACTGGCCTTCCGCTCCCGGAAAGAGCGGTTGGAAAGTTGGAGGCTTTCCTTTCACACGCGCCACGCGGAGTCGTACAATGCTCCTTTCAGCGACTGGGAATTCCAGAGTGCCCTATCTGCTTGCCCTGATACGGCTCCTGGGCCAGACCGCATCCACAGCCAGATGCTGAAACACCTCTCTGTGAATTGCCAGCTACGCCTCCTAGATGTTTTCAACCGCATCTGGGTTGAGGGTCTGTTCCCGTCTCAATGGCGAGAAAGCATCGTCCTCCCCGTGTTGAAACCTGGCAAGAACCCGCTGGAGGTGGACAGCTACCGCCCCATAAGCCTCACCAACGTTCTTTGCAAGTTGCTAGAACGTATGGTGAGCCGGAGGTTGAGTTGGCTCCTCGAGTCTCGAGGCCTTCTGGCTCCGTCTCAGGGTGGGTTCCGCAAAGGCCGCTCTGCCGTCGATAATCTGGTCTCCCTAGAGTCTGCCGTCCGTACAGCCTTTGCACGCCGCCAACATCTGGTTGCCGTCTTCTTCGACATGCGGAAGGCGTACGATACGACTTGGCGATATCACATCCTGGCCACACTTCATGGGTGGGGTCTTAGGGGCCCGCTCCCGATTTTTATTCAGAATTTTCTGTCGTCTCGTTCCTTCCGCGTGCAAGTTGCTGCGTCCCATAGTTCCTCCCGGGTCCAGGAAAACGGGGTCCCACAGGGGTCTGTCCTCAGTGTCTCCCTGTTTTTAATTGCGATCAATGGGCTCGCTGAGGCGGTGGGATCGTCCGTCGCAGCTTCGTTGTATGCAGACGATTTCTGCCTCTACTACAGCTCCGCTGGCATTGCAGTTGCTGAGCGCCAGCTGCAGGGCGCTATCCGCAAGGCGCAGTCGTGGGCTGTAGCGCACGGCTTCCAGTTTTCGGCCGCTAAGACCTGCGTTGTGCATTTCTGCCGGCATCGCACGGTTCACCCTGAGCCACGCCTTTACCTTGACGGTGAACCTCTTGCTGTGGTAGAGACGCATCGGTTCTTGGGACTGGTATTTGATGCCCGGTTGACTTGGCTGCCTCATATTAGGCAGCTTAAACAAACATGCTGGCGGCATTTAAACGCTCTCCGTTGCCTTAGCCACACCGGATGGGGTGCCGATCGGTCCACCCTTCTCCGGCTGTATCAAGCGCTGATCCAGTCCCGCCTTGATTATGGGTGTGTGGCTTATGGTTCGGCGTCGCCATCAGCGTTGCAATTGCTGGATCCCATCCATCACTGCGGGATCCGACTCGCCACAGGAGCATTTCGGACAAGCCCTGTTGACAGCTTACTTGTGGAGGCTGGTGTTCCTCCATTGCGGATCCGGTGCGACCGACTTCTGGCCGCTTATGCTGCCCACATTTGTAGCTTGCCAGGGCATCCCAACTACCGTCTCCTGTTCCCGCACTCGATCGTCCATCTTCCAGACAGGCGGCCCCGGTCAGGGTGTACGATCGCGGTTCACATCCGGGCTCTACTGTTTGGGATTGAGTTTTTTCCTCTCCTGCCTGTTTTCCGGGCCAATCTCCGTCTGCCCCCTTGGTGTGTGCGCCGACCATGCATTCGGCTGGATTTGGCACAGGGTCCGAAAGACTCGGTCCCTCCTCCGGCCCTCCGCCGCCGCTTTGTTGCTCTCCTTGCCGAGTTTCCCGGATCTGCCGTGACCTATACCGACGGTTCGATGGTCTCTGGTCGCACTGGTTACGCTCTTACTCTAGAGGATCATTGTGAGCAACGGTCGCTGGCACCCGGGAACAGTGTATACACTGCCGAGTTGGTTGCCATCTATCGCGCCCTAGAGTATATCCGCTCCCGCTCAGGTGAGTCCTTTGTCATCTGTAGTGACTCCCTGAGTGGTTTACGAGCTCTTGACCAGTGCTTTCCTCGTTCCCGTCTGGTGATGGCCATCCACGAGTCGCTCCATGCTCTTGCCCGTTGCGGCCGCTCCGTGGTCTTTGTTTGGACCCCAGGTCATGTCGGCATCCCGGGCAATGAGCGGGTTGACACGCTGGCTAAACAGGCAGTGAGTTCACCGGCTCTGGAACTCGGCCTTATGGAGTGTGATCTCCTGTCGCTTTTGCGCCAGAAAGTGCTTGGTGCCTGGGGTGACGAGTGGCGCACCCTGCCCACGCCCAACAAACTTCGGGCGGTGAAGGAGACGACCCGTGTGTGGCGCTCCTCCATGCGGGCCTCTCGGAAGGACTCTGTCGTCCTCTGCCGGCTGCGCGTTGGCCACACGTGGCTGACGCACGGCCATTTGTTGCGCCGGGAGGACCCACCGCTATGTCGCTGCGGGGCAGCTCTGACGGTGGTCCACATTTTGGTGGACTGCCCGCTTTTAACAGGACTCAGGCAGACGTTTGCGCTGCCTGATACCCTCCCTGCCCTTTTATGTGATGACGATTCTATGGCGGACCTCGTGTTGAGTTTTATTCGGGCAGGGGGTTTTTATCGTATGATTTGAGTGTTTGTCCTTTTATTTCCTGTATTGACTTGGGCCTTTGGCCTGTGGTTTTAAACTGTGGGTTTTAATGTCATTTGGTGGTTGGCTTTTCCTTATTTTCATGGTCGGCCAACCACCTTCACACTCGGTGCGATTTTAGTTCCGTTTGTCTGGTCTTTGTCTGCCTTTCTTGTATTGTGTCGTCCCTTCTCTTAGTTCTCCGTTTTTCACGACTGACAGTTTTTATTTCGTGTGATTTTATCGTGGAACAAGGGACCGATGACCTTAGCAGTCTGGTCCCTTCAATCCCACACCCAACCAACCAACATTGAAATCATGTCTCCTTGATGACTCCTTCTACACCATAGATGAATTCTTGAATGGGAATAAGTAAATCAGTAGGTATAATATATGCATTTTGTGCCATTTAAGGGAATGGGGTAGGTAATAAATATTTTATGCTTGAAAAACTTTGATTCATGTATGCATTTCTTATGCACTTGAAACATTCCACATCAATGGTTATCATGAGATTGATCAGTGGGACACATAACTAACTAACTAACTAACTAAGCTTGCTTACTGTTATCATCTGCAGACAGTACAGCCTCTGTATTTAGATCCAAATAATTTACATATATAAGAGAGAGAGGAGGTTCCAATACAGAAACTTGAAGGACACCAAAGGTTACTGAATGTTCTTCAGACATGTTCCATCATTAGTTCAGATTATTAATCAGTGAATCTTGTATGTACCCTTTGTCTGCAATGATTCCGTAGTGATTCTTCACACGCAACTATTTTCTAGCTTAATAAGTAGAATTCTGTGATCTACTGTTGAATATCTCACTCAAGTCCAAAAATATTCCTGTATATGCTGTTTTTCATCCATTAGTTTTGGGGTACTTTTTGAGCATTCACAAATAGCATTCTGTGTAGATGTCTGGCCTCTAAGAACATGTTGAGAGTTCTTTAATAAATTATACTTACTCAAAAATCTGTTCTACATAATTTTTCCGTTACATTAGATTGGCAGGATGTTATTGACATAAGTCAGTAATTATAAATTTATGCCTTTCACTTGGTCTGAATACAGGTACGACTTAAGCAGATTGTAGTATGTCTCAGAAAGCTCAAGATGAAGAGAGCTGTCACACAGTTTAATCAGAGCTTCAATATTTTGGCAACTGGTGACTGGGAACTTCTTATTTCATTAATAGCTGTTATAACTTCATCAATTGTGATACTTCTAATGAATAGGGATGTGTTGCGGAGTTCAAACTGTCTTTTGTGTGATAAGAGTTTGCTCTGAAACACCATTTTTTGCACATTCCCAGCTATTTCAGTAAAATACTTAAGGCATATTGACAGTTTCTCATGGATCTGTAATAGTTTTGAAGTTTGGCAGCAAAGTGATAGAACCACATTTTGTCCAGCTTGCTGCTGTCCGTGGACATGCCTGAAAAATGGATACCATGCATATAGCTGCACCGTGAAAGCCAGTGTAATCATTCAAGACTGGAGAGGTCTAGGAAAAGGAGTTAATTTTGGGAACGTCACCCAGAACTTTCCTGAAATCTACCCCTTTTTGTAGACCTCTCCAGTCCTTTTCCTTCAACGTCTTCCTTCCCCTTCGACCCTTCTGCCTGAAGGGGGAGCTGTTGACTCTGAAAGCTTGCCTATTTATAGTCTTTTATGTGTGTGTTCTGCTGCTGCTTGGTGAGTAGATTTTCTTATTTATCCAATTACATTGTATTGTCAAAAATTGTTTTGTTGTAAAATTTATTTTATGTTTGTTTTAACCTTTTATGTTTTTGAGAACTGTGGCATCTGTTGATGTTCCTGCATCTTTGTAATTGAACCTTTTAACTTCATGTAAGGTCAAGATAGCTTAAATTAAGACAGTAAGTAAAGAAGCGCTTTAATTTATTTCAACACATGGCTGTTCAGTAACTAAAAGAAGTGTGAAATTAAATGTTACCACTGTCATTTCAAATGGTTATAAGGCAAAGAAGGAAAATTTCAGGAATGTCCAATAACACTGAATTGGGATTCTAGTTCATCTGACAGGAAATGACACAAATTAAACAGCTAGTATCTATAAAACTATCAAAGATGGGACTACCACAGCTTATTCTGGCAACATTTAGTAGGATCATATATTCCATCTGCTAGCAGCGACAGAACATCCTCTGTCATTGTCATTTCAATTTTTTAAGAGTAACAAACTGCACTTTATTCTCAATGTGCCTCAAGAGCAATGCAAGCACAGTTGTAACTTTCATGCTCATTATAACAGATATGTCACTGGCCCTTGTCTTATTTGACCTTGTGGCCACAAATAAGCAACAAGATGGTGAGTATATGAGGGAATTTGAAGACTGAGAAAACCAGCTGTAAAATTTTAGTTTCTCAACTTGATTTTTAGGGTCCACACAGTCAGAGACTTTGGCAAGGCAGGGAAAATACTAAAAGGAAAAGTTTTTGTTTATATCTCCAGGACTTGATTGAGAAACCACGTATGGCAGTGCGAGTGGCAGTTGACAGATTTTGCTCAGCAAAGTGTTTTAGCTTTGTCATAAACTAAAATGACTGGAAGGACTGAGTGGATTATTAGAGATGTCTTTCTCACAACCATTTCTGTAGATGAGTATGGAAGGTACAAATTTATGTATTTCAGTAAATATACTTTGGTGATGCGCTGATTACAATAATAATTCAAGAATGGTCATAAATTTTATTATCCTACTAGAAACACCTTCATACCCAAAGAATTAGTACCTTTTAGTGCTCTGGTTTGTGTCATTTTTCTTAGGGGCTCAGTTTTTTGAAACTGTCTATCGGCATAAGTGGATTGTTTTCAAAAGTAACTTTTGTGGATCTGTGTTTAATTGTTTAATAGAGGGTATAGTGTGTGCTACCATTGATAGTAGGTAATAGAGACCATTAGTTTCATTGCCACTTCTCTGGCAAATACTTTGTGGTAACAATATTTCATTTGTATCTCCATTTTTATCAATCTTCTGTTTAAGAATGCTCCAGATCATTTCTGCTTCATACTTGAATCAGCTTTTGTGTGTGTTTTGTTGACACACAGAAGGATTTTACCCTACTGGCAGCATTGAAGTTAAAATTTGTAATTGCTGCTCTTCCTTTCGGTTAGATAGAGCTCTGTGTTCCTGGTGTAAGACAGTTTAATCCCTTGTGTTACTAGTCCAATGTAAATTTGCAGTCTTTATGTTATCGACATTATTTATTCTAAACTTTGAAAACGCATTTCGAAAAGTCTTCACGTGGGGCACAATCTCTCTCACAAAAAAAAAGGGGTAAAAGCAGGGCTTACAAAGTCCTTCTGGAACCTTGTTACCTCAGTTCCATGAACTAAGGCACAATGAATCAAAGTTTGTAAGTTCCTTCTACTTGTACAAAAAGACTTACAGGAGGATGATGATTGCTAAAAAATCATTTAATGAGGGAAAAAATACATGCAATACAGAGATTAAAAGCAAAGCAGTCTGTGATGCCATTAAATAGGAAACAGGGAGAGAGAAATCAAAGCTTAACATACTGATAAGGGACAGGGATACAGTAGTGAATGGTTCAAATCAGCTGTTAAATTTGTGAATGAGTGATTTTTAATTATTGCAGAGATATTGCAACAAAAATTCCTAAATTTTGGTATATATATTGTAATAGTTCTGCATCAATTACAATCCTGTTATTATTAATCACAAAACATGAAGTCAGTAAAACTGAACGAAAATTCAAAAATAGTCAGAAAGTCTAGATGAAATACCGATCTGTGTGCTGATTAATGTATACACATCACACAAGCTTCCTTAAGAAACATTATAAATGAGTCACTCACGCGAAGTAACTTTCTCAAGTATTCAAAACGGGCATGCTGCTACATAAAGTTAAAGAAAGAGACATTCTCTGCTCTTATCATTTTTAAGAAATGGTAAAATTGATTATGAAAGAAATAGTAATGAATTATTTGATGAAATACAGCTTTATAGGTGAATCACAGTTTATGTTCCAAAGTGGTGCATGTACAATCAGCCACATGATACTTCACAAAAAATGGTATTTGGTGCTCTTAACAAAAATGTAGTGTCTCATAGGCATACTCTTAGACCTGTTAATCAAAAGAATCATTAGGAATAAGAACTGTAGTTAATCATTGGCTCTGATCATACTACCATGTAGAGTACAAATCTCAAATAAGGCTACACACTTTTCAGTTTTCCTTAGGATGTTGCATTAGGACCAATACTGTTCCTGGTATAGATCAGCTATTTTCATCATACTGTTAGCCATGTGGAAAAAAAACCCTCATTGTTGATTACAGTATTAAAACCTTTGAGAAAGTGAGAAGAGAGTAAATTAAACCCTAAAGGATGTTTACAGTTGGTCAAATGGAATAAGGTTACATTGGACATGAAGGAAAAAAAAATCCATCAATGTTTGGTTGAAGAGTGGGAAAATGACACTGTTTTTTGTTTAAGGATCCTTCTGTTATGTGTTGGTAGAAAAGTTCCATATTTAAATCAAACAATGGAAACTCCAGGTAGGAATATCAGCAGGGTAGGAAAAGACAGATTGCTACTTACCATTAAGAAGACACGTCAAGTTGCAGACAGGCACAATTAAGACACTTACAGAAAGCTTCTGGCCACGGCCTTCGTCGGTAAAACACACACACACACACACACACACACACACACACACACACACAAAAGCAAGCAGGCATACCTCACGCACACACGACTGCCAGCTCCAGCATCTTGGGCTGAGATGTTGGAGTTGGTGGTCTTGTGTGCATGAGGTTTGTTTGCTTTTGTGTGTGTGTGTGTGTGTGTGTGTGTGTGCGTGTGTGTGTGTGTGTGTGTGTGTGTGTGTGTGTGTGTGTGTGTGTGTGTCTTTGTCTTTTACTGATGAAGGCTGTGACCATAAGCTTTTTGCAAGTGTCTTTTGTGTCTTTTAATAGTTCCTGTCTGCAGCTTGAAGTGTCTTCTTTACAGTAAGTAGCAATCTGTCCGTTCCATATTTAAGTACACTGTTTCTGTTCTACTGATTTTTGTTCATTTCAAACTAGGTTTTGGGTTACTAGGGCATCTTCAGGAAACAACGCTGTTTTGTTGAATATACGTTGGTCAGCCAGAACATTATTGATATAAACCCATTCAGGTGATAGCAGCATCACATGGCAAGGAATGACTGCTAGTCACACACACGTACGGTGCATGTAGTATCAGTGAGCATGCTGTCTGTGTGTAGAATGGGGAAGGTGCGTGATCTATCAGAGTTTGACAGAGGGTACACTGTGGTGACCCGGAGGCTTGGCCCAAGCTTTTCAGAAACTTCATGACTTATTGGGTGTTTGAGGAGTGCTGTGGTGAGTGTCTTCAACAAGTGGGGGAACTGAGGTGAAGTCATGTCCTGATGTCATGGGGTTGGGTGACCAGCCCTCATTATAGATGTTTGACATCGTAGGCTGGGCCATCTGGTAAAACAGAACAGGCAGCAAACTATAAATGGACTAACATCAGACTTTAATGCTGGGCAGAGCAAAAGTGTATCTGAATGCACAGTGCATCAAACAGTTCTAACCATGGAACTCGGCAGCCAAAAACCCATGCATGTGGCAATGTAACTCCACCACAGCAGCACTGGACATTGGCACAGTAACAGTGTTGCATGGTCTGATAAATCCCAATACCTTCTTCATCATGTCAATGAGAGTGTGTGAATCTGTCGTCTTCCAGGGAACAGCTCATTGTTGCCTGTACTGTGGGTTAGAAACAACCTGTTGGTGGCTCAAGTATGCTCTGGGGAACACTCACATGGGCATCCATGAGTCCTGTGAAACTTGTGCAAGCACCATGATGGCCAAAGAGTAACGTACACTGATTGCAGACCATGTGCACCCCTTCATGGTGATAATGTTTACTGAAGGCAGTGGCATTTATCACCAACATAATGCAGCACTTCACAAGGCCAGAAGTGTGATGGAGTGGTTTGAAGAACATAGTGGTGATTTCCACTCAATGTGCTGCCACATATGAACCTAATCGAACATATCTTAGACGTGATTGAGCGTGGCGTCAGAGTTGATCGTCCCCCTTCCCAGGATTGTTGGGAATTAGGTGACTTGTGTGTGCAGATATGGTGCCAACTCCCTCCAGTGAACTATCGAGGCCTCATCACTTCCATGCCATGATGCGTCACCACTGTTTTCTGTGTCAGAGGTGAACATACTGGCTATTAGGTAGGTGATCATAATGTTCTAGCTGATCCGTGTAAATTGTATCTTTATAGACTGCATAACAAACAAACAAATGGTGGGAATGGGTATTGGTTGTTTTGACATGGTGTGAACGCACAAAGTTGCTTGCAAACAGAATTTCGTTATTACTTTATGGTCATCAAGTCCTGTCACCAGTGTGTAACTGCAAGTGTCTTTTAATCACACACAGTTCACATGTACACTTGATTCTTAGATATGGAATTACTTTCTCAGGAACAAATGAACAAACTATACACACTGTTTTCAAGCCAAAGAAAGAAGACCTAAGAATAACAAAAAATATTAGTAGAGCTTATTGTAAAGATCTAAATTTACTAAGAAAGAATGATCATAAAACTCAAAACAGAATTTTCAACTTAGGAATACAACTGTAGAGTAAAATGCATAAGGAGATTAAAGAAATTACTGAAAAAAAAGGATGTATTTCAAGATCTAGTTAAAAAAGCCTGTTAAGACGTCAGGCTCCAGGTGCCATCCGGTACAAACCTGCAGAGTGACAAGTTACGTGTTTAGCTTTTTCTGTGTTTTCTTGGTGATATATTTCTTAAATTTCATGCATGTCTTTCTGTTTAAGAGGTTTAATTGTGAGTTTTGTAGAGTCAGCAGTCTGTAGCACAGTTGTCATTTCTTCTGAACAACTAGCTACACAGCTCGTAAGGCACTGGCCTCCGTTGCTGCATATCGGGAGAGTAGCAAGTTGCATATCTAGGTCCCTGTCTGTGCTTTTATAGCCAGTCCTTAAGTTAATAATACTAGGATGGATAGGATGCATGAATACTGTGTGCAGATGCAGGAGCAGCTGGCCACAGTTTATGAAAAGCTGAATGTGTCTTTGGCTACAGTCAGTCGTCTTCAGACTGCTGCCTTGGGATGTAGCAGTGTTGGAGAATCTGGTATATTGCATGGGACACCTCAGAACATGATGAGTGGCAAGTGATAACATGTTTGTATTGCCAGAGTTGGAGGGCCAGTGTAGAGACTGGCCTTACCTATTTGACTTGTGAGCAGTCAGGTGACCATTCCTTCAGCAGGGTTGGGGCTGGCACTCAGGTGCAGGGGTAGGGGTTTGTTAGTTATTGGAAGCTCCAACATTAGGCACCCAATGAGGCGACACAGCAGCAGGACTGTGGCCGTGAGTTGCTTTTTGTGTGTTTCTGTGTGTGTGTGTGTGTGGTGTGTGTGGGGGGGGGGGGGGGGGGATGTCTGTCTGTCTGTCTGTCTGTCTGTCTGTATGCATGTATGTGTATTCGTTTGTTCATTATATCTGCTGCGTGGTTTGAGGTGCCATGTCACAGATTGCGCAGCCCATCCTGCCAGAGGTTCAAGTCCTCCCTCGGGCATGGGTGAATGTGTGTTGTTCTTAGCATAAGTTAGTTTAAGTAGTGCGTAAGTTTAGGGACTGATGACCTCAGCAGTTTGGTCCCTTAGGAATTCACACACACTTCAACATTTCTATCTCCAACAAAGGCCTTATTGGCCAAAAGCTCATTTAGTGACAGTCTTTTTGTTATGCATTGTGATACTGACAGGTTTCAGATAAATTATATAATGGTAAGACAGATTTAGGAACCAGGTTTTAAATTTTAAGACAGTTCCAGGGGCAGATGTGGACTCTGACCACAATCATTGGTTATGAGATGTAGATTAAAACTGAAGAAACTGCAAAAAGGTGGGAATTTAAGGAGATGGGACATGAATAAACTGACTAAACCAGAGGTTGTACAGAGTTTCAGGGAGAGCATAAGGGAACATTTGACAAGAATGTGGGAAAGGAATACACTAGAAGAAGAATGGGTAGCTTTGAGGGATGAAGTAGTGAAGGCAGCAGAGGATCAAGTAGGTAAAAAGATGAGGGCTAGTAAAAATCCTTGGGTGACAGAAGAAATATTGAATTTAATTGATGAAAGGAGAAAATATGAAAATGCAGTAAATGAAGCAGGCAAAAAGGAATACAAACGTCTCAAAAATGAAATCGACAGGAAGTGCAGGGATGGCTATAGGACAAATGTAAGGATGTAGAGGCTTATCTCGCTAGGCTCAAGATAGACACTGCGTACAGGAAAACTAAAGAGACCTTTGGAGAAAAAAGAACCACTTCTATGAATATAAAGAGCTCAGAAACCCAGTTCTAAGCAAAGAATGGAAAGCAGAAAGGTGGAAGGAGTATATAGCGGGGTCTATACAAGGGCAAGGTACTTGAGGAAAATATTATGGAAATGGAAGAGGATATAGATAAAGATGAAATGGGAGATATGATACTGCGTGAAGAGTTTGAAAGAACTATGTCGAAACAAGGCCCCGGGAGTAGACAACATTCCATTAGAACTACTTACAGCCTTGTGAGAGCCAGTCCTGACAAAACTCTACCATCTGGTGAGCAAAATGTATGAGATAGGCGAAATTCCCTCAGACTTCAAGAAGAATATAATAAATCCAATCCCAAAGAAAGCAGGTGTTGACAGATGTGAAAATTACCGAACTATCAGTTTAATAAGTCACAGCTGCAAAATATTAATGTGAATTCTTTATAGATGAATGGAAAAACTGGTAGAAGCCGACCTCGGGGAAGATCAGTTTGGATACCGTAGAAATGTTGGAACACATGAGGCAATACTGATCCTACGACTTACCTTAGGAAAAAGATTAAGGAAAGGCAAACCTACGTTTCTAGCATTTGTAGACTTAGAGAAAGCTTTTGACAATGTTGACTGGAATACTCTCTTTAAAAATTCTAAAGTTGGCAGGGGTAAAATGCAGGGAGTGAAAGGTTATTTACAATTTTCACAGAATCCAGATGGCAGTTATTAGAGTCGAGGGGTATGAAAGGGAAGCAGTGGTTGGGAAGGAAGTGTAGCAGGACTTTGAATTTCGCCGCGCTACACCCGTTCCCTCAGACATAGATTATACCGTCGCAGCGGTATGAGCGCTCGACAGCAGAGAAAATACTAAAATTGTAACTCTCTTTTTTTCTATCCGTTTCATTTGTCCCTCGAGAGCGGAAGCTTAGTGCAGACGTGATCTGATTAAGACGAAAAAACTTATTAATGTGTAGACATTGTGGAAGTTGTTATTAAATTCGGAGGATGGTGAGAAGCAACTAAAATAAATTGCATTTAATATAAAGACGGTTTTGGATACATTAGAAATTCCTGGACAATGAAACTTATTGCAAGATTTCGGAGTAGACTTTTCACGCAGAAATGAAGGAGATTTTTGAAGACCTGGACACTGCACGAAAGAATACATGTTAATCTGGTTAAGGATGAACTCTTATCTACGCCATTTCCCCCTGTTAGCTACCCTTGTTATTCTCTGTCTTTTTTCAAATAATTTTTGTAGTGGAAATTGGTTTGACTTTTGCTCAGAAACGCCACAAGGACCACCCCAGCAGTAGCCTTTCCGAATTGCGAAGTCCGATAACTTTTCTGTAATACGAAGTCTGATTTGTATTTCATTCTTTCACTTTTTTCATGGTCATTAACGATTTTAAAACCCACTTTTTATTCACCATTCCTTCCCACCATTTTCAACCTTTTCTTTTCTTCTCTTTTTCTTTTTTATTAACCACTACAGGAGTAAGACAGGGTTGTAGTCTATCCCAGGTTTTATTCAATCTGTATATTGAGCAAGCTGTAAAGGAAACAAAAGAAAAGTTTGGAGTAGGTATTAAAATCCGTGGAGAAGAAATAAAAACTTTAAGGTTCGCTGATGACATTGTAATTCTGCCAGAGACAGCAAAGGACTTGGAAGAGCAGCTGAACGGAATGGACAGTCTCTTGAAAGATGTAAGATGTAAAATAAACATCAACAAAAGCAAAACAAAGATAATGGAATGTAGTCGAATTAAATCGGGTGACGCTGAGGGAATTAGGTTTGGAAATGAGACACTTTGCTATTTGGGGAGCAAAATAACTGATGATGGTCGAAGTAGAGAGGATATAAAATGTAGACTGGCAATGGCAAGGAAAGAGTTTCTGAAGAAGAGAAATTTGTTAACATCGAGTATAGATTTAAATGTCAGGAAGTCATTTCTGAAAGTATTTGTGTGGAGTGTAGGCATGTATGGAAGTGAAACACTGACGATAAATAGTTTGGGCAAGAAGAGAATAGAAGCTTTCGAAATGTGGTGCTACAGAAGAATGCTGAAGATTAGATGGGTAGATCACACAACTAATGAGGGTGTACTGAATAGAATTGGGGAGAAGAGGAGTTTGTGGCACAACTTGACTAGAACAAGGGATCAGTTGGTAGGACATGTTCTGAGGCATCAAGGGATCACTAATTTAGTATTCGAGAGCAGCGTGGAGGGTAAAAATTGTAGAGGGAGACCAAGAGATGAATACACTAAGCAGATTCAGAAGGATGTAGGCTGCAGTACGTACTGGGAGATGAAGCAGCTTGCACAGGATAGAGTAGTATGGAGAGCTGCATCAAACCAGTCTCAGGACTGAAGACAACAACAACAACAACAACAACAACAACAACAACATGTGCAAACTTAGGATCAGTGCTATATGGTGAGTAGCGACTATTCTTTTCAAAATATTGTTACTATTGAGGAAATTTAGACAACTTCGTTCAAAGCCAACTACAAAACAATTCCACTGCTGCCAACGTACATTTTGTTTAAGATCCATGAAGTTAAGAAAAAATAGGGCTCATTTCGTGCCATCTAGACAGACAGGTAACCCTCACCTGTGAGTAGAATAAGAAATGATGTGACTTGTAGCGGTACATTGTACCCTCCACCACTCACCTTACAGTGTCTTGCTGTGTATATACAGAGACGTAGATACAAGATAGTGAAATGTTACGTAAATAAAATAGCCGGCTGGAGTGGCCGAGCGGTTCTAGGCGCTTCAGTCTGGAATCACGTGACCGCTATGGTAGCAGGTTCGAATCCTGCCTCAGGCATGGATATGTGTGATGTCCTTAGGTTAGTTAGGTTTAAGTGGTTCTAAGTTCTAGGGGACTGATGACTTCAGATGTTAAGTCCAATAGCGCTCAGAGCGATAGATAAAATATGGAAAAGGTTGGTAAAAGTGTAATACAAGTAAATAATACTAAAACACCTATATCATTTCATTTTTGTGTGATAATGCTTTCCCCATCGTCCTGGAAAACCTTACACCAAAGTCTTGCAACAGATAACACTAACATCTTGTCCTCTTTCAGTGCTTGATGTCACTGATTATGTGGGGTGCTGACTTTATTTTTCAGGCAAGGAACTGGCAAGTTGTGTTGCACAGAATGGAACTGTAACACTGTCATCATGGTTCTAATGCCATTTAATAGTGTTTGGAGTATTAAATTATGAGATAATGAGGATGTAGAGTGTGCAGTTACTGGTGGTAAGAAAGTAATGAATAGTGTTGCACCAACTTTTTACATTATTAAATGATTTATTCGGAAAATAGTATTGTTATTTAGGGCTAAAATGAATGCAGTTGTGGTGTTTTAAACAGACCGGTTATTTATCCAGACTCATAGTTGCTCCAATCTCCATGTGATCATTGTATTTAGATTTTAAGTGTTTCCCCTAAATACTTCAGGCAAATGCTGGGATGGTTTGTACTGTGAGGCGAAGGCCAACTACCTGTTGTGTCCTGTTCTGTCCTTGTCAACTGAACTGTGACTATGTAAATATAAGTGTGTATGGATTATGTGGAGTACTTTTCCTTCATAAACTGTAATACCACACCTTGACTAATATCCTTGTTGTTGATTTTATATAATTTATCACCTGTTTTTCTTTGTCCACAGTTACCATTACAACATTTAAGTCTCTTGCTGAAAACGATAGAAAATATATGCCAAGAACATCTATCAAATATAAATGAAGTTACTGTTTCCAATTTGATTGACTTTGCAATGGAAGAAATGACAAGGAATTCTGATTATATACCAGAATCTCAGATGCCTTTGTCAGGCGTACTTGTTGCCTTAGGAAAAATCCATTGTAATCAGGTAAGTACAAGTGTTGTCATCACCATCCGTATATGAATGTTTTCTACTTAGGAATAAACAAAAAATAAAAGGCCTAGGAAAAGAGTATCTGCTACAATTTCTTTGTCCAATCTGAATCTGATGTTCATATACAGAAAAACATAGGGGACAAATAACTTGACCATGAAATTTATGCTGATTCTGTGGAAGTAATTCAAAGAAAACAGTTGTAGAATGTTAGCAAAATAAATATAAAAGAACAGAAAAGGTCCTTAAATTTCTTATTACTTTGTATACATATATCTACATGCAACAATATGTAAAAGATAGAGTGCTGCTCACCAGTGAGAGGAGATTTGAGTGGCATACAGGCACACAGAGAAAAGAGTGCATATTCGTAGCTATTGGACTGAGTCCTTCGTCAGAAGTACACAAAACAAAACACATGCCTAATTCCACAGCAGAATAACAGTGTGTGGGGTTGCAGTGGAAGATGGGGAGGAGATAGGCAGGTGGAGGATGGGGACTAGAGAAAGCTGAGGTCAGGAGGGTTGTGGTAAGGAAGTATATGCTGCAGAAGCTGTTCCCACATATAAAATTCAAAAAAGCTGGTCTGGTGGGAAGAATCCAGATGACACAGGCTGTGAAGCGGCCTTCATGCTGTGTGATATGCTCATCAGCTGAATAGTCCAGCTGTGTCTTGACCACAGATATGTCATGTGGACAGACAGCTTTTTAGTGGTCATGCCCATACAGAATGTGACAAAGTTGGTAGAACAGATGACTTCTTTTACATGTGGCCTTGTCTTTGGTGGTATAGGAGACACCTGTGACAGGGCTGTAGGGAGGAAATATGGGACAGGTCTTGCATCTAGGTCTATTGCAGGGTCTTGAGCTGTGGGACAAGGGGTTGGGAGGGGGTTGGGAGCAGTGGTGGAATGGGAATGGACAAAGATTTTGCATAGGTTGGGTAGGTGATGGAGTACAGCTCTTTCAAAAGTATGTGGATGGCGAGTACAGGGTTAAAAGTTACTGCAGCACCTACTTCCTTTCTTGTGCTGCAATCTCCCATCTCTCATTGTGCTTATGTTTCCTTCTTTCTTTTGTTAGCAACCTTTGATGTTGACACAATTTATTTACCTAAGTTATCCTTTCTTTTGTCAAGTTCTCATTCATTTTCTTTACATTACTTTTGGCTGAAGTAATGTAGGTTCCATTGTGGGGTTGATATCCATTTTCAAAAAATTTTTCTGTAGTGTGGGCTGACTGGGAAATAATTTCGTAATTAGTGCCTACTGTCAGAGGTGTTGATGACTCACTGTGCACAATAATTTCATAGACTCAAATATGCACTAAACACCCAGTGCATTAGCCAGTCGGACAGGGTGGGTTCATTATGTACCCTTTTGATAGAGTCCTCTGGCAACACAGGAATCAGAGTTCTAATGCCTGAGCTG
The DNA here is from genome assembly GCF_023897955.1 of Schistocerca gregaria. Taxonomy (NCBI): domain Eukaryota; kingdom Metazoa; phylum Arthropoda; class Insecta; order Orthoptera; family Acrididae; genus Schistocerca; species Schistocerca gregaria. The sequence continues at coordinate 393,573,854 of NC_064921.1, forward strand.
CTAGCTTCCCATGGATGCCAAAGAAGAGATGCCCATCTTCCTGGGACAACAGGATTCGGAGCAATGTCCACTGCGCCAGATGACTTTTGCTATGCTGGGTGGCATTCAAAGGGAGAGCTCTTGATCAGAGTAGATGGCATCAGAGCAGCCATTTGCACACATGCGATGTATCAGATTGAACCAAAACAATGGCCATTTTGATCTGGCCGTCTCAGCAGACAGATATAAGTACTTCAGTTAGGACATGTACAGTTCTACTACTGTCATTACCTGGCTATCCTATGAGAAGAGGGACAGGCCAAACAACTGCGAGCTAAACAATTTCCTTCGTATTTGGTATGTACTAGAACAGATAGAAATATTTTTACAGCACTAAAACCATTATTGTTGTGAAACACACAAAAACAAATTTGGAAAAGTTTACCCATAGGGAAAAATGTGCAATGGATCACTATTTATTAAGGCCGCCTCTTATGCACGTGAACAGTTGGCTGACAAATGAGTGAATGTGGTCTTGCATAAAACTTTGAATACGGTACATGGACTTAACTTTTACAGAGACCTTACACTCAAGACAGACAAGAAGCTACAAGCTAATCTGGAACTGCAAGGTGTACATTTGGTCTGACACAAAAAAGGTCACAAGAATAACTGTATGGATATGGGTACTTGGTTATACGTCACCCCTACTGTATGACAGACCCAAAATGCGGTATCTGTGGTTGATTGCTCTGCAAAGGTCATCCTTGTGAACAACTGTCTTTGTGTGTTAACTGTACTGAGCACTATCCTCTACATAGACTTGTTTGGCCACTCTTTAAAAAGATAGAGGTATAGATAGATACCTAGTGAGATTGTGTGTGTGTGTGTGTGTGTGTGTGTGTGTGTGTGTGGGTGGGTGTGTGTGTGTCTGTCGGGGCGGGGGGGGGGGGGGGGGGATGCGTAAAAGAATTTATTCTCCAGAATCTACCAGGGACATGCCCCCAGAAAACCACAGATCGGAGCCCAACACCAATATTCATTGATATTGTCCTACCGGCACTGGTGACACATTGGTCCTGGAATGTGGTTGTTTCCCCTGGCCGCTTCATGCCTTAAATAGTACACCATCAGGGATACTACTGTCATCTGCTGGAACTGCAGCAACTAATTTCCTCTTATTCTGCAGTCTGTATTACCCTCCAAGAAACTTGGTTCACTGATAACCATTCACCAACACTTGGTGGTTACTGTGGTTTCTGTAGCAATGATATTGGCCCCTGAAGACAGTTAGAGGGATCTGTGCATTGGTTCGCACAGAAGTTACCAGTAAGTGGCTTCTCCTCTGTACCATATTGGAAGCAGAAACCTTGGGAGTGCAAACTACCCCAGTGTGATTACCATTTGTAAAAGTTGTACAAGGTCTATTCAAAAAGTTCTGGAACATTCATAATTTCACGCCAAAGCTGTGTTGGAGCAAACAGGGCACTGACCTTCTGACACTCATTCTAGTGTGTGATTAGCATTTCGAATGCACCTCAGATCCTTCTGCTGGGACTCCACCTAATGTTTTCCCCACACAGCCCCGTTGGTTAGTAGCCAGACTATGAATTGGAACAGATCTATTTCAAGGAGAAAAAGATCTATTTCAAGGAGAAAAGTCTGTTGTCCTGAGATCTTTCAGTGTCTGTTTCTTTCTGTTCTCCACGAGTATTAGGGTGCCGGCATCATTTATGCCAATGGCTCTAGAATCAAAAAAGGCGGAATACATCTTTCACCAATCAGGAACATCATTTGTTGCTGGGAATGTGTAGTGTTTCTTCAGCAGAACCGATAGCCATTAACAGTGACTTATGTTTAAAAAACTGAGCCTCCCTCAACCCCATTTTAATTGGGAGGGACTCGGTGAACTATCTATTGTTGTTACTCTTGTTGCTGTGTGACGTCTATTGTTCATGAGCTCTCTTACCTTAATCATACTGCCTGTTCACTTGTCTTTCTCTGGGTCCAACATCATGTGGGCATTCTGAAGAATGAAATCATCATACATGTGGCCAGAGAAGCACTTACTCACCCAATATTTGTTTTGACGAACTTAGGTTCAAATTTGTGGATGCAAATAAGACCATTCCTCACTTGGAGATGGAACAGCTTATGATGGGCTATTGCCCCCTCTAATAAACTCTGCTCTACCAAGGAAATTAATGCTGCATAGCGCACTTCTTTCTGTTGCACTGTTCTGTGGCACCTCCACATTGGCCATACCACATTAACCTGAAGATTTCTTTTACGTAATGAACCACCCCCACATTGTGGTTCGAGTCTTATAGGCAGTAACTCATGTTCTTGAGAAATGTACACTCCTCCTGTCTCTCTATGCTATACTTGGTCTTCTGGATTCTTTGCCTCTAATATTGGCAGACAAAGCATGGTCAGAGTGAGGTGGCGCAGTGGTTAGCACACTGGACTCGCATTCGGGAGGATGACAGTTCAATCCCGTCTCCGGCCATCCTGATTTAGGTTTTCCGTGATTTCCCTAAATCGTTTCAGGCAAATGCCGGAATGGTTTCTTTGAAAGGGCATGGCCAATTTCCTTCCCAATCCTTCCCTAACCCGAGCTTGCGCTCCATCTCTAATGACCTCGTTGTCGACGGGACGTTAAACACTAACCACCACCACCACAAAGCATGGTCAGTTGAACAGGTTCTCTGTTTTCTCTATGGAAGGGTTTTTTACTGTCAGATAGAGTGTTTTAAACTACTTTCAAATGGGGGAAGGTCAGTTGTGGTTGGTGCCTCTCCCACCATGTGATTGGTCTGGGGGCTTACGACCCTGCCGCCTTCACCTGCTACCTCAGTCATCCCTCTCTTTGCCTATTTTAATTGTTTGTAAATCAGTTAGCCCCTTTTTCTTCACCACCCTACTTTCTGTTTTGGTGGTTGCACTCCAATGAATAGTGGTTGCTGTTCACCTCTTTATTACTTTAACTGTAACAGAGCTTAGCCTACATCGTACATAGAGCTCCAGGGAATAATTGCCTGGTCCCATTCACCTGCTGATATGATAACTTTTGTCTCTTTGCTCTGTTATTGTTGGTCCGCTGATGTCCTTTGTTTTTAGGCTTCTCCATTTTGCTATTGAAAATTCCCTTGGCTAGAACATATTCTTACTTCTGTAGTGTCTGCAGCCTTAATTGGGTTGGTGAAAAGAGGGAGGGGGCTGTCTGATGCAGGAGGTGTTTCTCTTGCCGTTGCGGAATGCTGGGAGATCCCTCATGTGCTATGACATAGATACCAGTCTGAACAATATACTTTTACTTCTCCTTAAATTATTTCTCAGAATTGAGATCAATACTATATTTGAAGGCCTCAGTTGTACCATTCATAACTACTTTCATAATTTGATTAAATTTTTGGTGGGTCTCATTAACTCCAGTCGGACTGCCTGGAATGCGTGACTGATGACTTGCCAGTTTAGTATGTTAACTTCCAAGCAACCAACACACAAAGGGGTTTCTGGGGTCAATAAAAGTTGAACCAAATTGTAGAGCTAGGGTATTTTTGCTTAATATGTGGACCATATGTTTCATAATTGTTTTCTGAAGATTAGATAAGTGCTTCATTCCTTGAAATACTTCTCGTCCACTGCACTGTGCCACTTCTTTGATAGGATGTTTGTACATTCTCCACATGTAAGCAAATGTACTACTTCACCAAAATGCATTATAAGTTTTAGTTATGTGTTCTAAGCTATGTACTATAGAATTTTCTTACTTTTTTTAAGTCATGCAGTCTTTTTGTGCTGAATCCAGTCATGATTTCTTTTTTCTCTTTTAGGTCATGGAAGGAATTCTAAAACAATTTCAGCCTGGTGTTCTTCCTCATTATTGTATTTTACACACCATGGGTAACTTGGCATCTGCAAATGTGTTTGGAATTGTTCCATTTATAAAAGCAACATTGGGTACAATGTTACCAATGTTGGGCATGGTCCGTAATGATGCACTGAAACAGGCATTTGCGTTTGGTAAGTATAACCACCCGTCTCCCCCCGTCTCCCCCACCGTCTCCCCCACCGTCTCCCCCACCGTCTCCCCCCCACCGTCTCCCCCCCACCGTCTCCCCCCCACCGTCTCCCCCCCACCGTCTCCCCCCCACCGTCTCCCCCCCACCGTCTCCCCCACCGTCTCCCCCACCGTCTCCCCCCCACCGTCTCCCCCCCACCGTCTCCCCCCCACCGTCTCCCCCCCACCGTCTCCCCCCCACCGTCTCCCCCCCACCGTCTCCCCCCCACCGTCTACCCCCCACCGTCTACCCCCCACCGTCTCCCCCCCACCGTCTCCCCCCCACCGTCTCCCCCCCACCGTCTCCCCCCCCACCGTCTCCCCCCCCACCGTCTCCCCCCCCACCGTCTCCCCCCCACCGTCTCCCCCCCACCGTCTCCCCCCCACCGTCTCCCCCCCACCGTCTCCCCCCCACCGTCTCCCCCCCACCGTCTCCCCCCCACCGTCTCCCCCCCACCGTCTCCCCCCCACCGTCTCCCCCCCACCGTCTCCCCCCCACCGTCTCCCCCCCACCGTCTCCCCCCCACCGTCTCCCCCCCACCGTCTCCCCCCCACCGTCTCCCCCCCACCGTCTCCCCCCCACCGTCTCCCCCCCACCGTCTCCCCCCCACCGTCTCCCCCCCACCGTCTCCCCCCCACCGTCTCCCCCCCACCGTCTCCCCCCCACCGTCTCCCCCCCACCGTCTCCCCCCCACCGTCTCCCCCCCACCGTCTCCCCCCCACCGTCTCCCCCCCACCGTCTCCCCCCCACCGTCTCCCCCCCACCGTCTCCCCCCCACCGTCTCCCCCCCACCGTCTCCCCCCCACCGTCTCCCCCCCACCGTCTCCCCCCCACCGTCTCCCCCCCACCGTCTCCCCCCCACCGTCTCCCCCCCACCGTCTCCCCCCCACCGTCTCCCCCCCACCGTCTCCCCCCCACCGTCTCCCCCCCACCGTCTCCCCCCCACCGTCTCCCCCCCACCGTCTCCCCCCCACCGTCTCCCCCCCCACCGTCTCCCCCCCCACCGTCTCCCCCCCCACCGTCTCCCCCCCCACCGTCTCCCCCCCCACCGTCTCCCCCCCCACCGTCTCCCCCCCCCACCGTCTCCCCCCCCCCCACCGTCTCCCCGCCCCCCACCCGTTTCCCCCATCTCATGTTTGTCACTGACCAAGTTGCTGATGTGATGACAAGTAAAAAGACTTGCTCCATTTGGCTGAACAACCTCAGATGACCAATAATGCCATACAATCCATTCATTTCATATGAAGTGGTACTACCACATGAAAATTGTTTTCCAACTGTCTTCCTGCTGTACATCCCATAATAAGTGCATAGCTCTAACATACTTTAAGAAATTTTTCTCTTAATTTACCATTCATTGCCTGTGAGAATATAATGCTACATGCTGATTTCAGTACCTGATACGGAAACATTTTCACAGCAACACCTCATATATTTGACAGCAAAGAACTGTATAATCATAATTTATTCAGGCTTTTTAAAAATAGTAGTAATCCTATTGAAAAACACAAGTCAATGTCTTTAATTAGATGCACATGGGAAATGCCAGCTTATGATCCGAAACTACACCAATTTCTTCTTTCCTAGTATGTGTCTACCAATAATTCTGAATCCTTGTACTGGGTTGCTTTATGCCAGAATCCTTGATTTGAGGTCTGTCACTTAAAAGTCCTTCTTGAACTTGTCTACCAGTCACCTCTGCGGATGGCCAAGGGATTGACTTAATCCTGAGTTGTAATGGAGGGCAGTTTTTGCTATGGAGTTATCACTTTTGATGTGCCATACCACCTGAGGAATTTGTTAGTCATTGTTGTTTCTTCTCTCTGTTTCCTTATATGCTTGTGTTTAATATGGAGCAGTCTTGTGACACTGATGTACCAGTATAAAATGTTTATTTCCATTCCATGAAGTATGTGTTCATATTTTGATGTTGCTGCCCAATATCATGGTGCTCACAGAGCCATGGGCAGGTGGTGGATCTAAACTTTTCACTGAAGATTTTTTGGTACTTTCTTGTCACATACCAGTCTGTGTATGGGGCGCCATTTTGGGCATCATCCCTTAACTTGTGATTGGTCATCTGAAAATGTCTTTTGATTTGAAGATATAAGAGAGCTGAGATATTTAAACTGTAGTTTTGCTGTTTAGTTGATTCTTCATAATTGTGGTGTCACTAGTATTATGTTCATATTCCATATATTCTGTTTTCTTGATATTGAATCTCACACTGTTACTGCACAAATAATACTTCCAGCTGAGATTGTGATTTTCAAGATATCATCAGGTTCGGTCAGTGACAAACACATGAGCACGATGGATCATCATCCAAGGATGATGGGTGTTTATACCTGCCATCACTGTGTTCATACACTGAATGAATAGGTTGTGTCATAATGCAGACACTTGGTAAATACAACGTCTGTTGGAAAATAATGAAAATTACAGCCTGTCAGCAAATGGCACTTGTATTGTTACAGTAGTGTCTAGCACTGGGACCTCTGGAGTATTATCACCAAAAAGAACTCTTTGGTGAGATTCACTTTCTTCAGACCCAGAAATTCCAGGTCTAATGGAGCAGCCCTGTTGCTGATTCTTTTCTCAGAATTTTCTATCAGCAGGTGTACTGTTTGAGTTGCATCTGTTGTACAGAGGCTGTCATAATCCAGAATTGGGGTTCCTGAGGCGAGATAATTTTTGACCAATTTGAGGAGGAGAATTTGACAAGGTCAAAAGTAAATTCTGAAGGTAAACTTGGCAGGAGAGAAAGATGAGTATGAAAATTACCAACATCAAAACATACAGATTCCTAGAAGATGAACCAAAATGAAATGCTGTGTCTTAAATATCTCCAATGAAATACCAAGCCTAAAGGAAGACAATGACAGTCTGTCACTGTCCTGACTATTCGGACTATAATTCTACATCTATCTACCCAAGACAGAAACCAACACACACACAACTAAGTTTCTGAGAGGCACTGCAATCAGTTCAATCCATGCATCCCATATGGCTTAAACAGACAAGAACTGACCATGAGCACACTTTGTAATCCTGTTTTATGTTGAACCTCACATCTCCACTGTAGACTCCGCTTTCCATGTGGAGAGGGATTGGCAGTTACTGGCAGCCGTGATGTACCCCTCACCCTCCAGGGGCTCATGGTTCTTTCATGAGTTTGTGCGTAGCACCCACGGGATCCCGAGCTACTGCAGCGTATTCTTCCTTTTCAGGCTGCATTGCCTTCCCTGTGGTCGTCCCACCCCATCCTCACTCCTTTCCCTCTGCCCCCTTCCTCGGTGTTCTTACTTATTTCTACCTGGCTATCCACCTAGTTTCCTGTAATCCTTGTAGTTTTGTTCCCTTTACCTTTTCTGTTTCATTCTTTCTGGAGGTTTTGGTCCCCTTTGGAGTTTGACCTTCTGTCTTCAGTGTGAGCCATGTGGGGAAGAATTCCCTCTGTGGCATTTATGGCATGGATTCCTGACTCCCTTCCTTTCCTGCTGTAGCCCCCCCCCCCCCCCCACTTCCTCTGCCAGGTCACCACCATGCGTAGAGCCCCCTGATAAAACAGGAATCACACTTCTGATACCTGATCTGTTGCCTCCCCATTTATGCCTAAGAGTGGTTGCTCGTCGTTATTCCAGGGCATTGGAACTCCCAACAATGGTCGCAGTGTCAGAACGCCCGTGCCATGGCTCGGTGGCACCCATGGGGAGAGACCCTTATCGGAGTGGGTGGCATCAGGACAGATTCTTTGTGCATGGAGCGTATCAAACTCCAAAAACCGGCTGTTGTCCTTCGGCTGTCTCGTTGAGTAGTAAAGAGTAGTAAAGGACCATTCAGTGCTGCTTCTTATGACCCTGCAGCCTTCTCTTCCATGGCTTCACCCTAGCAGTGTGGCTTTCGGGAGGAATGCTCTCCAATCAATCATCTGCTTCAGTTGGAAACCACAGTTCGTCAGGCCTTTTCTCAGTGCTGCCATATTGTTGCAGGTTTCTTTGATCTTCATAAGGCCAATGACACAGCTTGGCACCATCACATCCTGGCACCTGATTTTTATTCACCAGATTCTTGTTCTGCCGCTCATTCAAAGTTCTGGTTGGTACTGTTTTCTGTTCTCTGTGGACCAGGAGAATGGCGTTCCACAGGGCTCTGTATTTAGTGTCCTTTTCCTAATTGCCATTAATGGCCTTGTGGCCTCTGCTGGATCGTTGGTCACCCCTGCTCAGTATGTGGATTTTTTTCTGTATTTGGACTAGCTCCCACTCAGAGGCCTCTGTGGAGCACCAGTTACATGGTCCCACCCAGCATGACATTCACACAGTTTTCAATTTTCTCCCCTTAAGTCAAGGGTGGTGCACTTCTGTCGCTGTACTGTGGTCCCTCCTGATCTGGAGCTCTACCTTTATGCCCAACAGCTAACCATGGACCCCCAGTTCTTTTTCTTGGGTCTTCAAACTTGCTTGGTTTCCCCATATCCACCATCTGTTGGCTGTCTTTGTAAACTCAGTGTTTTTTTGCATCCTTGGATACACCTCTTGGGATGCAGATCATTCAACCATTCTTTGCCTTTACTGAGCATTAGTTCTACGCTGTCTGGACTATGGTTGTCGAGTTTGTGGGTCAGCTGTCCCTTCCATGCTGCTCCTGTTGTACCTGGTTCACCATTGTGGTATCCATGTGGCTGCTGGTGCCTTTCACACTGCCCTTGTTAATAGCCTTCTAGTTGGCACCAGGATCCCTCCCCTTTCAATTAAGTGGTTCTAGCTCCTGGTTTCCTTTGCCATCACTGTCTGTTCTTCCTCTGCTCACCCTGCTTATTCTATTCTTTTTGTCACTTCAGGCTGTTGCCTATCTGCTGCCCGCCCTTTGGTGGTTTTTATCGGTATGGCTCCACCTCGCTAATTTCCACCGTGACTTCCATCTGCTCTCCGTGTCCTTTTCCCAAAGTTCTCTCTTGACCAAACCACAGTGGTTAGTTCCTTGTCCATGGATTTGTATGGATCTCTTCCAGGGCTGAAATGCCTTCATTGCTCCAATAGTGTTCCATTGTTTGTTCCAAATGCTCTTACTCAAGTTTCAGGATGCCATTGTTTTTTTACACTGATGGCTCTAAGTCCACTGATCATGTGGGATATCCATTCATCTTCTGTTACCACGGAACACCGTCTTTTGCCTGCCACACATGGGATTTTTACTGTGCAACTGATGGCCACCTATTGGGACCCCTGTTTTTTTCTCATCCGAGTTTTGTTATGTATGGACTTGGTGAATGGTCTTCAGGCTATCACTCAGTTTTCCTGCTACCCTTTGGTCTCTGCCATCCAGTACCTTCTCACTGATGTCAGTAATGCTGCTTGTTCGAATGATTTCCTTTGGGTTCCTTGCTATGTATGTATACTGTGTAATGAATTTTCTGATCATCTGTGTTTCGGAGGGGGGAGGAGGAGGAGGAGGAGGAGGGGGCAACCACCTACCTCCTGTTCTGTCACCTCTTTGGGGGCGGATTTACGGTTTTACATCAAATTCCTTTTTGCTCAGTAATAAGTAGACTCCTGGGAGGCTACCCCCATCTAATGAACTTCATGCCATCAAGGAGACTCCCACAATGTGGTGTTTTTCCCTCTGCCTCTCCTGGTGGGAATCTAACATATTCTGCCTCTGCCATACTGTGTTGACCCATGGTTTTTTAATTCATAATGAGCCACCCTCTTTGTAGTTGTGGGACTCTGGTCACAGTGATTAACATTTTGCTGGACTTCCTCCATTTTCACCCTAAATATGCCCTGCCATTTACTTGTCTCGGGTTTTGGGGATTGACCCTCGCATGGTTACATATGTCCTCAGTTTTCTTAGCAAAAGTGATTTGTACTCTCAGGTAGAAGTCCTTGAATTTTTCCTCTGCCATTTGAGACCCTCAGTCAGTGAGGTGTTGGTTATGGAGGCCTTGACATTGCCTCCACATGGGCCAAGTTCTCCCCTCCTTTTCCCTCCCTTTTTCCGTCTTTACTTGCTTGTTATTCCTTCTGCTGGACTGGACTGGACTGGACTGTGCTGTTTTTGTTGTGTTTTTGTTGTGTTTTCCTTGATGTTTGCCACCCTTGACCTCGCTGCTGGGTCTCTTCCTTCAAATTAACCAACCAACCAACCAACCATCGTATCTCCCACCTACTGTGTGTGTGTGTGTGTGTGTGTGTGTGTGTGTGTGTGTGTGTGTGTGTGTGTGTGTGTGCCTATCCTTTTTTCCCGCTAAGGTAAGTCTTTCCGCTCCCGGGATTGGAATGACTCCTACCCTCTCCCTTAAAACCCACATCCTTTCATCTTTCCTTTTCCTTCCCTCTTTCGTGATGAAGCAGCCGCCGGTTGCGAAAGCTCGAAATTCTGTGTGTGTGTTTTATTCATTGTGCCTATCTACCGACGCTTTCCCGCTTGGTAAGTCTTGGAATCTTTATTTTAATATATTTTTCCCATGTGGAAGTTTCTTTTTATTTCGGATGGATATGTGTGTGTGTGTGTGTGTGTGTGTGTGTGTGTGTGTGTGTGTGTGTGTGTGTGTGTGCGCGCGAGTGTACACCTGTCCTTTTTTCCCCCCTAAGGGAAGTCTTTCCGCTCCCGGGATTGGAATGACTCCTTACCCTCTCCCTTAAAACCCACATCCTTTCGTCTTTCCCTCTCCTTCCCTCTTTCCTGAAGAAGCAACCATCGGTTGCGAAAGCTAGTAAGAGACGATCAAGTGTCTCAATTCTCATTGTACCGTTCCCCCTATGCTATATGCAAAGTGACTAAGTAAAGTTTCATCCCCAAAATTATATGGCGTCCCATCGGGATGATGCGTGAGTTTCTGAGAATCAAAAGAATGGAAGAACACAGTCACTGTAAGAAATACTGTAATATACTCAACTTAGTGCAAAGAATCTTCATTGAAATCCTAATAGAAGTCCTTGGGCAATGCCGGGACAAGCTAAGCACCTTAACAGTTCACAATTCGTGTCCTGCTTGCAATCCATAGAATTGAACGTAAGTCAAGTCTTGAGGCCAGTTCTGTTGCACCACACTTCTAAGGAAAGTTGTGACTGCAACTATGATAAAACTCGACTGTGGCTAGACTGTAGCTGCTCATCCGGGTCAGAGCTGCAGTCAGGCAACCTCTTAAACTTGTGATCAGTGATACTGGTGACATCTCAGTTCAGGGAGCATGGCACTTTTTCAAGTGGCAGCTAGATGATGCTGTCACGGTTGCTGTTGGATGACAGCAGAACCTAGTGCCAACCTCTGTACCCAGAATGATGGCCCCCTGTGTAGTATCAACAGGCTTCAATACCACATTCCTCCTCCCCCTTGAAACTTCCTCATCATCATTGTGTCAAACAAGTTGACATTGAGGGGGGAGGCGAGGGGGTGGAATGGCCGCAGGTGGTGCTGAGGAGGCAAGAGTTAGTGCAACGGCTGATGCAGCGTCCTTGCCCACACCCTGGCGTCTGCCTTGTGAATGCCTGGAGCACTGGTAAAATATCGGGTATGTGCTGCACACCTGTGAGCAATGGCTGACACCCTATTGAAGTGGATGACATCTTGACATCTGGCGAGTCCCTGATGTCCTGAAGAACAGCAGTGAAGCAATCCCGATCCCCCACCTTCCTATGTCAGGAGCACCAGGTGCCGCAATGCTGTCAGCAGTGCTGTGTCAATCTCCATTGGTTCCATCTCCAGCGGTGTGAGGGGAATGTGGACGGCAGTGGCAGTAGGAGCCTTTGTGGCACTGAATCTGAAACAGTGAGAACTGAGGAAGAATAATGCTGCCGACATGCATGAATTTGGTTGTTTGGCTGTCTTTGCACTCTGGAAAGATCTTGAATGACAAAAAGAGAATGAAACAGAATGTTAATAATGGTGCCGCATTCCTATATTATGTGAGCTCTGAACAATCTGAAGAAGACATGATCGTTAATTTTGAACAACATACTCAAAGGGTACCCAGGTGAATGCTGAGATGGATGTAGTAGGTGAAGTAAAGTTGTATGGCACCAGCCATGATGCATTTCTGCAGGTGATTTGCTGTCTCTAGGCTGGGAATGGTAGGATGCGAAGAATGTTTGTAAAGCCTGTTCCCATCCATGGGGAGCATGAAGTCTGTTCCTTTACTGCTTAACAGTGTATACAAATTGTTCCACCTCTCCATCTGACTGGGGATGGAATGGTGCACTTGTCCTGTGTTCTATGCTGAATTGTTGAAAACCATTTGACACAAAGTGTAGTCCATTCTTCAAAACAATTACTTTTGGAAGTCCCTCTAGACAAAAAATTGATGCCTGTGCTTTGATGATTTGAGAAGCAGTCATGGATTGCATGGATACAACAAATGGCAATTTGCTGAATGTGTCCACTACTATTAACATCGAATGTTCCAAAATGGACCAGCATAATTGATGGCAGTCTTTGCCTTTGGGTGGCGGGTATTGGCCACTCAAAGAATTTCTGGGATGAAGCACCTTGATGCTCCGCACAGACTTGGGAGGTGGCAGTCAACTTTTCAATGTGGGAGTCCATCCTGATCCTAGTGCAATAGTGTCAGGCAAGTTGTTTTGTTCTGACCATGCCCCAGTGACCTCTCTACAGCAAATGAAGCACTTTTTGTTGTAAAGAACTTGGTGTAAGTGCTGATGAATGATCAGGTTCTATAAGGAGAAGCGTCTCAACCTGCTGAATGCATAGACCATGTTGCTGTAATTCTGAATTGCTTTGCCTATCAACGACCAACCAGTGCAGATGTACTGAACGACTTGTAAAACAGGATCCACTGAACAGCCTTCCTATGCAGGATTGGGAAATCTTGCATCCAGAGCATTGTAGTAATAACATGAATCCTCTGATTTGTCAAAAACTGGGTAAGTTCCAAGAGGTAACCATGACAAGTGTGTCAGCACTGTAGTGGTGAGTAGTAAGATAGTAGACAATCTCTTACTGATAATTAGACAGGATGAGAGACAAGAGCTGCATCTTCTGAGCTGTGCATGGCAGGACAAGCTGAAAGGTGAAGCAACGGCTTGTGGTCTTTGATAAGATAGAACTAATTACCTGTGCAGATACTGAAGAAACTTGTTAACTCTGTAAATTTGCAAGAGCTTCTTTTTCTAGTTGGGAGTAATCACAGTGGGCTTTATCCAGTAACTTTGATGCAGATGCAATTGGTCTATGTGCCCCTGCGATTCTGTGAGAAAGAACTGCCCCCATCCCATGTGATGAAGCATTAACCACCAATATTATTGGTTTGGTTGGGTCAAAATGTTTTAGGGTACAGTTATTCAACAAAGCAGTTTTTAATTTCTTGAAAGCTGAAGAGATCTCTTGGGACAACATAGATTGAACATATTTCCTGTTAATTCAAAGCAACAGAGCTGCGATTTGAGCAGTGTTTGGGATAAACCAAATATAGTGTTTAAGTTTGCGTAACACTGCCTGTAAATCACTGACATTGGGGAGGTCTCATAAGTCACCAGTTGGCGAATGTTGAAAGCCTCGTGCGTTAATCACACGTACTAGATAGGTGACCTGTGTTTGAAAAAGTAGCACTCATCCTTGTTGCATCAGAGATCTACAGAAGAAAGCAAACCAAAAAGACTTTTCAGATTTGACAAATGTTCTTTTGGTGTAAGTCTGGAAACCACAATATCATCTGAATAATTGGAGCAGGAGGATGCCTTTGCTGTCAGTTGTTCCAAGTATCACTGAAATATGGCAGGTGCTGCTGCACTGCCAAAAGGTTACTGTAGAATCTTGAATAAACCCTTATGCATACTGATCATAAAAAGCTGCTGTGATTGTTCTTCCAGGAATACCTGAGTGTATGCATATCACAAGTCAATTTTTGAGAAGTATCAACCAGTAATTAATCTGCCCATTAGTTCTTCTGGCCATGGCAAAGGATATGAATCCACAACAGTTTCAGGGTTGACAGTGGACTTGAAGTCAACAAATGTGCAACTTACGATTTGGCATGGTAAGTATCACTCCATCTACATCGATAAGCTGCAATCCTCAGTAAGGTGCATGGCAGAGGGGGACCCTGCACCTCTACGAGGCATTTTCTTTCCTGTCCTTTGGCTTGCAGTAACTGATTCAACAACCTCTTGCTCCTGCCACTGTTCGAACTCTTTAGCCTCTTTGTCCAGAGTATCTTGGAGGACTGACAGTGCCCAAAAGAATTTTGGTTGTGTTTTGGCTTTTAATATTGTGTGTGCCTCAAAATTGTTAGTGTTGCCTAACGTATCCTGACCTACATAATTGAGAGACACTGCCGTTAGGCACAAAAGTGTTCACTGACAGTGCCTTGTGTTGTATCTGTAACCTTAACAGGTTGAAGGTGTCCATGCCAAAAATGTTCGGACTGCCTTTTTGCCCAGAGAATCGCAAACAAAACTGTTTTTGTGACTTTCTTGAATGTGGCAGGGAGACTACAAACACCTAAGATAGAGATATCTTTACAGTTGTATGTAGACAACAGTATTTGTGACTGACAAAGTTTAGGCAGACCTACTTGTTCATAGGTTCATCTATTCAAAAGTGCGAATGATGCTCCAGTATCAAGTTGCACACAAACTTTCTGCTGGGAAATGTTCGGTGACATTAACACCTTGTTCAACTGTCTTTGAACAGAAGACAAGTTCCGGGAATTTGACTTTGATTTAGATATAACACTGTTGTTAGCTGGTTTGGATGTGAGTACATTAACACTCACAACTTGAGTTTTAGAGGTACAAACTCCTGAGTTTTTGTGAATGATCTTTTTCATACAACATATTTGTTTGAGACCGCACTTGCTGCAACTGTCAGGGTGTGCCTGCCACTTGTGAGACTTGAAACATTGTAGACAAGATTTTACGCTAGGAACTGAACGTTTGGCGAGGGCAGTTTACCTCCGCTGGCTGTACAGGCTGTGCCGTGCTGCACTGTGGCTTATGATCTGCATCTACTGCCTGTATACTGTCACTTTGCACAACAGATATGTACAGGGACTACAACGGCACTGTCTAAAATTTCTCGGTTATCCAACAAATTAAGCATTTCTTTGAAAATAGGATCTTGATACTTTAGATGACCGAGACATTCTTTCTTATGGCATCATGTAATTTCTTATCACTATACAACTTTCCACACTCAGAGCTGAATTTACATTGTCTAGTCAGACCTCTTCAGTCTGCTACCCATTCCCTATTCATTTGACTGGACTGTCTACAAAGTCTTAAAAAACTTGAATCTTGCAGCTACCACATGAATCTGTTCATCAAAATGTCTATCAAGAGCAGCAACTAATTCTTCATACAAAATACTTTAAGGCTGGATCCTTGTAACAGTTTGCAGCAGAGGCAAACTCCATACTGTTGACAAAAAACGTGCATGTCAATATGTACCTCAGATGTGGTGCACTGCGAAGTATGCTTGTAACTGCGCTATATGCTCCACCCATTCTTCCTACTGCGCATGCACTCTCTCTCTCTCTCTCTCTCTCTCTCTCTCTCTCTCTCTCTCTCTCTCTCTCTCTCTCTCTCTTTCTAACTTACCAAACGAAAGCGTTGGTATGTTGACAGACACACAAATAAACACAAACACACACACAAAATTCAAGCTTTCGCAACCCACAGTTGCTTCATCAGGAAAGAGGGAAGGAGAGGGAAAGACGAAAGGATGTGGGTTTTAAGGGAGAGGGTAAGGAGTCATTCCAATCCTGGGAGCGGAAAGACTTACCTTAGGGGAAAAAAGGACAGGTATACACTCGTGCTCGCACACACGCGCGCACACACATCCATCCGCACATATACAGACACAAGCAGACATATGTGTGCGTACAAGTGTATACGTGTCCTTTTTTCCCCCTAAGGTATGTCTTTCCGCTCCCGGGATTGGAATGACTCCTTACCCTCTCCATTAAAACCCACATCCTTTCGTCTTTCCCTCTCTTTCCCTCTTTCCTGATGAAGCAACCGTGGGTTTTGAAAGCTTGAGTTTTGTGCGTGTGTTTGTGTCTCTATCAACATACCAACACTTTCGTTTGGTAAGTTACATCATCTTTGTTTTTAGATATATTTTTCCCATGTGGAATGTTTCACACACACACACACACACACACACACACACACACACACACACACACACGATACTTTTGTTGCTTAGCCTCATGGCCGTGAGAATTTGAATGACATTGTACAACTACTGATTTCGATCCACCTGAAAATTCATTTCACAATGGAGATGGAAAAGGATAGCTGCCTTCTCTTTCTTGACGTGTTGGTCAGGAAGAACGCTGATGGTCCGTTGGGACGTGCTGTTTTTGAGGAAGCCTACTCACACTGACTTGGGTCTACTGGTTGATAGTTATCACGATCTGCCTCAACATAAAGTGGTACTTTGTATCTTGCTTCACATGGCCCACATTGCCTCACGCTCTGAGAGTTTATCAGCCTAGTTAGCCCAGCTTGAGGTCACATTTCATTAGAATTTTTATAGCAAAAGACTGATCATACATGTATTGCAATATTGACCAGCCATGCACCAGGTGAGTGGTGATAGTAACGGGGTGACACCATTTTTTGACTACCATCAAAAATTAGGGTTCTTTTAGAGGCTGTAAAGGATGATCTTGGTTTTTGGAAAGTGGGCATGTTTCATAGTCCTTGCAGTTGTGGCTTGTCATATAATGGTCAGATTATCAAAACTGTGGAGGACTGATACAAAAGGTATAAACATCACACATGTTTGCAGCAGCAGAGCCAGTCTGCTATCGCAGAACATTTCGTCGTACTGGTCAGCATATGGAACATAATACAGAGATTCTGGCATGCACTTCCAGCTATTGGAATAGTGTTATTAAGGAAGTAGTTGAAATTAAAATTGGCTAGTAACCTTATACACAGAGATTAGGTTTTTGCTTAAATTCTGTGTCCTGCCTTCTCCCCTGTAAACTAAACAGAGTCATAGCATTAACCCTATCTCCCCGGTTGGCTATTAATTTTCGATATTGATACCGTCTGATAAAGAAATGGAACTGCTTAGTGTGTGATGATGATTTATAAGTAGTGGTGCCTCAGGGTGAAGGGACCTCAGTTAAATGTTTGGCGAGTTATGATGAGAGCTGTATCAGAGATTTAGAACATTCAGTCCAATTTTATTGCTGTGGAGTTTAATTTTTATTCTTGGAGTCTTGTCTTAAAATTATACATGTGCTGTATCCCAAAGGGCATCATGTGTTTTTGTTTCAGTTGTGGTAATATTTGATGCTACAGTTGTTTCTTGCTGTTAGTTGGTAGATATTACATTGTTATTCTGTACTCCTCTTTAGTATTCACGCTAGTAATGTTATGTCTGTGTAAACAGGGTGAAACAGAACTCCGCTGACAAAATGGACCAAAAGAAGAAAAGTGTAAAGTAAACATAATCTCTGAAAGGCATACCTTAAGAGTTATGAGCACTTGTTCATCTTCACTACTGTGAAAAATCTCTCTGTTACTGAGTAAGTACTCATAGCTCTTAGAGGCCATGTTTACTAGGCATTGTTTTCTTGTTTTGGTTCATACTACCACCTCTGAAAGTTTGACAGTGTGTTATACTTCAAAGGAAATATATTAGGCTCTTTCTATATTTGTTCAGTTCTAGATCTGTCATGGATAGCTATTGTTCATTTTTGTTATTGTAGATTAATTTCAGAGACTTTTTGGTGACCCAACATGATTTTTGGACTCTCGCCACAGAGAAACCACTGTTGTTGTTGTCTTCAGTCCAGAGACTGGTTTGATGCGGCTCTCCATGCTACTCTGACCTGTGCAAGCTTCATCATCTCCCAGTACCTACTGCAACCTACATCCTTCTGAATATGCATAGTATATTCGTCTCTTGGTCTCCCTCTATGATTGTTACCTTCCACATTGCCCTCCAATGCTAAATTGGTGATCCCTTGATGCCTCAGAACATTTCCCACCAACCTATCCCTTCTTCTAGTCAGATTGTGCCACAAATTTCTCTTCTCCCCAATTCTGTTAAGTACCTCCTCATTAGTTACGTGATCTACCCATTTAATCTTCAGCATTCTTCTGTAACACCACATTTTGAAAGCTTCTATTCTCTTCTTGTCTAAACTATTTTTAGAAAAGACTTCTAACACTTAAATCTTTACTTGATGCTAACAAATTTTTCTTCTTCAGAAATGCTTTTCTTGCCGTAGCCAGTCTACATTTTGTATCCTCTCTGCTTCGACCACCATCAGTTATTTTGCTCCCCAAATAGCAAAACCCATCCACTACTTTAAGTGTCTCATTTCCAAATCTAATTTCCTCAGCAGCACCTGACTTAATTAGACGACATTCCATTACCCTTGTTTATATTCTCCTTTCAAGACACTAGGGCCTATCCATTCTGTTCAACTGCTCTTCCAGGTCCTTTGCTTAGTCATCTCTGGCCCCCTTCACCACCACCCACACCACCACCACCACCACCACCACCACCACCACCACCACTCCATTTTTTAATGGTTAGGATGTTGCTTGCAAATCATGAAACAGCAAATATGAACCATCTCAAAGAAGACAATTCAAATAAAATACTGCGATGTTGAACTCGGCTTTCTGACTGCTACTTGCTTCTCGTGTTGAATTCTTGTAAATTTTTTGTAGAAATGTGACAGCTTTGTCAGTTTTTGTTTATTACGTAGCTAAAGGAGAGAGACTGTTAACAAATTGTGACATGGAGTATAAGGATTCCTTCTATAAAGCATAATATTAGTACTGTAATTTATTTTGTTAATAAATGATTCATGTAAAAAAGTTGCATGAAACTTACTGTTGTTAATTTATGTTTTAGCGTTGGGTAGATTTGGTGATGCAATTTTGGAATATATGGCTAATATAGATACAGCTCCAGACAATACAGTAAAGAAAGATTCATTCTCCACAGAGATAAGTATTGCTTATGATGTGCTTGTAAGCAGCTGGATAAATTCACGGGAACCAAAGGTTGGTTTTAGTTGGAGAGTTACTTCGTAGTGTGTATTCTTTGGTTATAATGTTGGTGTCTGGCTTTGGCATGACATGATCCTTTGTGCTGTGACATTCGCTCATTATCACACGTGTTTAATTTCTCGATATATCGAAGTCCTGTGTGTCAGATATGGCTGGGCATTTGTGCGCTTCATTTAAGCGTAATATGATTTAGAAGAAGTAATCTTTATTGTATACTTTCCGTTACTGTTGGTTCATTGCAGGTATGTGAAGCAGTGCTACAAGCTTTAGGACCTATGTTTTCAATCTTGGAGACAGATAAAGTTTTTGAGCAACTTCCACGATTGATTCCAATTCTGCTGAACCTTTACCGGCGAAATGTTGATTCCTATGCCATATCACAGTGTTTGGCTGCCGTACTGCTGGTTGCAGTTGAGCATAGTAAAAGCTGTCTAGAACTTCATGCTGATAACCTGCTGAATGTACTTTTTGAAATGGTGAGTGATATTTCGAGCACTAGTTTTTTCTTTTTCAGTTAACAGTCTTATACTGGCATGGGAAAGTGAACATTGCAGAGGATGCCATATTATGTCAGTGGTAGTTTCAGTAGTCAGTAGTCAGCATATACTGAGTTTTGTAGATATCCATTCTTTGCTTTAATGTGTTTTCGTTTCTGTTCCCTTTTCACACAGAATTCATATCTTCCAGAACTACAGATTCCTTTTCTACTCTAGGGCAAAAGAAAAGCGTGGGTGGATTGGGGGGGGGGGGGCAGATGGCAGATGTGCTGGTGAGAACCTGGATTATCAGGTATGGCTCTTAACCTCATCTGCTTCTGGCCGTACCAAATACTGATTTTATTTCTCTTTCCTCGCCCTCTTTTTTAATATAATGAATTTCTTAATTTGTTTTTCTTTTATAAAAGTATTAGTTCTGTTTTAATGTCTTCTTTGTATACTCTTTGACTGAGTGAGGTTGTGGAATGGTTCAGATGTATTTCGCATAGGAGAGGAGTGAGATTCAAATTCCCATCTGGCAAACATGTTTAGTTTTCTGTGGGTTTGTTACATCATTTGGCAAATATTGGCCTTGAAATGAAAGCAACAGAATTCTTTTCCCATTGTGTCCAGTCAGAACACACATCATCTCTAATGATTTCATCATCAGTGACAAATTAAAACTTACTTCTTAATAACCTGTGAATCAACATGTAGCAAGCTGATAAGACCTTGATCATTTTAATATCCATATGATACCATTCTCCTAAAACCCTGTGCTTATGAAGCATTTGAGGAGGGAGATAAAGGGGGGGGGGGGGTGTAGGAGGGGAGTGAGTTGGCCATTGAACCACTGAACTTGCACCCTGACCAACCACGCAGACAAATGTCAGTTTGAACAAAGCTGGAACATGTAGCTGATGCCAGCTAGTAACAAGTGTATGCAGAACAGAGTAGGAGGAGCAACAGCACATACTCGTGTGTGGTTTTTGGAGGTTTTACAGCACCATAACCAGCTCTGGATTAGCATGACTGGTAACCATCTAAAAAAATAACTGAGTAGATTTCTTTTGTTTGAAACAAAAGTTTTGCATCTGTGCTGGGCCTGTTGCTACAATTGGGAGATGGGGATACACAAATCTTGGGCTGCACCTGAAAAGAGGGGGAAGCACAGTTCAACTGAGCATAATGCATAAAGTGTAAGGGGGGGGGGGGGGGGGGAGGCGATGGGGGACATGCATGCAAAGCAAAACCCCTGTGATAACTAATGCTGTGTAATCATAGAGATGGAGAAGTTAAATATAAGAAATTATAGACTAACTAAACTTTTGCAAAGAGTAAATATGGAAAAAGAGGAGTTGCAATATTTATAAAATATAGACACAAAGCCAAAAATATTGAAATAAACAGTTTGTATGTGGATTGGAACCTACAAGGCGGCAGTGGTAGCACACTGGACTTGCATTTGGGAGGACGATGGTTCAGTCCCGCGTCCAGCCATCCTGATTTTGGTTTTCCATGATTTCCCTAAAATCGCTCCAGGCAAATGCTGGGATGGTTCCTCTGAAAGGGCATGGCCGACTTCCTTCCCTAATCCGATAAGACCGATGACCTCGCAGTTTGGTCTCTTCCCCCAAACAACTCAACCTACAAGGCAGAATACTACTCTGGTAGTTGTAACTCTCTGCAAATTCCCTCTAGGAAATGTTCAGTTATTTCTGAGAAATTAGATGCATTGTAGAGCTACCCCTCAGACAACTTCAGACCTAATTTCAGTAGGTAATTTTCCAACTCTTGTGCAACAAAGAGTAGGATCCAGATTGATACCATTTTCATAGACAGTGCTCAGGCTGAAAAATATTGTGCATGTAATTGTTAATGGACTGTCTGATAATGAACCACAATTAATGGAAAGAAATATTGTAGTACCTTACAGCACTGAGGTGAGTTCATACAAAGCAATGGGGCTTATTAATGAGGAGAGGGTACATTGTTTTAAGGGTATGTTCCAAGAGGTAGTATGGATAGAAGTAACTGTATATGTAGAAAGAGATGCTAATATCAAATTAAATATACATAGTAATTTTACCTCAATATTTGAAAGTTGATTTCCTAAAAAGTTATTCAGAAAATCCACAGATAACTGAGAGAATTACAATCTCATGTAAGAGGAAGAGGGAAATTTATTTAAAGGTCTGAATAATTCAAGAGCTGTGTTACTTACACACTGCAATAGTGTAATATTTTAAGGAAAATCATTAAAATGCCAATAAGTATATATCTCCTGACAGAAATTAATGAAGCAGATTATAACATTAAAACTATGGGGGCATGGCAGCAAGTCCGTGTACAAGGCACCATGACAATTAAACTAAATGATAATTTGTGACTGATAATTCACAAGTTGTGAATACTTTTAAGTCATTTTCTGGATGTAGTAGCAAAAACAGTATTAAATACAAGGTCTGGTCAAAAAAATCCCTAACTTTGACCACAAAATTTGTCTATGTATACCTTTTACTCACAATGAATGATTTTTTTCAAAACACACTCCTCCACAATTCACACACTACTCCCAGCACTGTTTCCACTTCCAGAAGCAGGCTTGGTATGCCTCTTGCTGGATCGCATGAAGCACTGTCTGCAAATTTTCTTTTGTCATCTGTTACTTCCAATCTTTGTCCTATCAATGGGGTTTTCGACTTTGTAAGTTAAAAAAATGTCCGCAGGGGTCAGTTCTGGAGAGTACAGAGGATGAAGCATCACAGTAATTTCATTTTTTGTGCAATAGTCACACACCCAGAAGGATGAATGTGGAGGTGCATTATCGTGATGCAAGAGCCATGAATTGTCCAGCCACATTCAGGCTGTTTCCTTCTCAAATTTTCTTGCAGCCATCACATGTCCCACTAATACCATTGATTAACAGTTATTTCTCATCACCAGTTCTGATTCTCTTAAGGAATGCTCTGATATGCGCTATCTCTGTGGAGATAAGTGAGGTGAAGGTCTTTCTGATCTCGACTCATGAGCCATGGGACAAACTTGGTGGTGAGATGATGCATTCCTAGATGCTGTGTCAGGGTTTTCTGACATGATCCAACTGAAATGTTACACTCTTCTGCAATTTCTCAGACACTCTGTCTTCTATTGGCACGCACAACTTCATTGTCGCCAGACGTTGGAGGACGTCCTGTACAGGGGTCATCTTTAACTTCTGACCATTTTTAAACTATGTGAACTATTTGTAACACAGAGTACAGCTTAAGCACTCATCATCATAGGCTTCCTGCATCATTTGGTGTGTCTCTCTACAAACTTGTTCTTGAATTTCATGCAAAATTTAAAGAAGACGCATTGCTGCTCCTTACTTTGCCATCTTGAATTCGCGAACTGTACAACACAATGTTCTACTGAATACATGACAATACAATAACTAACAGACATTCAACGATAAAACTTCCAGCAATTATACATTAAACCCTGGAGTGTGCAGCTACGCCAACTGCATTTTGCTCCAACACACCATTGGCGCGAACTCAAGAATGTTCTGGATATTTTTAACAGACCTCATAGTTCAATTGAAGTAGCAAGAGAATGTATTAAAAATGTCACCTCACAAAACTTTTGAGGAATAGGGCCAACATTGTTCACTGAAGTCAACAGAATTCTAAAACTCTAAAAACCCAAAGCTCATGGGGTGTTGATGGAATTTGAAAGTGAATTCTGAAATGCTGTTCGTCTTAATAAGTAATGTCCTTACAATATATGTAATGCATTGCTGGCATAGGGAATTTCTCTGAACAGTTTAAAAAAAACTATTGTTAAACCCCTTCACAAGAAATGTGACAAAAAAGACTTGAATGGTTGTTATACAGTTGACTTACTGGCTTCGTTTTCCAAAATATTCAAAAAAGTAATACTGTCAAGAGTCGATCTCTCACTTCTGTGAAAACAATTTGTTTAGTGTAACACAGGTTGAATTCCAGAAGGGTTGCTCATCTGAGAACGCTGTTAATACATTCACTCATCAAATATTATGAGCATTAAATAATAAAATATCACCAGTTGGTATTTTTTGTGATCTTCCCAAGGTGTTTGATTGTGTAGGTCATGTTACACTCTGGGGAAAAAACTCAAGTTTTATGAAATTCATGACTTTACACAGCTAGTTTGAATCATACTTGACGAACAGAAAGCAAAAAAGTTGTGCTGAATAATCGAAACAATGTTGGAAGGGTAGAAAATTTTAGTGAATTAGGGTAAATCATAAAGGAAGCCACACAGAGTTCAATTTTGGCTCCACTACTATTCCTTATATATTTGATGACTTTCCATATAACATTCAGCAAGCAAATTGGGACTTTTTTTTTTTTTTTTTTTTTTTTTTTTTTTTTTTTTTTTTTTTTTTTTTTCCAGATTGTACTAATGCTATAATAGATATCAGTAGCGAGGAGGCAACAGAAGAAAATGTTAATGATATTTTTCAAAGAATTATTAAGTTGTTCTCTGAAAATGTACTCTCCCCAAGTTTTGAGAAAACACTCTGTTCGCTTATGTACAACAGTCATACCAACAAGTGATGTTGCACATGAACAGAGGTCAGTAAAGAGAGTAGAATACTCCTATTTTTGGGGTGTACATATTCATGAAATCTTGAACCGTGAGAAACATACTGTAAACTGACTCATTCCACATCATTTTGATACAAGAATGATTCAAGTGATCTGTGGAGCATGTAATTAATTGAATCCTTTGTTCTGTAATTTCAAAACTACTTGCCTGTTTACTACTAAGATTCTACCCCTCTTACAATATACAAAGGAAATGTTGACCAATGGGTAGATCACATGTTGAGCTGTAGATAGAGCACTGTGAAATGACTGTTATGGACTAAGCTGTAGGTATGTAGGTATTGCCATTACACACACACACACACACACACACACACACACACACACACACACAAATATTCGATCAAGCAGGCACAGCTCACATACACATGACCGCTATCATAAGTGCATGAGGCGTGCTTTTCTGTGTGTGTGAGTAGGTTTTCCTTTTTTCTCTGAAGAAAGCTTTGACTGAAAGAGTAGTGTGTAACAGTCTTTTCATTGTGCCTGTCTGCAACTCAGTGTGTGGTCTTTGCTGTGAGTAGCAATCTATCCTTTCCATAATAGTTGATATTCCAACTGAACTTTCTATTGTAAAACCTCTGTTCAGTAAGGAATAGTAAAGTCACATGCAGAATGTTACTTAAATACTACATTTTGGAAATGGTTTGGGGCAACAACACTCAGAAATGTAGTAAAAAGAAAACAGCCATACAGAATCCTGCCTGAAATTAGACACAGCAGGATAAAACCAACTTCTGTATTATTGTATCCTTTTTTAAGAATTACACTCCAGTACCAGTTATGAAGAAAATATTAGACTAATGAAGCTTGTGCAGAGGCAGAAAATTTTACACTTAAAATTTCTATGCACGAAGGGAACAGAAAACTATCTCAATACATAATGAAAAGTTCCTTATTCCATACATTTTATCCTTGTGACAGTATGGATGTTGATCTACTTTCCAGAAAGGGTCTTTCACTTAGCAGTGGAGTTTGTGTTTTGAATTTTCCTATCAGATTTAAACTGTGTGCTAGGTTAAATCTCTTAAGATTAAGTGCCTTTTGCAGGCAATGCTGCTCTTACTTATTTAACCAGCCACAGTTCACAACATGCTCTTGCAACTTTAACTTTGCCAGTACATCTCTCTTATTTCCCAAAATTCCATACTCCCAGGAATGCTAGTCCAGCAGGTATGCAGAAGAACATCTGTGACATTTGAAAAATAAGAGATGTACTGATATGAGGATAGATATGAGGATAGGTCATGAATGATTCCTGAATAGCTCAAATAGTAGAGCATTACCTGCAAAAGGAAAGATTCTGAGTTCATCCCTGCCTGTCACACAGTTTAGATCTGCCAGGAAGTTTAGATTTACTTCTTTCAACAGCATTTCTTGTTATTGAAATTGTTTTCATTAAAATGTATTTTTTTTTCTTTACAGGTGTGCCCATTCCCAGATTATGCTCAACCTGCTGCTGTAAAAAATCATTATGAAGTCTTGCGATGTTTCGATAGGATTGGTAAGTAATTGGATGCTCTCTTGAATGTTTTAGTCACATCATTGAACCAGATCATACGGACCTTTTTTTCTGTAGCAACTGCCTGTGTGGGGAAGGTGTTGGAATTCATGATCCATCAACTCAAGAATGGTGAACGAGAGAAGATAAAAGCCCTCTTTGTCATTTCACATCTGGTTAATTCGTCAGAAAATGTTATTCAGTCAAAGATTTCTGATGTGATTGTAATAATGAAGAATCTTTTAAGTGAAAGCAGTGGCAAGGTAAGAAATTATGTTTTAAAAGGATTCCAAATAAAAGCCAGGAAATAAGATCGCTTGTAAACAGTGGTTTAGTGCAAAGCTCAGTTCTTAACAAGAAGACAATTTCTCTGTGCACAATAAAATGAATGTTATTTATAGTAGTGGGAAACAAAAAATATGTTAGTATTTAGCATTTCATAGTTCTTTTTTATGAAAATCATTTAACATTCTTCAAATGCTGTGTTAGATGGTACAGATGTATCTACATCTACATCGATACTCCACAAGCCACCGTACGGTGCATGGAGGAGGGTACCCTGTACCACTACTAGTCATTTCCTTTCCTGTTCCACTTGCAAGTAAAGTGAGGGAAAAATGACTGTCTGAATGCCTCTATACGAGTCCTGATTTCTCGTATCTTACCTTCGTGATCCTTTTGTGCAATGTATGTTGGCGGCAGTAGAATCGTTTGGCAGTCAGCTTGAAATGACAGTTCTGTAAATTTTCTCAATAGAGTTTCTTGAGAAGATCAGATCATCGCCTTCCCTCCAGGGATTCCCATTTGAGTTCCTGAAGCATCTCTGTAAATGTGTTGTTCAAATCTACTGGTAACAAATCTGGCAGTGCGCCTGTGAATGGCTTAGATTTCTTCCTTCAGTCTGACTTGGTATGGATTCCACTCAAGCAGTACTGAAGAATAGGTCACACCAGTGGCCTGTATCCAGTCGCTTTTACAGGTGAACCACTCTTTCCTAAAATTCTCCCAAGAAATCAAAGTCAGCCATTCACCTTCCCTACCACAGTTCTCACATGTTTGTTCCATCTAATAGTGCTTTGCAATGTTAAGCCCAGATATTTAGATGACTTGACCGAGTGAAGTGGGATACTAGTAATGCTGCATCCAAACAATAAAGGTTTGATCTTCCTACTCATTTGCATTAACTTACATTTTTCCACATTTAGGACTAGCTGCCATTCATCACACCAACTGGAAATTTTGTCTAAGTCATCTTGTATCTTCCTGCAGATACACAACTTCAACAAGTTACCATACACCACAGCATCATCAGCAAACAACCACAGATTGCCTACCTGCCAAATCATTTATGTTTATAGAGAACAACAGCGATCCTGTCACACTTCCGTGGGCACTCCTGACAATACCTTCATCTCTGGATAACATTCGTCATCAAGGAGAACAAACTGGGTACTATTATTTAGGAAGTCTTTCAGCCACTCACATATCTGTAAACTTATTCCATATGCTCATACCTTCATTAACAGCCTACAATGGGGCTTTGTGTCAAATGTTTTCTAGAAATACAAAATCTGCTTGTTGTCCTTTATCCATAGTTCATAGTATATCATGTGAGAGAATTGCAAGCTGAGTTTCACACAATTGATGCTTTCTAAAACCACGTTGATTCATGGACATAGCGTCTCAGTGTCAAGAAAAATTATTATATTCGGACTGAGGTTATGTTCAAGGATTCTGCAGTAGACAGATGTTAGAGATACTGGTATTTAAGTTTGCAGGTCCGTTCTTTTACCACTCTTATGTACTGGAGTCACCTATGCCTTTTTCCATTCACTTGTGACTTTGTGCTGAGTGAGAGATTCACAATAAATGCGAGCTAGGTAAGGAGCCAATGCCATAGAGTACTCTTTATAAAATCGAACTGGGATTCGATGTGGACCTGGTGATCTATTTACTTTTAAATCTTTCAGTTGTATCTCTACGCTGGGGGTGCTTATTATTATGTCGTCCATACGGGAGTCTGTCCGATGGTTACTTGATGATAAGTTTGTACGATTCTCCTGTGTGAATGATTTCTTGAACCTGAAATTTAAAACTTTGACTTCTTTTTGCTATCTTCAACTGTCACACCACACTGGCCAATGAAGGAATGAATGGAAGCCATAGACCTGCTTAGCCACTTTACATAGGACCAGAATTTTCTCGGGTTCTCTGCTAAATCTTTCACTAAGGTGTGATGATGGTAGTTGTTGGGTGCTTTGTGCATAGATCTTTCCACAGTTGCCCAAATATCTAATAACCTTTGCTTGTTGTCATTTGTGCATTCCCTTTTGAACCAATAGTGCAACAGCCTCTGCTCCCTCAGCATCCTCCGAATTTTGTTATTAAACCATGATGGGTCTCTTACATCCTTTATCCACTTAGTTGCCACAAAACTGTCCAGACAACGATCTACAATCTGCTTAAACTTTGCCCATAATTCCTCTGTGTCCATCTTACTGGAACTAAGTGATGCCAATTCAGTGTATAAGTGAGATGCTAATAACTGCTTACCTGCTCTGTCTAGCAGAAACACTCATCTAGCCTTCATGGCTGATTTATTAACTTTTGTAATCATAGTTACTATAAGGACATCATGATTGCTAATCCCCCTTTCTATATTGACATTGCTTGTCATTATAATGCAACACTGTTAGAAGCCTTTAATTGGGAATTTCACAGTATTCTCGTAGAGAAGCTCAATTTATGTTAGCATAAATCTTTCTGGTAACTGGTTTTCATTTTGTGTAATGAAAAAATGCAAGATGTCAAGGTAAGAAATCCAGGTAGTGTAACCAGAAAGGTATATAAATTTTTTTGAATATTTTGAATTGATTCTCTGCGAGTGGATAGTCACAGATCTTAGATAAAACACAATATATGCAATTTTGTACTGATCAGGGCCTGACCCCACAATTAGAGTTAATGTGTTGGAAAAAATAGTAAATGAAACTGAATATATTAAATTATTAGGTGTTTATGTCGATAAGTATCTGAGCAGTATGTCACATTGTGTAGTTCTTCTAAAGCGTCTAAGCTCTGCAATTTTTGCTTTATGGATAAAAGCAAGCTTTGAAAATGAGAAAGGTTGACTTATTTTTCCTATTTACATTCGATAATGTCATACGGTATCATACTCTGGGGCAATTCTTTGTTGAGGAAGAAAGTATCCGTTGCACAGAAGTAGATAATAAGGATAACATGTGGTGTTCACTGATCCCTGTGTACTTGCAGCAAGATAATTGGGGGTGTCACAGTGTTAAACGAACTCGTTTTAACAAAAGTAAAAAGAATAGTTTAAGTACAGGTGTGACAATTCTGAGCCTATGTTACAAGATTTTTTTTCCTTTGTTTTTTCACGCATCATGTTCGATTACGCGATAAGACACATAAATCTGAAGGCTGTAAATTCAACTAAATACTTAGGGATTACAATTACAAATAACTTAAATTGGAACGATCACATGGATAATATTGTGTGTAGAGCAAACCAAAGGCTGAGATTGATTGTCAGAACACTTAGAAGGTGCAACAGGTCTACTAAAGAGACTGCTTACATTATGCTTGTCTGCCCTACTCTGGAGTATTGCTGTGCAGTGTGGGATCAGCATCAGGTGGGACTGGTGGATGACATCGAATAAGAACAAAGAAGGGCAGCTCGTTTTGTATTATCGCGAAATAGGGGAGATAGTGTCACAGACATGATACGTGAATTGGAGTGGCAATCATTAAAACAAAGGCATGTTTTGTTGCGACAGAATCTTCTCATGAAATTTCAATCACCAGTTTTCTCCTTCGATTGCAAAATCATTCTGTTGTTACCCACCTACATAGGGAAAAATGATCATCATGATGAAATAAGAGAAATCAGGGCTCGCACAGAAAAAATAAGTGCTTGTTTTTCCCCACGTGCCGTTTGACAGTGGAACAGTAGAGAGACAGTTTGAAAGTGGTTCATTGAACCCTCTGCTAGGCACTTTATTGTGAATAGCAGAGTAATCACGTAGATGTAGATCTGTAGATGTAGATGTATATGTGTTGAAAATTCTTCTCCACGGCAGGATTTGGGGAACTATTTAAGTTACACAAGAACAAAGGGAAGCAGCTGTTAGAAACTGCACTGATGCTTAGTAATTGCATACCCAGGCCAAATTTAACACAGTAATATTAGCAAAAAAATAACTTTTACACATTCTTTTTTTTTTGGGGGGGGGGGGGGGGGGGGGCAGAGGAAGAGAGTTGTTTCTGCGAATAAGATGCCAGTGTATCATGAACATTGCCATGCTGGTAACAGGAATCTAAAATTCCTGAGCCTAGATAATCAGTTGATTTATAGGGGTAATGGGCAATATGGTGTGTTTTCAATTTGAATTTGAATTTAAAGGAGTTTTAAATTTCTTGCTTAATGCCAGACAGGTGCTAGTCGATGACTTGCAGACCAAAATAGAGCACTCCAGTCTGAAACCTAGAAAAAGATGTAAAATCTACATGACTTTACTTTCCTGTATTGTATTTTGGTTTTGTAAATCACTTTCAAACTGAAAGTGATTTTCCTTATTGGAACCAAATACCATTAGGAAATAAATGTATTGGGAAGTGACTGTAAGAATTTGAAGACCTTTGAAGTGTCTTCACACTCCTGTGGTTTAATTATTATTTCAGTTTACTACTTGTTTAAAATAGAACTAAGTGTAATAAAAAATGTGTTGCACAATGATTTTTGATTCATTGTTACCAAAGTGGATGGGTGTGCCAGTTCTCAAACGGGAGGAAGGCAACGGCATATCAGCTCCAGTGGGCTTTTTCCCAGTAAATTGCTGTGTGTTCAACTCAAGCTTCGTGTTGATTACTGCTTAACTCTTTTAGTCTCCTCTCATATTGTTAAGTTAGAAATCTCTTCTGGAGAACTGAATTCAACGATTTTCTCTTTAAAACATTATCATACTATTCTGAAATTGCCTACACATAATTTAAAAACAGCATTTACTGACAGATTCAATGGAACAGACAATAGTAACTATATGTATTGCTGATATAGCTGATATAACTTATGGCTAATTGGACCATGGTGATTCTAGTTGTTCACCTCCCCATTGTGCCTGAACTGTTCTCAAACCCACTCTTTTTGGAGTGGGGAGTGTCCTTTGTATCAGGATAAATTACTACCCTCATCCTCATTAAAGGTGCACCCTGTATGTCTTCAGGTCTAAATGGCCTACCCTTCATTTTAACCTTCATCGCTCTAGCCCCCCCTCTCCTCCTCAAGGTATGAAATAATAGTTCGAAAAGCTGTGATAGTGTTGTTGCTTTTGCTGTTATGTTTCTATTGGCAATACTAAACATTTTGCCTCCTGAAGATGAGAACTTGCCAGCAGGCCAGTTTCTGAATTTATTAGATTTCTCATCACAAATTTCCTTTGATACAAAAAATGTAAAGTATTTAAAGTAACAAGATACATTACTTAAGCTGAAGTTAAGATGTAAAAAAGCATCCATTGTGAAAGAGTATGCTTCATCACAAATATGTCTATGCACCATAACAAAGAGAGATTAACAGCACTAGCACAAACCTTTTGCTATTGTAAGCACAATTGGACAACTGTAATATCAAAACATCTGCTGTTTCCTCAAGACGGACTACAAATAATATCAGTTGCACCCAACTGCAACATTATACCAACAGGCAGAAATGCTATCAGAATTTCCCAGCAGTGAGATGACCATCACCACCAAAGGACAAACTTGTTAAATGGAAGCCCAAAGAAACTCTGTCCAAAGCCATCCAGCTGTGACTATTATTATTTGAGAAGTGTGGTGCATCAGTAGACACCATGGACTGTATCTGCCTGTTTAGAACCATCCATTCTCTTATGTGGTGCTCCTACCTCAATGTAAAGTAGAATGGTTCATACTACGGTGAAACATCAGTGGATTCAGCATTCATATGGAGGAACTGAAACTTATGGCACAGGTAAGACCCATAGTTGACATATTCATCAATGACAAATATTACTTATCCTTTCTTTCCCTAAACACCAACCTACAGACAGTTGGTGCAATAGTCTGCCTGTTGTTTATGTTAACTGAATGCCACCTGTACTGATCCCTAATAAGTCTCTGTCTACAGATGCACCTTGCCTGTTAAGTGCTCCTTTCTATTCCATTTGCATATTGACTGTGGGCAGAATAACTTCTTAAATGTTTCTGTGTGTAGAATAATTAATCTAAACTTGATTTTGCGTCTCTATGGGAGAGCCGCCAGATGGGATTTTTCAGAATTTCAGTCTCTCCCATGGGTTAAACAAACCTGTGATCATTAACACTGCCTTTCAGTGTTCCCTGTTAGTCCTGTTTGGTATGTGTCCCAAATGAATTTGCAGTAGGATGGGTCAGGAGTGTTTTGTAAGTCATATGATTTGTATAGACTTATTGCATATTTCCAGGATTCTTCCAATGAACCAGAGTCCTGTTACCTACTGTAGATATGACTGTGACTATGCGATAATTCTTTTTCATACCCCACCACTTTTTACACCTATATATTAGTATGATTATGATATTTGTATTAGTTGACTGATTAATATTGTAATCATACGATTCCAATTTTCTGCATTTTGATATTTTGTGAAGCACACAGTCTGGCTTTGGCTACTGCAGAGGTTGACTGCCCACCAGAAGAGTTGAGATGGACTTAGTCATTAGGAAACATCATACTACCCAGTGCTGTGCCCATGTGGTGAGTGAGTGCCACTGTCTCGTCATGTGTGTATGGCGGCCAATAGTATTCCATGCTGCCGGTACGTAGGCAGCTGTGCTTTGCACAGCCGGTCAATTCAGTGCTTTGGCTAGGCAGTTTTAGATCTGTCTTACCTGTATAGGACTGCTTGATAACTCCCTTGCTTGTCACCCAGTTATTCTTGTTTGTTACATCTTGGATTTCTCTCTCCGCTGCTCTTGGCCTTGTTGTCATCGTTGTGGTGACCTAATCTGTTGTTTTGTCAGCAGTCTGCCTGTCACAGGTCACCTATTACGTGAACACCAATGGTCCTGATATCTACCCTGGGCACCCTTTTGAAGCTACTTACACGTGTGTCAGCGACTCTCCATCCGTGATAGCATGTTGTGTCCTCTCTACCAAGAAACCCTAATT